>NC_034409.1:163193122-163233275 GCF_002078875.1 Numida meleagris
GAAAGGGAAAGGGAAAGGGAAAGGGAAAGGGAAAGGGAAAGGGAAAGGGAAAGGGAAGGGAAGGGAAGGGAAGGGAAGGGAAGGGAAGGGAAGGGAAAGCGTAAAGCAACATTTCTGTGTTACAAGAAACTTTTTGTTTTGTTACTAACATAATTACTTATTGTTTCAGCATAGAAACAGAAAAAGCAAAAACCATAGGTTATTCTTTATAGGGGAACTCTGTACCCCTTTTTCCAGTTCTTCTATGGAATTTCCAGTTTAGCACATACTATATCTGCAGTTTCCCAATATCAATAATGGCCATAAAACATATTAGCCTTCCTACAAACTCTGACTGCACTGACAGAGAGTCATTCTTCTATCTAGGACCCACACAAATGTCAAAAGTTACAGGTTATATCCTTGCTCTGAGGTGTAAAAATTTATTGTGAATGTGACTTATTTCTTGATTTAAGCAATGCATAAAAACCTTGAGAAAGACTTTGTTCTAGGTAAAATGGTACACTAGGTAGGACTCTAGTGCCTAGACATCAGTTGCTGTACCTTTTGAAATGCCTGGTACAACTGAGATGGCCACAAGAGACATAGAATGCATGACTGACCTACAAGAGATCCCTGCCCGTTGGGTAGTGCAGCAAGTGGCCAGCAAGCACCCAAAGTGTTTCTAAATGTCTGTTTCACTTGAGCCTGCCTGCCTTATTACCAAAGAAAAAACATGTTGCCTGAAAATGATAAAATATTTTCTTGTTTCAAAAATGTAGCAGTTGGAATCTGAAGTAAATGCATTTGGAGTGAATTCTGTATTACTACTAAGGATTAATATGGTTCCCATCATATGCTTCTGTGTGTGGTATGGCACTGCTGCCTCTGCCTTGCTTTTCTTCTACATGTTGGCTTATTAATTTAGTAGCCTTCATCATAATAGAATGCAACTGAAGGAGCACAAGACACATCCCAAAACAAAATTTAAAGGAATATTCATAATTGTAATCTGTTCTTCCTAATATATTTGGCATTCTCTTGTTCTCTCTTTTTCTTCGTCATAATTGTGCTCATTAACTTGATCGTATAAGAATGCCAGTTCTTCTAAAAATTCAGGCAACAGAGACTTCATTCACACGTGTTTGTAAACAAAGATGCAGAAATTCTCTAAGGTTTCAGTCAGTCTTGGCAATAGATATATATATATTCCTACATAGCAGAGGAACTATTGTGCAGTTTCCCTGTTTTGTTTTTTATTGACTAGCATTACGAAAATTGATGAGCTGAAGAAATAAAGCCATTCTAAAAGCAGATTAACCAGGAAAAGTGGTGAAAGGATTGTCTCCTAAGATTCAAAGCAATGTAAAGAAAAATGCTGTAATTACAAGTAACACAGTCCTTTGAGATTCCAGCAACATTAAAAATCAAGTGATTACCATTTAACTGCCTTCAATCAAGGCAGTTGATGTAATAACTTAACACAAAGGACTCAGAAAATCAACAGTTAAGAAAAGCAGAGAATTATGTGGATAATAACTCCTTCGTTACAAAAGTGATTTTTATACTTGAAGGATGATTGATTGGCAGCCTCAAATGAAGCCCTCTGTGCAGCAGCAGAGAAACTGCATTGTGACCAGTGATTAAACAAATATCCTTCTTGTGTCACTTGTGCCTTAGATCAGCTTTCAAGGGCATCTGGATACACGGCTTTACAGGAGGAAGTTCAGTGGCATATACAAGTAGCCAAATTCTAACAGGAGAGAGAAGATGGTGGTCTACATGTTAGCTATTTGGGGATTTAAATGAAATAAGTTTAAAACAACCTTACATATAATTAACTATGTATTTCTTAATTCTTAACATCCTTACTTTGCAGGACAGTTGGAGTTCTGATCCCTCTAATATGTTGCTTTCAATATATTTGGCAAGCTCTGCACATTTCACTAAGGTGCCAATTGTATGAAGACAGCCCAAAGCTTGTAAGGGACATTTAACTAGTGTGACTCACAGGTATATGCCCTCTGTAACTTGATCCACATGCATGTAGTTAGCAAACGGAAAGCAGGATTTGATCATCACAGCAGTAAGAAAAAACAGAATGTGATATTATTATTTTCCTGCTATTATTTATTATTAATGACTTGATTCCTCTGAGAGAGTTTGACATCAATGTCACTTGCCAGTTCTCGACACTTCTAAGGAACAGGCCCATTATTAATTAATTATTATTATTGTATTACTACATCAGCTGTGTGATAGGTGATTTACAGACATATTCAGGCAGAGTCCCTACATGAAATGTTTAAAATCTAAAACATGGAAATTGCAAACAACATTACAGACAAATGAGTATGGGAGAGAGACAAAACGACAACAGTGATTGTGATTGTTATGGGATCACTGCACAAAACCCTGGGATCAGGGGAGTCCATAGGAACCTTGCTGTCTAGCACAGAGGCCCAGGAGTTTGCTGCTTAGTGTTACTTCACAGGGAGCACAGTTCTTGCTGGTTCAGTGGAAAGACATTGCGCTCATTTATATCTTCAGATGCTATTGCAGCATCAGCTCAGTTAAAGGTCAGTGAAATGAGATGTGACTTCAAAGCACATGGGTCAGGGGCACAACATTTTGGCAGAAATGAACTTTTGGAAGGACATGAAGATAAGCATGAAAAAGTAGTTGGCAGTTAATTAGTGGAATACCCAAATTAATATGTTTGAATGTGCCTTTTTTGTCCAACCTGTGCTAACCTAGAAAGCCAACCATACCCTGGGCTGTATCCAAAGAAGTGTGGCCAGCAGGTCAAGGGAGGTGATCCTTCCCTTCTACCCTGTGCCAGTGAGTAGAGTACCTGGAGTACTGCATCCAGATGTGGAGTCCTCAGTACAGGAGAGACATGGACCTGCTGGAAAGCATCCAGAGGAGGGACAGAAAAATTATCCCAGGGATGGAACTCCTCCCATATGAGGACAGGCTGAGAGAGCTGGGGCTGTTCAGCCTGGAGAAGAGAAGGCTCCAGGGAGACCTGAGTCCAGCCTTTCAGTATCTGAAGGGAGACTGTACGAAAGAAGGGGACAGACTCTTTAGCAGCATCTGTTGTAATAGTACAAAGGGAAATGTTTTCAAACTAAAAGGGGGGAGATTTAGACTGGATATAAGGAAAAAGTTCTTTATAATAAGGGTAGTGAAGCACTGGAACAGATTGACCAGAGAGTCAGTGGTTCTGACCCTGGAAGCAGTCAAGGTCAGGCTGGACCAGGCTTTGAGCACCCTGATCTAGCTGTAGGTGTCCCTGATCATTGCAGGGCAGTTGGACCAGACGACTTCTAAAGGTCCCTTCCAACACCAATCATTCTATCCTTCTATGATTCTATGAGCTAGCAGGAACTACTTTTTCATGGTTAAGTCTAGTTCCTAAAATATAAGGTGCTGGTTTTCTCTCTTGTGTATTTTAAATCAGTCCAAACTCAATTATTTTGATGAGCTTACTCATTTGAGAAAAAACTCATATGAGAAAAAACTCTGTGTCCAGATTAAATCAACCTAACTGAGGTTTATATGCGAAAAGCATATAGGTTCTCTCTATAGTAAACTTAGAGTGACAATGACCTCCAGAGGATAATTCTGCTCACACAAGAGCTGAATCACTCTCTGGAGGTTTCTGTCTTTTTCCATTGAGTATGGAGTTACCATGACAAGATTCCTAATTCCAGCATTTCAGCAAGGTACCTAAATTGAGTAGAATTGAGTACATACCTCTATGCTTATGCATAATTTAAATCCACACCTCCCTGCAACTCTGCTGCAGACCCAGTAATTGCTGAGACCTAAGTGACAGCAGAAGATAGTCAATAGATAGGAAGACCATTAAGGACTGCTTGGATTACTTGTGTTTTGCAAGGCAGTTCAAGCGTACATTCTCTCCATTAACATTTCACTTAAACTATTCTTAAATATCAGAACATGTCTGGATTTGTTTCTTCACAAGGGGTACATAGCCAAGGTTTGTATCCAGCACCACGCTTACTTATTTACAGCCTATTCTGAAAAAAGATTAGTTCAGTCAATCAAAGATTTTAATACATTTATATGGTGCAATGGTGTATAAGTTTATTGACTGTGATTACATGATGTGGAATAGAGAGAAAGCTATCTTGGATGAATGTACTGTTATTTTATATGAAATTCATGATGCTATTAAGTTTTTGGTCTCGTATACTGTGGAGTATAGAATTTCAGAGATAAACTATCTTGATGTTTTCATTTCAAAGACAGGTAATAAGTAGAATACAACAATTTCCTGGAAACCCTAGACAGGAATAATCTGCTTTATGCAACCAGTCACCATCCTGAAACTCTTTTAAAAGAGTTTTACTTTATAGCAGTTCGAGAACCTGTAGGATTTGCAATCATGGCACTGGCTGTAAGGCAAAGATGGATAATCTGGCTAATATGAGTGGAATTAAAAAGAGGAATATATCATGGAAGTAAATAGTACTTGCATTAAGGGAGAATGGCAGGGGATTTATGCAGTAGGAAGTATATAAGAATAAGGAATTTTGCTTTTTGATGTCATACTATTGATCATTCTTAGTCCATTATGATAACATTTAGTCTTTCTTCCTTGTCAGGACAATCCTTTCCTCCCGTCTTTTAATAGAGATGGAAAGCACCTCTTTTTTTCCATTCTGAGTGCCTTTGCCTCATTGTGTATGCCTCTTATGAATGGATACATAGATCCTGTGTGCTTTGCCTATGCTCCAAATAGGCAGCCTGCCATAAGACAGATGTAAACCTGTTACTACAGCACTGTCCAAATGACTATCCTCTGTCAATACATCCTCTGGCATCATTTGAACATTGTTTTATTTCTCTGGACTGGAACAATGTTATATTAAATCATTCCAGAGAATGAAAAGGGATATTTTTATCTACGTATCTCTAACATCTACCAATATATAGACTGTACTATTTTTTTTCTCTTAAGCCACGTATTTTGCAAAACACCAGATCTGTTTTGTGCTTGTAGAGTGTCTACCACTGGGCACAGTACCTGTAAACCAAGCTTCTGGGAAATAGTCCAATGCTACTAACAATAAAGAAGAAATTAGTCAGTAAAGAATGATTAAAGTAAAGGAAAATGTGATATCTAAGTCTAATTACATGGTCATTGAATCCCCAGTAAGGATATGACTTTGAAATATACCTCTTTATACTTCTTTATTCAAAATACATGTGCAACACCAATTTCAGAGATACAGGCTCCAATTAGTCTTAATGAAATCATTAGAAATCCATGCTGATGACACCAAAGTCACTATCAAAACCTTCCTGATTTACCCGGACATAACAGAAGATACAGCATTAGACTGTAATTTCACCTGGAAGTGCTGTATTGATTATCATCACTTCACTTTTTGGTTACCATAACACAACTCTGAAATGATTTCAATGTAAATAAGTTAAGGATTTGGCTTCTTGACAGGTTTTTGTGCCATTCAGCTCCACACATGGTGAAAGGAGAGAGAATGACACCTCTGGAGAAGAATTTAACTCCTAAGAGGACTAAATCAACCTTAAGAATTATTTACTTATCTTCACAGATTATGCAGTTTTGGGGGAGTAACTTCATTTCCGTCCTGCAAATGTTTAGGTTCTTCCCAAAATGTTCGTCCTCTCATTATGCCCTATGAGCACATGGTAGAGTTCATTGGTCAGCAGAATTCTTCAGTGAATTTCTCCAAAACTAGTCCTGAAGAACGTTTTTGAGTGAGAGGTATAGACAGGCAGTTCAGAGACAACTCTATGTGTAGAAAATGCTATCTCAAGAATATCTATAGGATCTGCAAATGCATGGATGCTAGGTGATAGTTAGAAGGGATTTCAGGACCACTAAAAGAGAAATTATGTGGGTGAAAAAAATATAAACAAAGAGAAACCAAAAAGACTGTCAAAAGATTACTCACTGGGTTCTGCTACGCATGTTTTCCCTTTCTCTTTGTTTCACAGGGAGTCAGCATTCACCACAGTCAAATTCTGCCATAATTCCAGAGCAATTCCTTATTTCTTCTAAAGCTGAGTATCTCAAGTGGACTAGTAGACTGCCATAGGCTTGTATTTCATAAACTAATACAAAGTTCAGTGATCAAAACTTCACACTTATATTTTTCACATAGATTAATACAGGTTAGAATTTTTACTCCTAGAAACTGTTTCAACAACCTTTCTGCAGGAAGATGCACTTACAATTCTCGGTATGGAAAACGTGTTTCTTACCATCTGTTCCGTACTTATAATTCTTTGGTTTATATTAAAGGAAACAGTAAACTATAGGGATATTATGCATGCAATTGAGGATTTTATAAGGTTCAATAAATTCCCTCTTAACAATCAGTTTTAAGCCTACATAACTTCTAATCTTTCACCTGCTCTACATTTTGCTCTGTTCTCTACTTTAAGACTAGACATCAATTTTAAGACAAAGTAACAGGCTAAACTCCATTTCTCTAAGAGAATCTGCATGGAAGAATTTATAATCTCATCAAAACTAAAGCCACAGAAATCACCAATTTTTCTATTTGGAAGGCAAATTTAAGAATCAGAAATATTCCAGAGGAAATAGATTTACAATGTTTTTTTTTTCTTACCCAATATTCATTTCGTGTCATCTAATACCTCATTCCCACAGCTTGTGAGAAATTAAGGTAATGATGGCCTACGCTTAGAAAATGGTCAGAAAAAAAAATATTCTCTGTTTTAGTTCAAACACAAATTATATGGGCATAGATCAAGAGTGTTGGTGATTCAGATTCAGATCCCTTCTACACCTGAGGAAACATGAATCAACATTTTGTATCACACATGAGACTGGGCTAGAAATTGAAACATGCCTAACAATCTTGTTGCCGTTGAAGAGCCAAGTAATCTACTACTAGTGTAGTAGCTCCACTTTCCTTCTCAGGCGAGTGTCTTCCTCTCCTTCCTGGAGAGTTATAACAATAATTGGTTACATGTATTATAGAGTATTGAAATATGTCTTTGGTACACAGCAACAAAGATCTCTCCTTGATTCAAATATTTTTTCCTGTGAAGTAATTAGAGAAGAGACTTGAATCAGATTCCTTTCTGATTTTTTTCCAAAGCTACCTGAGAATTAGCATTACTCACAACAACATTCTGTTTCTCGAGGTTCTTTTTTTAATGTGGTTCTGTGCCTCCTAAGATTGTAAACCATTTTCACCATGTTTCTGGGTAGTTCGTAACTCTACCAAAAGTCTCTGCTTTTGATCTCCATTTGAAGAATTCCTCTGAATTTTCTTGACATTCCTCAGATTTATGACAGAGTATGAGTCACTGCTCTCCCTGTCATCTATAAAGATAAGAGAAAAGGGATAGCTCAAATTAGTTTCATTCTTTTTCTAGTGACACATTCCTTGGCCTCTGGAAATTATACTGAGTTTCCTCATGATAAAACATTGGTATCCAAAGAGAGCCTCATTGACACTGATAATGATGTCCTTTGGCACAGCCTAACATGTTCTGATTTTGGTGCAAGCTGAAGGCCTAAATCAATGGTCTGCTCACTGCAGCAAACAGAGAATCTTGGCTTTTATGTCATAACAAGCAAGAGCAGATCTGTTCACACGTATTTTTATGCCTTTATCTCCCTATAGTTGTGCTGTCATTATTGTCTCTGCCATTTCAGGACACAAATAGAAACCAAAAGTAATAATGTCTACATTGTGCAAGAAAATTTCTGCAGAAGGGATGTAAACAAAGAACAGGGAAGAGGTACACATCTGTTTTCATGCAGGTTACCAAATCACCTAGAGGATCTAACATATGTATCCAGAAAATTAATAAAGTTTTGTAGAAAGATTGACAATTTTGAGGAAGACTTATATAACAGTGCCAACTACTATATATTCTCAAAAATATTAAACAATAATAAATATACAGTCTCTTACCAACTTTACTGCAATAATTGCATACCAAATGTAGCTCATTACTGATGTGTTTTTAAAGACATTGAGGATTCTGATTTCATAAAAGGTTCTGTCAATGCCTGAAAGCACACAGATCAGGAATTGTTCTGGTTGGGTTTTTTTGTTTGTTTTTTTATTCCTGGAAATTTCCAGAAATAAAATCTACAAATTGATTTATATTAGTTTTCCTAAGATGTTTTTACCAGATACTGTCTTTATTTTTCTTTGAAAGGTATAAGAATATTGTAATTTGTTGGAAATATTAATTAACTACTAAGGTTAACTATCCACCTATGTGAAATACACACAACATAATTCTGGATGGGCAAAATTAACTTCCTGGGCCTTGGGGAAACCAGAGATCAGAACTCACGTTGTTCTAGTATCTCATCAGTAAGTTTTCCTAAAATAAGACCAGTGAGATAACAAATTCACTTGTGTTTCACTGCCCTCTTGAAGCTCACTTTGGATGTTCATGTTCTAGGCATTACATCACGCCACTGTGACCACCAGCAACCAAACAGCTCAACTGACCTCAGGAAAAAAGCCATGGAATTTCTCCTTTCATATGTGGAGATTTTCCCATTATTTATGGCACAGACAGGGGCCAACCAGTTACAAGTTTTGTGGAAACTTGTAGTTCCTAAATACATTCAAATCCCAAGTTTTTAGTAGTTTTTTGTTTGGTTGTTTGCTGTTGGTTTTTTTTTTTATTATTATTATTATTATTTTGTTTGGTTTGTTTTGTGTGTGTGTGTGCTATAGGCAGCCAAAGCTATAGCTGCCTTCCATGAGTTAATACAGAGACATATGCATGCACCTTCTTTCTCTTTGCTAGAAACAAATAAAGGTTTCTGTCCTACACTGCTTTCCTTGGGTAAACAGCACCCTCAAAAACTTTCCATCGGTGTTGTGAGAGCTCCCTCTTCTGTTACAAAGGACTCTATCAGATGCTTTAAATATTTGGTTTTGGCTTACAGGGCTGAGTAACAGCCAAGCTGGCAAACAGGCAGAGAAAGAAGTGTTAGGATTAGAAAAGGGTCTCCAAGATAAATGTCATACAAAGGAAGGTCTCTGATGGTGGTGGCTGGAGGAAGACTTTAGTCTCATCTTTTATAGAATCGCAGAATGGCTTGGGTTGGAAAGGACCTTAAAGCCCATCCAGTCCTAACCCCCTGTTGTGGGCTGGGTTCCACCCACCAGATCAGGCTGCCCAGGGCCCCATCCAACCTGGCCTTGAATACCTGCAGGGATTGGGCACCCACAGCTTCTCTGGACGTCCTGTGCCAGTGCCTCACCGCCCTCTGAGTAAAGAATTTCCCACTAACATCTGACCTAAATCTCCCTTCTTTTAGTTCAAATCCATTCACTCTAGTCCTATCACTGTCAGACCATGTAAAAAGTCTGTCTCCCTTTCTTTATTCATCTTTTATTCATTTGGTCAAATTCTGTCTTGAGGTTCTTCACTGGCCATGGATAAGAAGCAAGTGAGATACATGAGGCAAAATTTAGTCCTTTCAGAAAGAGCCCCTAAAGAAAGAATGAGCAGTTCTTAGTTTTACCTTATATGTTGTAACATGTAGTTGGTGGCAAAGCCAGGTGTAAAGTAATGGAGTAGGTTTTTAGACTGACTGTTTACTGACAAATGTTCTTCTGTAATCTAGTATTTTTTATTATTTCATATATAATAACAAAATAAAACAGATACCTTTGTATACTAGATGACTTGCACAATGACTCAAAGAACACAAGGAATACACACAAACACCACTTCCATCTTGTCTAGCCATTAAGTGTCGGCTCTCACAGTAAAAAAGAAGGGAGTCCATTATCTTTAAATCATAGAATCATGGAATCCTTGGAGTTGGAAGAGACCTCTGAAGGCCATCTAGTCCAACTCCCCTGCAATGAACAGGGACATCCACAGCCAGATCAGGTTGCCCAGAGCCTGATCCAGCCTCGCCTTGAAAGTCTCCAGGGACAGGGCATCAACCACATCTCTGGGCAACCTGTTCCACCACCCTCACTGTAAAAGACTTTTTCCTTATTTCCAACCTAAATCTACCCTCTTTGAGCTTGAAGCCATTTCCCCTTGTTCTATCACCACAGATCCCGCTAAAGAGTCTGTCCCCTTCTTTCCTGTAGCTCCCCTTTAGATACTGAAAGGCTGCTATCAGGTCACCTCGGAACCTTCCAGGTCACCTCTTGGCTGAACAGCCCCAGCTCTTTCACCCTGTCCTCGCAGGAGAGGTGTTCCATCCCTTGATTCATTTTTGTGGCCCTCCTCTGGACATGCTCCAACAGGTCCATGGCTCTCCTGTACTGAGGACTCCACATCTGGAAGCAGTACTCCAGGTGAGGCCTGACTGGCGCAGAGAGGGGAAGGATCACCTCCCTCGATCTGCTGGCCACACTAAATATCCCTCTACTAAATATCCACTAAACATCCACTGAATATCCCTCTCTCAAACATATGCACATACTTGTACATACCAAACATACCAAAGTGGTCTTAAGTTCTAGATGTTAACACTTCAAAAATGTACAAATGGAGCCAAGAGCCCATAACTGAGATATCCACCTTGAAAAATCTTCTTTAGCTTGGTAGAGAGAAATTGAAATAAAAAGTACCTGCAATGAGATGACACCACAAGAGAAACAGTCTTCTGCTCAGGCATTAACAATTTTAAATGAGTTGTAAAAATGAATTAGGCATAAATATACCAGTGATTATCAGACATTCCTCTACTTTTACTTAAAGATTTCAACATTCAACCCTAAATTCAAAATGAGAATCTGGTATCTGAAAACAGGATTTAGTTCATATCTGAGTGCTACTGGTAAGATGATACAGAGGACTTCCATTATTCTTTCAGGAGTAGAAGGAGGAAGGTGGTTCTGAACATTTTCAGGTGAAGAAGTGAGTTGAAGTTGTGTCTCTCATGTCTGGATGAAGGCTCAGACATGAGGCCATCCTGTGCACATTTTCAAAGAACACAGCAACCACTAATGTATTTTTGTCATATTCATCATTAGACTAGAACTAAAACTTTCCATCCACGCTCTCCATACTGGGTAGTTCTGGACAGGCACAGAAGAAGAACATGAGATTCTTGGAGTGTTTAAAAGTTAAATACTAAGAGACTGCTAGAGGCAGCTTGTGAGGCTTTTCAGGGCTGGAGTGAGAGCTGAGCAGCGATTTTCATCGTGGACATTCTGATGCCTGATTTCCCCCCATTTCTCCACAGAGGTACCAAAGTACTTTTGATTTGCAGGATGTAAAAGCAAGGAGGCTCACTGCCCATGATGGGTCTTCACACCTAAGCACTTGTCTAAATATCTTAGAAAATGTGATTTGTAGGTCATGACCATTACAATTCCACCCATTTATTCTCTCCTACACAAATTCTGCAAATAGCTGGCAGGTAGTGAGGATTAGAAAGCCTGCTTCTTCTGTTTCTGAAAGTTTTTTTTAAATGCAGTCCCTGAGCAGAGAACACTTTGGTAGTCTAATCCATATGCTTGTAGAGACAGAACAAACAAGTACATTTGGAAGATGTAAACTACTTCTGCATTAGTGTTTGCTTTTGGGCAAAGGTCGTCTGACTTTTTTGCTTCTTGCTCATTAGTAACTATCAGGTTAAACTGAGGCTGTTCTGCCTTTTCCAGATAGTTGAAATAACAGCACAGCTCCTTACCCACTTCCATTAATTATCAAACACAAACAGTTGCAAAGGTATTAAATAATTCTAACACATTTTACAACTGCTAAAAATGCATATGAACTTTATATGGTGATATTATCGTATCCCTTGTTAATATTCCTCAACAGTTTAATAGAATGACTGATGACAATTAAATGTAGTAAACACCTTTTATTACAGCTTTAGCATGATTTTGCACTATATTTTCTACATGCTAAATCACAGCTTCAGCAGAATCAGAATGAAACATTAAAATGCCGGTCACCTGGGGATCCTGACAGGACAATGATGGGGACTGAACTTAGTGCTAGGAAAGCTGCACTGGTCGATCCCTTGAGATTGTGCTCCCTTTGCTCAAGATGCACTGTAGGGTATGACAGCAACCCTCAATAAGCTAAGTAGAAATTATTGGTGCAAGCAAATTGAGAAGGTTGGGGAAAATGCTAACATAGATCAAATTCATTGCTTTAAAGTCACTCTTGGAATTTGATCTCTGTGTTTTATTCCAGAGCACAAATTTCCTCCAGTATCACAAAATCCCCAGAGCTTGCAGAAAGTTTGAAACCTTTGGAAACTTTTTCTCTGTTTGGTCTGTACTTTCTAAACTGCAAAACGTAAAGCCTGAACTCTAGTTTTTTATCACCTAATTATCCTGTGGCATCAGGAAAGCCATGCAATTTGTCAGCAAATTGTTGGCAACAGCAAGTCTTGTTCTGAGAGGATGAAGTAGTTAATATGAGTTGAACCTAATTAGCAGAGTTGTTAATGTAAGCCCATGAACTGTAACTGACATTTTGTTTCAGAAGTAGATGAAATATGACAAATCTCTCGTTCAAAAAAAAAAAAAAAGAAATCAGGAAAAAAAAAAAAAGAACTACCTTTGAATGGCTTGTGTACTTCTGGAAAATAAAAAGCCAAGCTGTGGAAACAACTTGTTGACCACCAAGAAGTGCAAATTTGTCCATAAGTGTAAGTGTCAACGACAGGAGCTGATTGTGAGCACCAGCAGTGCCTACTGCAAGTCAGAAAAAGAGTTTTTTAGAGACAAGTATTTTGTAGAGACAAGTAAGGCAGGTATTTTTTACCCAATACTATGACAAGTGGAAATAAATATAAGTTTCAGAGATACTCCAGGGATGGAGATTCAAGATGGAACTTGGGAAAATGGAGAACCTTAGAGATATCTGGGAAACTCTGGGGACCCTACAGCCTGGTCCTAGCACCATGCCCTGCACAACTAGGACGGCGGTGCCAACCCATCTTATCTCTCTACCAACCCTGGTCACTGCTACCTTGGGACAGAGAAGTCATGAGATTCATAAAACTGCATATGTCTCTGATTAAACATTAGCCTCCATTATGCCATTTGATTTGGATATGTGATAGCATTGTTTGGAAAAATGCATGTAGCAGAATTTAAGTGCAGAAGGGCTACACAGCCTTGAGGTTAAAACCTCACTTAAGAAGCATCCAGTAACTCAGGAGAAAAAGTAAATACACTAAGAAGTTTATATTACACAAACAACTAGAATTGAGTAATATTTTGCAAAGAGAAATGCACTGTGGTGTTAAATCATAAACAAACAAAATATTATCCAGGTCCCAGATGAAGAAGCCTAAAATTCTTGGTAATGGTGGCTACCTTTAGTTAAGGAGTTTAACAGTGATGGGAAAGAAAGAAAATGAATGCCAATTAAAATAATGTGATTCCCTAGAAATGTAATAAGATTTTTCCTCTGGAAAACATCTATCATTTAATAACAGTAACAAATGATTAAATGATTTTTTCTTATTTTGAATTGACTATTCCAGGAATATAGTGCTCTGTTAAATGCCACTATGATTTAAAAGTAATACTAAATTCAGATTTTTTTCTACAGGAACATCTCAGTGATTATCTAACCATTGTTCAAAGGGAAATCATAAACACTGTTATAGGAGCAGCTATGAATTCCAGTTATATGCTACTGAGCATCAGATATTCAATGATACACAAATAAATACTTAAGATCTGATTTTGCATTTGGTCATTTCAGATACGTACCGGCTCACTACCACAGAAACAGATGTCTGAATTATACAGTGTTGAAATGAATTTGTGTCCACCAGAGCTGTGATTTCTACAAGACATAAATTTCTCTCAAAGGTTGATGTCATCTTCCAGTTTGAAACATAGTTCTCAATTTGGGCTTGTCAAAAAAAGTATGGGAGTACTTAGAAAAAGTTGCTGAAACTGTTACAGATAAGAAAGTTGGGAGGGAAACTCAGCACTCGCCTTGT
Source organism: Numida meleagris (assembly GCF_002078875.1). Taxonomy (NCBI): domain Eukaryota; kingdom Metazoa; phylum Chordata; class Aves; order Galliformes; family Numididae; genus Numida; species Numida meleagris. The sequence goes on from NC_034409.1 coordinate 163,207,074, forward strand.
GATTGCCCCCAAGTTGTTAGTTCATCCCCTTGCTCCATTTTGGAACCCTCCGACTAGGAGGGCTACGAAGGAGGCTAGTACTGAACAGTGTGGCTGAGAAGCAGTAGGAGTCCACTGGCCTAGGAACTTCCTTCAGGTAGTAACATTGCCATAGTGCAAGAGTCTCTTGCTGGTAATTTTAAAGATACATCATATGGGCTGGGCAAGTACCCCTTCTTTTCATATTCTCAATAACTACAAGAAACAGTGTAGTTTGTGAACTCCCTTTCACTAGCAATACTTGCAAAATGGTACTGATCTCTATAGTTAGAGTCAGATATCATTTCCCACAAACAAGATGCTCCAAGGCTGATGGGTACTTCCCCATGGACAGTGCTACTATGTCCTAGCACAGGCACTCAAAATATCAACACACCAACTTCCTGGCTTCCAAAGGATGACACCTTACTGAATTGCCTAAAAAAAACCAGAAAGAAAAGCTGTTCAGACAGCCAGTGAAGCTTAGCAGAAGGGCAACTCCTCTTGTACCTCTGGGTGGCCAAGCGTTCATGCTCACAGTCTACCCCTACTACATATACAAGGCCTGTGAAGAGACATCCCAAAACTGACAGCCAGTTCCCCATAGTGAGGAAGTTGAACCAATCTGTCAAATTACTGATAAGTATCTATTACACTGTCTTTTGTAACTCCCAGTAAGATAGCCTAACAAGATAACACTTTGAATAATGTATCTCAGGACAGGAAAATTATGAAATACAGATGCCTTGCTGTCTTACAATCATATGTCATTCTTCTGTCCTACTTTATTTGGCTTTGACAAGTTGACTGGTAGTGGTAGGATAGTTACATGGGTTCTTTGTTTCCTCATCTGCATTTTCTGAGCCTGAGTATGAATGTTAACATGGCTTTCAATCAGTTTTGCAGGTTATTAAATCTGTTTATCTCTACAACAGGGAAATGCCAGAGGAACTGGTAGATTGGCCAAGTCTAGCTCTTCTATTGAGAGACTTGGTATACCTGTGGTATGTGCTAGGATCTTTTTCAAGGATAATCTTGACATCTGATCTCTGATGTAATTAGCACAATTGCAAATTTTCACAAGGGATTCTCTGTTCTTGTCAAAATCTTTACCATAACAACCTTTGAATTACAATACAGCAGTAAGTGTACTACAGTGCTCAGTAGAAAAAAAGATACAGTAGGAACATCTCTAAATGAAATTAATTAGAATGGTTAATGTTCGTGAAGTACTTTGAAGATGGAAAGAGCTATAGTAGTGTTAAATTATAATCATTAGCATGCCAAATCCTGGAGGTCTTATTCATTTATTACCCATTTGTTACACAGCTAAACTTCCATTCACTTTAGTAGAAGATTTATCTGAATGAGATATGACTACAGATTTCAAAATTCATAAAATAATAACAGTAAATATGGATTAATGCACCAATCATTCACTAAGAAGTGGCTGTTCATAGTCCCTCGTACTTGAGTCTGCTTCAGATTGACATAAATGGAGAAATCCCTGGACCAAATAGTTCCATTGTTCATTTAATTTCTAAAAATGAAACCAAACAGTGCATTGGATGAGATATAGCCTCCAAATCTAGGAGAGGCAGGAAGAGAAGGAAAGATAGGAACCACAGCTAGTACAGGCAACCAAAAGACACAGCAGTCTGTGCAGCATTTTTACCATACCACAGAATATTTGAGGTTGGAAGGTAGCATTGGAGATCACTTAGTCCAACACTCCGCTCAAAGCAGATTAAACAGATTGTCTCCAAAATCCTGCAGCTTCAAGAGGCTGAACCCTCAGCAGTACTGAAGGAGGGACAGGCCAAATCTCAGCTTATCAGTCAGGGAAATGGAGACTCTCATAATGAAAAAGGCTGGCAGTTCATGGCTTATGGCACCAAGAAGACAGCTTGTGCTCTGCCCACAAATATGCAGCTATATAGTAGCAAACGAGACTGTGTCCAAAGAAGCCTCTGAGTTGGCTGAGCCTCAACCACACAACAGTCCCTGCCACTCCAAAATGTCTGTACATTAATACACACAAAATAGGGAATAAACTGGAGGCATTAGAGATCTGCTTGAAGTTACAGTGCTCCTCTCAACGCAATTTCATCGAGATCAGAGAGACGTGGTGAGATAGCTCACACAACTATAGTGTTGCAATGGGTGGATACAGGCTTTTTAAAATAGGCAGGGTGGGACAGCAAGGAGGGAAGAGTTGCCCTTTTGTGAAATGCATGGGGCTCTTCCTGGGGACAGGTGGTGAGCAAAATGAGAGCTTATGATTTGGAGGTAGAGGCCAAACCAAGAGGGATGATGCTGGCATCTGCCACAGGATGTTTAACTGGGAAAAAATTATAGGAGGCTTCCAAAAAAATGAAAGGAGCATCCTATTTGCAGACCTTGGTCTTCATGGAGGATTTTAACTACTCTAATATCTTGCTGTGTACTACACAGAAAGACAGAAGTAATCCAGGGGGTTTCTGGAGTGCATTGGTAATTTCTTGACACAGACGACACAGGAATCAAGGAGGTGAGGGGAAATTTCTGTAGGACTTGATATTACAAACAAGGAAGTAATGGTCCATGACGGTCAGGGTCAGCTTTGTCTACACTGACCATGAAATAGAGGAGTTCAGTATCCTGACAGGAGGGAGCAAGACAAATAGCAGAATCATAATGCTGGACTTCAAGAGAGAAGACTTTGACCTACTCAGAGATACACTTGGAAAAATCATGGGAGATCACCCTGGAGAGAAGAAGGGTCTAGAAAAGAATGGTCAATTCTAAGCAGAATAAAATCAAGCACAGGCAGTAGGAGGCCTGCATGAGTGACTAAGTATCTCCTGACAAAACAAAGATACACAGGGAAAACATAAAGGACTTAGAAGCAGTGGAAAGTGACCCAGCAGGATCTTAGAGACATTGTGAAATCATGAAGAGGAAAAGCACACTTGGAGTTGAATATGATACTGTGATTGAGGGAGGCCTGAAACAAAGTAAATGTCACTTCAGCAAGGGCAATACAGGAGGTCCAGAGTACTGTAAACTTGTCAGCTTCACCACAATGCTCAGATAGGTGACGGAGAAAATAATCCCAGAAACATTTTCCAAAAAATAACTTAAGATGATTCAGAATAGTCAGCATGGTTATATGAGGGGGAATTCAGGTCTGACCAAGCTTTCTACAAACAAATGACTAGTTTGATAGATGAGGTCCATGCAGTATATGTTGTCTGTTTTGACTTTAGTAAGGCATTCAAGACTGTCTATCATAATGTACTTACTGATAAAATAATCAGAACATGTTTGATAAATGGACAGTGGGGCAAACTGAAAGCTGCCTAAACTAATTGCTTTAAATTGCTGTGATTGCTCATATGAGGTCTATTTGGAGGCCAGTCACCAGCAGACTATCCAAGGGGTCAGTAATATTTCTAAAAGCATGTAGAATTTTGTCCAAGTTTGGGACATCTTGTCTAGAACAATGGGAGAGAATGCACCCTCAGCAAAGATTCTAGGGGTGCAAAACTGGGAGTAGTTGCTGATGCACAAGATGGTTGTGCTGCTATTCAAAAGAACCTGGCCAAAATGGAATAGTGGGCCATCCTGAACCCCCTGAAGTTCCAAAGGCAATTGCCAAATTCTTCTCCTGGAGAAAGATACCCCTCTGAACCTGTACACGCTGGGAACTGACCAGCTAAAAAGCAGCTCTACAGAGAAGGATATACAGTTCTGGTGTGCAGTGAGTAGATCATGAGCCTACATTGTGCCTTTGCAAAAAAAAAAAAAAGAAAGACAATGCCATACTAGACTGCAAGAGGAAGACCATTGCCAGCAGATTGAGGGAGGTGATCCTTACCCTCTTCTCAGCACTGGTGAGAATATATACCTGGTGTGCTCTGTCCAGTTCTGGGATTCCCAGTACAAGAGAAATACGGACATACTGGAGAGACTCCAGCAAAGGGCTGCAAAGATAACTAAGGCACTGAAGTATCTGCAATACAAGGAGACAGCTGAGACCGGGAAGTCTCAGGGGCATCTTAATGTAAGTACTTGACAAGGGAGACTGAAGAAGACAGAGTGAGGCTCTTCACAATGGAGTCCAGTGACAGGACAGGCAATGGACATGAACTGAAATACTGTAAATTCCATGCAAACACAAGAAAACACATTTTTGTTCTGAGGATGGTCAAATATAGGCACAGATTTCCCAGAGAGGTTGTGGAGTTCCCATCCTTGGAAAGGAAAAGGAACAGGTGGGAAGAGGCTGCCCTTCGCAGATAGCTGTGATCCTCTATAATAATTCACACATCTAGTTTTAGAAAAGTGAAATGCTTTGCAAAAGGTTACCTAGGTGACAGGCACAGAAGGTGCGATTTTACTTGCACCTCAGTCTCCAAAAATAGTAATTTACTAACTCTTCCTGCCTTCCCTTTCTTCTCCTTACTCTCTTCAGTTCTTCAGAGTATTCTGGCCAAAGATTGGTGACAGAATCCAAAGTAAAATTAGCAATAATATACAACATAAATTGCCATCCAACACTCTAATTGTGATGAAAACTCATTTATAACTCTTACCTACAAAAGCAGTACCCATAACACATAGCTATTTGAAAATTACTCACATACATACAAACAAACAAACAAACAAACCAACCAAACAAAAAAGATCAGATCCTGGTCAGTTTATCACTCAATTAATTCCTAGTAAAGCTAGCAGAACTCCTTTGGAAAAGCAGTCAATGAGATTTTTACTTCCATTCTGTAAACTTCCTTTTTTCTCTGATAAGATTTCTGCAAATAGAACAGATATCACCCAAAATTTATTTAGTAAGCAGCCGTCCACAGGGAGCACATATCAAATTGTGAGTTACAGTAATGTCCAGCTTTCCCAGCTCTTGCTGATAGCTTAGCAACTACTCCAGTACTCCAAGGGTTTGTTGAACAGTAAACAGAAGCTGCAGCTGGCCAAGATGCTAGGAGAAGAAAACATAAATTTAAAACAAGGCTTTTTTTCATTCTTGCTCAAAGCCATGTTAACTGTGAAGGGATCTGTGTTACAGGGATGGGAGTGCTGATGAGAAGACGGTACATGCAGACTTCCTACAGAGAATTTAGAATATCGGTTAGCAGTATCAAAACATTTTGGCTACATGCAAGTCCTGTATATTATCATAGTGCCAGGAAAGTACATGGCACCTCCGAGTCAAATAAAATTTCTGGTTCCTGCACATAATCTACATTTAGGCAGAAGATAATAACACATGGAGTGGGGAAATGAAGATAATGGTTCCCCCAATAGTATCACATGACAACTTGAGTTGACTTAACTGTTGTGGCTCTGTACTTACGTATAGCAAACCCCTCTTGTAAGCACAATGCAAATCAAAATTCCTCAGGAATTGGATAACTTCAGCACAGTGTGCCATTGTAAACCTCTTTGTGACTCCTAGTAGAGTGGATAAGTACTTTGATCACATAGGTATCCCTCTCCAGGCATTAAGATTGCATCTTCTCATGTAGATGCCCAAGTTATACTTGGGAAGTCCTTATACAGCAGATAAAGAGACAATGACTCCTAATTCAGGCTCTTGTCTCCTGCCTCTTCATTGACTGAGCAGCAAGCCTGAGCTCCTGCAGTGGGATATATCTCATCTAATTTTAGTAGTCTAAATGTTCAGTACTTGGCTGAGCTAGTCTCCAAGCTGCTTCTACATTCAATGGAGAGAGATGAGTATTTCCAAGTAAATGTTAGTGTACTTAACTGAGACACTTATCTTGAGGTAGGATAACTTACTTTCTCTCCAGGGGAGCCTGACTCAATGTTATAGCAGTGTCCATATGAACAGTTCAGAATAGATGCCTGTGGTCTACATAGTGTATTACAGAAACTTGCCTGTAAGAACTTTAAAACATGCTAATTATTAAGTGGCATAAAAATCGATTTGTAACCCTGAAAACTCTCAGCACACTTTTTGTCTCAGCAGCATGAAAGAATCATTGGTACCAGAATTAGGTGTCTACTTTATTTTAACGTACTATTACCATTCTTGCGGACATAAATACTCCAAAAATCATGGTGCTGTTGAATTCAGTGGTATAACACAGATGAGAGTTCAAATACATTTCAAAGATGATCAGCAAATTCTCTTATCCATATCCCACTCTCAATACTCTATTAAGATGGAAGCTTCATTTGCGAGAGGAAGAATAGCCTGTCAGATGGCACAACCAACAATTTACTGAAGGAAAAACAGCAAACTGTAACATTTTTTAAATATTATTAGGATATTATGTTGGGATATGTTAAACTTTTCCAATAAACTAGACTGGCAAAAAGGGACTGAAAATATACACGTTGATATACCTCTCTTTAATAATTTAATATAAAAAGAGAATACAATGAAATGAACTGTCAAGTATAAAAATCCTTTTAGTATTCTCTTTTCATGTTCAAAATCTTTGTTGTGTTTGAGCATCCATAATTGCTTTGCGTCAGGTTCCCTAAGACATTTCCGTCTGTCTGTCAGAAAGTTTGAAAATATTCTTTAGCACTTTCAGCTTTAGTAGAAATCAAATGTTTCTTTCAACCAGCAAGGCAAATTCTGGTGCTTGTTTATTCTTTGCCTTTCTGTTGTGATCACTGGGACCATCTCTCACTTCAGCATGGCACATGAATATTACTATTTGCACCACCACTCACAGTTCATAACTTGGGATAATCCATAAGGGCATTGCATGCATCATTCCTTCTGCTTAGCCACTGAAATAACTTTACTCAGAATCAAAAAGCTGAATGAAACAGCTGAGCCTGGCAAACAGAGCAGCTAACAAGGGAGTTTCTGAAGGGCTAGCTGCAGAGTCTGTGCTCACAGGTAGCACAGTTGGAAAAGGTGAGTTGGGAGGGCATTTGCATGCGTGTGTGTGTCTATTTTCTACTCAAGTTTCGTCCTTTGGGAAGGCTGTGGGGGTAGTCTCTCAATCTCCTACCAAGCCTCCTGATCGGCTTGTCGGTGTTTCGATGGGACCCATCTGGCTGTGCCTAGCAGATCTTTGATCAGAATCAGTGCTTGAAATCATCAAGTAGCTAAGCCTTCCCAGATTACCGAGGGAATGAGACTCTGCAGCAAGAATTTTTATATAAACAATTTTCCAGCCAAGCTTTGGAGGCAGACAAGTGAAGGAGGAACAGAAGGAAAGATACCACATAGCATACAGAAAGGATATTTGGAGAAAACACATTTGGAAAAATTACTGTTGCAGAATCAGAGGAAGAACTTGTCACTAAGGAACAAGCAATAGTGCAGATCAGGGTCTGTAACAGAAAGGATACGGAAGCTGTTTTATATTCCACAAAATACTTATGTATGAGCAACCGACAAAATGCTGTACAAGTGATCTGGAAGGTTTATGGATCAATTTCCAAGCCAATATAGTACAAGGAAGGGCACACGCCAGTGGTTCAGATCATCATTTCACATTTTAGAACATCGTGAATAGCTTTTTAAAAACCTGCCTGTCCTATATAAGGAACAAAAAAACAAGAAGCAGACATCTCGACATAAGTGATATATATCAGAGATCAATCAGTAGAAAAAGCACCCCAGAATTTCTAAAAAAAAAAAAAAAACCTGACAATTTCCTATTTCAAAAAACTAATGTCATGGAAAGATAAATTTGATTGCATCTTGGCAGATAAAAGGGCACTGATCTAAGATCTAAAAGCAAATATTTTTTTAGGAGCAATTTATCATGAGTTAATTACATTCATTATATGCAGTCAGAAAAGAAAGTTCAAATAAGTAATAAGTATGATTGGTGATTTAAAAGAGAGAGGTTCATAGAGCTGAAAACAACTATAGGCTGATAAAACTGGAGAGAAGTATGAATAATTTTGGGAAACTTATTAATTATTTCATTTGATGGCCAAAAAGCTACCATCTCACAATTGAAAAATGAAGAATGAGAGGATGTTAGTTATAAAACAGCTTGACTTGAGCAGAGAGAACAAAAGCACCTGCAAAAGCTAAAATATTTTTGTGATCTGTATGTGTGCATGTGAGTGTGTTTGTAATGCGAAAAAAGGCAACGTGACAGAAAAGGGTACAAGTTTAGAAGCCAGAAAGTTCAGGAAACTGATTAAGGAAGGAAACAAAAATAATCAAGTAAAAAGCAAAGGATGTAACTGTCACAGGTAATAAAATGTGTGAACGTAAGGAATCCTGCCAGAGGTGCTGGTTCTTTTCTAGATGAATAGGGTAAAGCTGTCAATAACAACACAGAAAAGAAAAAAGTGTTCAAAAATATTTCTGTTGTTTATTTGGAAAAAAATAAAAAGGATTATATATTCAGATTATAGGAAAATGATAAGTACATTCAGTTTAACAAGGAATTTTTCAGGGGCTTTCTTTACATGCAAAGAAATACAACAAAGATCAAAAAGATTTTCATTACTTTTGTTTTAGAAGAGAAGCGATCTTTGAGTGAGATTTAATCTGTTACCTGGATCTATATTTAGAAATGTTATAAACAAGTCATTTGTTAGCCAGAGGGGTCCAGGGGAAACATTAAGCTGGGAACCTACATTTTTTAAAGAAATCATTTTAAACTCCTGAAGTCGCTTCAAACTCCTAAAGCACTGAACAGATTTACTTCTTCATCTTGAAATGGCGATGCTTTCTTCAGTAGAACGCGTGCTATTTGTTAGGCACTTCACAAAGTCTTGTATAAATTCTTTCTGAGCATCTGATGAGATGTTGTGTTTGTGGCAAGACAGGATGTCAGTGCCTGCTCCTTTTGAAGGCAGGCTTCTTGCGGAAGGTTGTATATAAATACATATTAAGGAAGAATGTTTTAACATAACATTTGAGACATAAATATTCATTTTCCGCTGCAGACTATAGATGAACAAGGTATTCTAATTCCTTATGATTCTTATGGTTTACTTCTCCTGTCTGTTGTTCCTTGATCCCAAGTTTTTAGTGTCAAGCAAAATACTTCCTTTGCAGTAAGTTTTCTGGATTTGAGGAAGGAAAATATGCAGTGCTGAAAGCATATAAAGGTTGCAGAGAACAGTATATTTTAATCGTTCCTAGCCTGAAATCCTCAGTGTGATTAAAACACTTCCGAATTCCTGAAGTTTATAAATGGTAAATAAATAATTAAATAGATAGATTTTTTTAAAATGTAATAAGTAAAAAAAATTTTAAAAATAAAAACAACAAACAAAAAAAAGGTCAGCCTCCTTAGATAAAGAGCAGCTCCTTAATTGTTTATTTGACTGGTTGACTGCCGGAAATCTCAGTAACATACACAAAAGAGGTCAACGAGGTTGACGTGCTCAAAAGCAAGCCGGTGTAGAGGCCACACAGCCAGACACGTGAGGGTGACAGAGCACTGGAACTGGCTGCCCAGAGAGGCTGTGGTCTCCTTCCCTAGAGATACTCAACACCCACCTAAACGCTTTTCTGTGTGACCTGCTGTAGGGAGCATGCTTTAGCAGGGGGGTGGACTAGGTGATCCCCAGAAATCCCTTCCAACCCCTGTGATTCTGTGACTATGGCCAAGCTCTCAGCACAAGCCTATTTCAGTTGGTGCTAAATATCAAAGTCCTTGTTCACTGCAGCTGACAGGAAAACGGTATTTTCTGTGGGAGTATTTTACATCTCTTATCAATCCCATGTGAACATTCTCTTTTTTTTTATCTAATTAATAATAAACAAGACTGACACCTTTTTCTTCCCATTTCTAATATTTGAAATGCACACACAAACACATGTACTTTTACACATAAGTAAAGGAAGAAAATATTTGCCTCCAAAGTTTTCATCTAAAGGAAGAAATGCAAAAGTATGTTAATAAAAGCAACTCCTTCCACTGGTTATTATCCTCCTTTCTCACTCATGCATATTACTGTGATCCAAGTGGAGAATGAGCAGACATTCAGACCTTCCTTAGCATGCAAATGAAACATCAGCTTATGCATTACCCCCTGCATCTGAAAGAACTCTGTGTGCCGCAGCATAACTTTGTTCAGTAAAATGTGCATCTTTCCCTGTTCCTTCAGCACAACCGGGCCACATTTCCCATCCTTGACGTGCAGAACTAAACCTAATCTGAATGGCAGTGATCAACTTCGTGGCCCTCCTCTGGACCCATTTGAACTCCTGGCTCCACACAGGACCACCCAAAAATCAGACCATATATTCCAGAGAGGTATCCAGACACTCCTTGAACTCCAGCAGCTCGAGGCCATGCCCACTGCCCTGGGCAGCCTGTTCCATGCCCACTGCCCTCTGATGCAGACCCTTTCCCTAACACCCACCCACCCCTCCCCTGACACAGCTCCATGCCGTCCCCTCGGGCCCTGTCACTGTCACAGAGAGCAGAGCTCAGCGCTGCCCCTCTGCTCCCTGTGAGGAGCTGCAGCCGCCATGAGGCCTCCCCTCAGCTCCTCTGCTCTGGGCTGAGCAAACCCGGGGACTTCCTAAAGCGTTGCCTGGGAGAAATAAGCATACGCTATGGAGCAGATCCATGTGTAAGCAAATCTCTGCATGCTTCTACACCAACTGAAAGACCAGTCCTTCTCTCTCCCACCTGTAAAATATGCAGAGATGCAAAAACGGGTGCCTGCAGTTCCCCACAGCAGGCATATCCCCTATCTTCCAGCTCTTTAAATGCATTCAGTGAGTTTTAGTACTCGATTTAGCTCTTTTCTAACTTCATTTCACAGAGAACAGAGGATGTTTTTTGGCAGTGACACTTAGCTGAACTCTGCTTTGTGTGCAGTTAGATTTACTTCTAACACTTCTGAATGTCGTTGCCCGCATTATTGCTTTTGTCCCAAACGCTTTTTTGTTGGTTAGTTTTGTACTGAAATCACCGTTAAGCCATTCAGCATGGTATTTTCTCTGCAGAGTGAAAAGTGTTTGAAAGCAGTTGAAGGTCACACGCATTATAACAAAACAAAAGGGAGAAATAATAGGGCATCCATTCTGAAGTCCTCAGACATCCAACATATTATTGCCTTGGTGATTTCAGTGTGGATAAGAAGGGCTGCAGAGGGAAGGAGGCATCTTAATCCAGCTGTTCTTTTCAGCATACACAATGAGAGGGATGTGGGGTCCTGTTCCCATCGCCATTCTGCCATCCTGCTGTAAACCCACAGAGGTGCCTGGAGAAGATAACTCTGCCAGCCTATACCATGGCAGCAAGTGCCCAGTTTGTGGCTGCCCACGGTGACACCTCTAGTTCTGATCAGAAAAGCTTCACAGCATTGTTCCTGAGGGACTGAACTCTGCATTTCATCTATTCCCAAGCCAGACTCTGGGGATTGCAACCTACGGGTCCTGTTTTAACAAATGCAGCTGTAAAAATGTTCTTATCTGGGATCTGTGACCAAAGCCAAATTAAGTGAGGCTATTAGATTCCTTGGGTAAAGACACAACTTTTTCCTCCACTCCAAGAAAAAAAGCACTTGAAACTATGGTGTAAAACAGAGAAGAAAAGGAGTAGGCATATATCACGTCTGTCTCTTTGTACGCAGTACTGGTGAGACTGCTCCACAAACATTGTGTTCAGATTTGGTCACTTCACTAGAAGGAGGTATTGGGTTGATTGAGACTATGCAGAGAAAAGCAGTGAAGCTGGTGAAGGGACAAGAAAGTAAGATTTATGAGGATTGCCTGAGGGAATCAGTGTTCGGTATGGAGTAAGGAGGCTGAGGTGGTACCTCACTCCTATCTACAACTACCTGACAGGAGGCTGCAGTGATTGAAAGTGTCAGTCTCTGTTCTCAGGTGACAAGTGACAGGACATGATGAAAAGCACTCAGCTTGCAATTGGGAGGTTTAGATTGAACAATAGGAAGAATTTATTCATGAAAAAAAAATGTGGTCAAGCATTGGAATAGGCTGTCCAGAAAAGTACTGGAGGTATTTAAAATGCGTGTGGACATAGCAGTAAGAGACAGGTTTTAGTGGCTGGACTTGGTTGGTCAGCTAACATGTGGACTTGATGATCTTGAAGGTCTTTTCCAACCTAAATGATACTATGGTTCTGTGGTTACAGTTCCTTCCTCTCTCCAGGTCCTTCACGCTTTAGTCAGGAAGAACAACCTGCCTTACTTATTCATTTACTTCCGTGTGGGTCTTCATAGCCTGTCAGTATACCCACACGTTTTTGGGTTTTTTTTTTATGTTTTAGTCCTTCTTTTTTTGCTGTATTTGTCTTCAGTCAGATAGCTCATTTAGAAGCAGACATTTAACACCCTTGAAGCTGTGAGCAATTCTTCAAACATCACCTTTACATCTCTTTTTAATTACAGTGGCTTTTGTGCTGCTCCTATCCACCAGCAGTGGTACAGAGAGTCGTAGAATCATTAAGGTGGAAAGACCACTAAAATAATCTAGTCCAACCATCAGCCCATCACCACCCTGTCTGCTAACCACGTCCCTCAGTGCCACATCTAAACTGTTCCTGAACACCTCCAGGGACGGTGTCCCCACCACCTCCCTCGGCAGCCTGATCCAGTGCATCACAACTCTTTCTGAGAAGAAATTTTTCCTAATATCCAATGTGAACCTTCCCTGGCACAACTGTTGAGGTCTGGTGACTGGGGTGGCAGACAGTTCATCCAAAGTAGCAGTGCAAAACACCCTTGGGCATCTCTAAATGACACTGGGGTCTCGCAGCTGTTAAGCAGCACTTAGTTCAGAAAACTCCCAGCTACATAACTCTCCAGTTTAAAGCAAATGGTGAGTGGAGTGACTCTGAGGTGTCTAATAGTGAGGTCACTCCACTAGGAGGCTGCACAGCTCCATCTCCTTGAGCAGCTACGTCTTCCCACACAGCCCTTGTTCTTTGAGTCCTTGTCTAAGCCTGCATCTCTCATGGGCACCATCTTGTTGCTCTGCCTGAAAGTCTGCACTCTGGCAACAAACCCTTGACTAAATATCCAAGCAGTTCAGCACAGTCATTAGCCCCAGATGTTTTTTTCTTCCCCAGGCCAGACATTCCCTCAGATGGGGAATATAATTCCCTTAGAGTACAAAACACAATTCAGACCCATGAGGTAGCTTGCAGACCAGAAGAATTAAAGACACTTTACTTCCCTATCTATACAACATCATATATATTATATTAGCAAAGTGCTCTACCAAGGCTAATAAACCCTACCCTGCACTTGGAGGTAATAAACCTGCTGCTTGGACCTCAGCCAATCTCATATCATTGCCAACCTAAAAGAGGTACCAAAGCAAGCTAGTGACAAAGTAGACTGAGTAAATATTTGGGTGTTTGGCCTCTGTTGAACTCCATGCTGCTGCAGCTCTGTTGCTCTCAGTGCCTGAGCTAGACAGTGTAAAGCTTACTCAGATATGTATCATAATCTGCTGTGGGTGAATATTAATTCTGACCTCGTGCAAAGAAGGAGAGAATAAGGTTCTCCTCCTTTTACCTCCCAGAAGTGGAGTTATATATGAGACTATTTGTCTGAGCATATATTGTCTTGCTGACAGAACTGGCTGACAGAGTGGCTTTGATCCTCCAGACAGAGTCCTAAATCATGAATCCAGGGTCCACAGGAGAAGGATATTTCAAACAGAGAGTGTCAATATTAATATCTCGTTTCACTATTTTTAATCGGCTAGAATTATTCAGTCGGGGCAAATTCTGCTCTCTATTATCCTGGTGCAATTCATTGATTTTGCAATGGCCAAGTGTAATTGTGTGCAGAATTTGGCCATTAATGTAATTTTAATAAAAGTTTCTTCATGTATATTTCATAAATCTATTATTTTGCAGCAAGTGTTTTCTAATCAGAGAGGAGAGATCTCTAGAGATTGTTGCTCATTTGGTAAGGTAGGCAAAAGGTAATAAATACCACTGCATTAGAAATGTAAGTGAAAGTGCAAATTAGAAGTTGCTTTAATGGGAGAGTAGATTAAATATGGTACATTTGCTTAAGTATCTTTATAATGTAACTTGGCTTTTCATCTTGATCTTTGGTTAAAATGACTTTCTCTGGATTTAACTCTTCATACATGCTAGAACACCTCTGCACAATTGGAATAAACAGCACTTTTAAATTAAATGCATATTGTGCCAAAGTCTTCCCTCAGCAGTATCTATGCATAGGAATTCATAACAGGATTTAAAATCAGAGCTGAAGGTCACCTCTTTTCTATCACAGGCCATTGCGTTTCTTCTCTGTAAGTAAATCTACTAACTTTGCTCAAATTAAAACATTTCAGCCCCCTTGAGATCTAACTGGTAAGCTCATCAGACAAGAGATCATCTGAAACAGAGCTCTAACAAATGCCCAAGGCCCTTGCAATGCCAGAAAACAAAGAGATGCAGTACTCTTGTATAGCAGTAAAGACCTGGAGTCCCTCTTTGAATTGGAAAGAGCTCACCCTTGCTTCTGAGTGCATGAATCTGGCATAGTGGGTGAGAACCAACCCATGAGGGTTTTTTATACCCCACGAAAGCAAAGATGTGCTCTTCCCAATTGACCTAGTTGCCTGAAGGTGCAAAGGACAGCAAAATTTCAAATTCATCTGTCCCGTTCTGGAAAAGCTTTCAAGACTTTGAAGATGAAACTCCTTGTCATCTCTATATTAACACAGGGCTGCACACATTAGTGGCAATGCATGGCATCTTCACCTTGTAGGCTGAGCAGAGATGGAATTGCTGCAGAATTTGTCGGTTCATGCTTCATGGCAGTTGTCTGACTGGATGTTCTTCCCACGTGAAGCTAGTCCAGTACTCTTGTTTCCTTCTGTATCATTAGAAATTGCCTTTATTTTATTTAAAGCTCCTTGCTATGAAGTTACATTTTGTCATTTACAAACGAGCTCTTCTAACTTTGGCATTCAGGCACAATGCTTCATTTGGTGTGGGTCAACCACACTGAGCCCTTCTCTGTCTATTAAAACCAGCTATTAGAACTCCTTTCTGTAGAGAAGTAGCTAAATCCAGTGAAAACTAAATAAATTCAATGATTGCCTCTCAATCACTTTTTCAGTAAATAGAAGAAGCCATTCTCCTTGTTAGATTTTCCACATTCTCCTTGAGTTGATGACATCTTTTCATAGTACCCCTAGCAGTGCTGTGTACAGAGGAACAATAACTCCACCACATCTGCTCAATTATTCCTTTATATATATTTAATAAATAAATAAAAACTAAAACAACAACAACAAAAAACAACCCCACAGCATACCCTGGGCTTTGACGATTCCTTTTTGACTGAAGGAATGCAGTTACTTTCCTGGAGTTCCTGAGAAGAGCAGGAATGGCCTTGTTTAGTGTCATTTGGAATCTGAGAGAGGTTTCTCAGCTCAGAAGAGTTTTCTTTCTGTTCAGCTGCTTAGTATTGCCAAAGGGTTATGAAAAAGGGTAAAAAGAAAAAAAGTATTATTTGAATACATTGCAACATTGCAATACTGAGACACTTTACATCATCCACATGACATATTCAAGATAGTTTTGAGTTATTACTTAGAAAAGCTTTTAATTTTTTGTCCTAGGAAAATGGCAGCAGTTTACATTATGAAATTGTCACACATATAGATCAATTAGGAAAACAGTATTTACATGCTTAGAAAGTAAAGGATATGTAAGCATAAGAGAAGGCTTGAAAAAAGGACATTTGTACTGGATCTAGAAGCATAACATCACAATTAGCTTAGCAGAGTCATGTATATCATACAAAATGCCATATTGATAGGAAAAAGCACTCAAACATGTCATGTACCACACAAAGAGGGTGGAACCAAACTGTGAAGTGCTGTGAGATATAATGTTCAAGGTACAATACACGATGAGCCTGAAAAGAAAGAGATGACAGCAACCAGACAGCAGACCAAAATAAAATAAAATAAAATAAAATGACATGCTGTCTTTGATCCTGTTTACAAGAGGAAAGCAACCTCACGGTAAAGCTTTCATGATATCAAAGAATCTGCAAGTGTAGGAGAGACTGTTTAGAGAGGGGGCTTGAACCTGGAAGTTTGCATGCAGTGCTCCCATTAACTTCAGCAAGAGTTCGGCGTGCAGAGAACCAGAAGGATGAGAGTTAAGATAGCTCAGTGAGCGGCTTGAAGACAAGAAAGATGTATGCCAAGAAAAATATCATTCTGCGCTGTCCTTCTTTACACTGTATTAGCTCACAAGCTTTGGAGATCAAGCCTATTTTTAACAAAGCTCAAGTATTATCTAAGGCTTTACCATATTCTGAAAGTAGCTACTTCTATGCAAAAAGGCTTTAGGATTGCTAGAGAAGCATAAGTCCACTCCTTTCTGAGAGGCAGAGGAACAGAAAATTTAACCTTGTACACAGAAAGCAGAATGAGCAAGTTTCATAGGGATCAGTACTGCTATTTCCTTGTTAAAAGATGAATTCTCTTTCAATAGCTCAGTGGTAACAATTAAACAATATATTAGCTCTCAAAGTCTCTTTCTAGTCAAAGACAGTGAAACACCTGTATGGGAGACAGGAAACGGAATGGAGGACAACCATTAAAATGTATTTTTTTCTAATACTCTGCAGCATTTTCTGCATCTGAACTAACTACCCATTTTTTTTTTGTTGTTAGTGCTGCCATAAAGGAACAATTCTAACGTATAAAAAAAACCAATAATAATTGGAAAAAAAAAACATATTGTATGTGTTATGCTACATACATTGCTCCAAAAGTAATGTCTCCTATTTATTTTCATGGAAACTACACATGCACAACTATACAAGCACAGTAACACTATTTGATAGAACAAATTCTTATCTACAAAGTACTATTTTTAACATAGTCAACAACATTAGCCAATTTGCATGGAAGAGCTGATAGAGACATTCTTCATTTCATGGAGTGACAGCTGTGCATGGCCATCCAGAACGTGGCTTGTCTTTCACATTGCTGTCACCGCTGCTGAAACACACCACCCACCACCTCACTGTGCTCACATCCGCTGTTTGGTCTCCATAAGCATTCAGCAAGTGTCAATGAATGTCAGTGGGTGCCATGTTTTCCACATGGAGAAATTCAGTGACACACCTTTGCTTCATATGCACTTCCATGCCAGATGCCATTTTGTCAGTCTGCCCCTCTGCTGCTATCTGTCACATGGCAATAAAATGTAATGAAATGTTTTTGGGAAGTTCAGCCTCTACTGCCACACCACCAACATCCATCTTTGACATTGTGGACCAACATAATAAAATATGAGGCATTACTTTCAGAGTAGCCCTCACTGTATGAATAACAGAATTATATGTAAAGCATAAGAGGTAAACCTCATGTTCTGCTCAGTACGCATAAAAGAAAACCTCAAAATGATGTCGTGTCAATCAGTGGCCTTTACAGTCCAAAGCAAAGGTGGGCTAACAGGAAAGATTCCACAGGAAAATAAAAATTACGAGAAGTCTATAAGGCACAATTCAGTAGGAAAAATTGAAAGAACTGGGTCCATTTAGTTACAAGGAAGGACATAAAGAGCCACTATTTTCCAATATGTAAAAATTTGCTGAAAAAAAAGAAAGAGATAAGCTGATCTCTGTGCCTATTATAGGTAGAACAAGAGGTTACTTGTTTACACTGTTTCAAACAAGATTTATACCAGACAATAAGAAAACCTTCCTAATGTTAGGTTTTAGAGGAGTCTTGTCAAGTTGATTTTTTTAAATGGAATACATGATAGATAAAAGAGTTTATTCATGGCTGATTCTGCCTTGAGACTAAGGATGGCTGATATTGCCTATCTAGGTCATTTGAGTCCAGATTTATAAGTTAAGCAACTGTCTCTGAAGTGAAATATGACAGATTTATTTTAAAACTGTACTACACAGACTAAGAGGAAAAGCGTAACTTCTCCAATTAAAACTGCAGGGGCGGCGTGAATAAGAAACATATTTGGAGATTTGGCCTATGTTAAAATAATTTCTCCAGTGCAGCCATCAAGAAGAATTTTAATGGTTATCAACAGTCAATATTTTTGGCCACCATCTCTGTTCTGAATGTGGAGGGTACAGAAAACATAATTCTCCTTGAGGCATTTCATTCTTGCTCACTGGACAGAGAGCCATGTGTTGATTCTCTAGACAGAGCACTTTATTCTGGTGCATTAGTTGATTAGCTTTGAAAAACAATCTTTTGAAGAGAAGAAAAAAAAACCTGTTCTAAAGCATTTTCTCTTTTTAGAGGGACTTACTGTTCCAAATTGCTTGCAGCTTTTCTCTCTATATAATGATTGCGGAGTTAAACACTAGTGAGTCTATATAAGTAGAATAATGACAATAACTAGAGCAAGGAATGAAAATGTTAAACTAACAAATAAAGAGGTCAATTATTGAAACAGATGAGAAGAGAGAGGGCAAATTCTAATAGCGAGACATAGCAGGCACAATGATTAGACCACAGGCAACGCTTACTGAGTTTGGGTTCAGAATGCTAAAGCAGCAACAGTGAAAAACAGAGGACACACAACGCAGAAAGAGCACATAAAATGACTGGAGGAGATATGGAGGCAGAAGAGAAAATGGTGCATATGAAAATATTATGAGACAGAAAATCCAGGAAGGAGAAGCTTACCTGAGGATGAAGAATTAAAATGAGTAGCTGCACTCCTGCAGTAATTTTTAGGGAAAGATCCCAATTAACCCACTCAGCTGGCCTCTGATTGCCCAAGTCCCTGTAGCAAAAGTGTGGCAATACTGTCATGGTTCCTCAAACATCAGTAAAATGGATTTCTCTGCATCTACATTTTCTTCAGAAGGGGTGACAATTTATGTTTAACACATAGGGCTTTCAGAGCACGTCTTTTTGAGGCATAGCCTCATAGCAGGGAGAGAAAACTGGCTGCTGATGATAATACTGAACATACTGAGGCTTACGCTTTACAGGGTTGATTGATCCAAACTCTAGTGGTGATGGAGGGGAGCTTGGTGGACAAAATCATTCCATGGCTGTAAGCGATCAGTGCCTTGTGGTAGCAGGAAAAAAGTGAAGT
The DNA here is from genome assembly GCF_002078875.1 of Numida meleagris. Lineage (NCBI taxonomy): Eukaryota > Metazoa > Chordata > Aves > Galliformes > Numididae > Numida > Numida meleagris. Next base: position 163,226,096 of record NC_034409.1, read on the forward strand.
CCTTTGGTTTTATTTAGGTTAGAACAAGCAAGGCAGAGAATGACTGAAGGGCTTGAGTTCGAAGACAAACACTGTTAGTTTCTATTTACTTTTATCATCTAATATCTGATGCTTAATAGTTCTTGTGACATTTCACACACATGTGATGATTGCACTAAAGCCTAAGTCCATAGAAGCTGGACAGTTTACAGCAGCTGAGGAGCTCATTCTTCTAGGAAGCACTACTGAGACAAATCATTTTGATTTTAAGGCTTTCTTCCACCAATCAATATTTTTATTGCTTTAGTTGAGATAGGAAACAATCCTATAACAACAAAAGTTGTTGGGTTTTGTTTCAGATTGTTTGTTTTTCTTTTAACTGTTTGGTTCGAGCACAGTGAGGTAGCTTCTCCTCTCAGGGAATATGAAAAGGGTGGAAAACAATTTTTATTGTTTTGTGGGGAAAGGAAGGAAAAGACTTCAGTGCACTGTAGATAGGCTGAAGCTCATGCTGATGTATTCAGCCTTAGAGGCTGCATTTTCAACCATGCTGCTGTTTACATATAAGGACTAGTATTCCTGAACAGTCATATGCTACTACTGATGAGTATCATTTTGCCTTCTGTTTATGCTCTTGATTCATCCCATGTAAGAATTTGTGTTCCAAGTCAATTACATAGAGATATCTATGGCTGTTCCAGACAAAACCACTTTCTGTCATAAAATGAATGCTAACTGTCCAGCAGGAATAGAGAGCAGAGCTTTGTGTTCATTGAAGTCAGCTACCCAAATTACCATATTCACAAAATTTCTGTTTTTGTACCTCATATGTCACACGCAGGTGAAGTATGGGACTCTGTTTAATGATGGTTCTTTGGCCTGGTAGCCACAACTCAATCATCAGAATCAGCATTGCATGCATTATCACTGATCTCTCTGTCAGACCTGTGCTTTGAGGAGACTTTCAACGTAGCCTCAAGGTGGGCAAGGCCTCTTTCTCTGAATATTACTCATTTTGCTAGCAACACAGCCGTGTGAAGGAAGATTTAATTCATTTATCAATTCCACTACTGAATTCTTCGAAAGGTGACAGATCTTTGTATTCAAAAGCCTGGAAAAATCTTCCCAAGTATTGCTCCATTACTTTTTCAATTTGTAGCAAGAAAAGATTATGACAAGACAACAGATTAGTTTCTAATTTGCAACTTCTCCAGCATTCACAATACTTAGCTAAACCAGCTCTACCTGCAGAGCCTCATGTCCAGTAAAACTCATTTAAAATTTTGTGCAGTAAAATAATTTTTTACTGAAGGAGTGAGATCTACTCCTGGCACCCTTCCTTTCTACTTTAATTTCCCAGTTTGATTAAAATAATAATAAAAATAATTAATAAGTGAAAACTTCATATGCTTCTGTTACGGTTGCAACAATATTTTAAAACCTGGACTATGCCAGTGGCCAAGCCCTAGGATAAAGCTTCCAGACAGAAGAGTCTAAACAGAATTGCCAGAAAGAGATGGGGTAGCGTAAGAGAAATCACAATCAAAGAGAGCCCAGAACATTCCTATGCTGTCAATCTCATTTCTGATAAAAACTCATTTTCTTATCCTGAGCATTTCTGTAAAATTACAGTCTGTCAAGATAAGTTATTGTCTGCAGAAGACCAGTAGCTTGCTAAGTGTTTACACACTTTTCTGTTAAAAGCATTATATATATATATATTTGTAAAGGACTAAAAAGCATTAAGCATTGCAAAAATCTATTGTTTTGTACTTATTTCTTATGAAACATTTCATCTGTAAGAAGTTGTTCAGACAACGTTGGCCATTCACTAGTTTCAAGTCCCTTTGTAAGGACTGTGCTATTGACACAGAGTCATCATTTCCCCCTTCATAATCATATTTTTATGCCTCATGTCATTCCCACCTGTGGCTTTCTAGTAATTAATGATGTTACAATGCAAATTCTAATCAAGCTGCATATGTATTTTGCTCATTTGTTTCCTTATGGGAAACATTTTAATTTCCCCTGGCCTTTACACAGCAGCTGCATGTCCTACTGATTAGTTCTTCTGCTGAAAAGTGGTCAAAGAGTTGTTTAGGCCAAAAATCAGTCCAACTCTTTTAGCCCGGAGTGTCCTAATCCATGTGTCACATGGTTTTATTAAAAGCTATGTAAATCACAGGATCCATGAAGTGTGCAGCAGTAGTGAGAAAAACAGAGGAAGATGAGAATTTGAGGCCTACAAAGGCAAGCCACTTTAGTGGGTGTACTGAAAATTTCAGCAACTGTAACAAACAGAAGGCAATTTTTCCTGCTGCAGAATGGTATCTGTTTAAGAACATGCCAATATATCAACCCGATTTTGGCAGTGTCTATGAAGCAGACAAAAGCATTCAAAGTAGAATTTTGTCATTAGCAAACACTTAAATGTATATTTAAATGATTTTTAATGCATATGTAGCAATGTGTCTATTATTTTAAACTTCTGTTTAATTGCACAGGAACACAGAGATTGTCATGCAGTTGAAGCATAGGCCTGGGAATGGAGTGGTATACTGAGATCTTCCTAGGACTCGTTTTAATATTCTGTAAAATGGTAATGGCAGCTCATACAAAAATCACAGCAAGACTGTGAGGTCTAATTTTTCAAAGTTCTTTGATGGTCTCTGATACAAAGCACTAAAAAAATGCTAACTATTGTTCTTATATATATATCTTCTCTTGTACTTCAAAGAGATCTGAAGATGTATCTCCATTATAGCTTAATGATCTGTATCTTTCTTTTTGTTTTCTTTTTTTTTTCTTGTAGCTGAAAGGTGTGTTTTAAATTAGGTTCAAAGAACTGAGAAAGAAAATATCCTCCCTTGGCCTTCCCAAGTCATCCACATTGCCTTTATCTTCTTTCACATCTTTGTACTGTTTCTGTAGGTAAGTTTTCATCTAAAAGAAAAAACATATCTCAACAGCTCTTGCAAACTATCTAACTATCATGGGTTCTTGTCTGTTCTGAGGTGATTTTCATCTATGAGCTAGTAATGAAATGAAATCTCTACAGCTGGAAACCTTCTGGTATTAAATTTAACTAAGTGTCTAGAAAAGACTTTTGCAATTCATTCAAGTGGGCTTGAGTAACTGAATAAACAAATATCTTGCAATTTTCGTAACATAGCTCTTGATCCTACAGTTTTCTCTCAGAATAGAAGTTTTGCTGTCTTCAGAGCTTGACAATCTGTTCACTACAATACTACCTCATCATCACTCCTGGGCACTGAGATAAAAATGCTGTATGTAGTCTCCTGTTTGTAAGAGCTGATACCAGCACCTAACACCAAATTTGCCATCTGGACCTACTTTCAAGGCTCCTCTCAGTGAAGGTATTGAGATTGAGACCTACTCATTGTTCATACCTGTATAGTGAGAAGGTATGACAAAGATGGTCCCGTTCTTCTGAAGACAGTCTGGAAACCCCATCAGATGAGAAATTGCAGAGGCATGTCCAAGGATATGCTACTCCATAAACTGACGAACACTTTGTTATACCTGCAGCCCAGATTTACTGTAGGCACTAGCAGTCTTTGTTTCCTTCACCTCTTTAGAAACCTTCTACGTGCTATCTTTCCTGTGTACCTAGTTTGAAGAACTTACTGTTCTCCTTCCATTATACCAAGGATATGTATTTCTCTTCTTCTAGCAAGTAGTGACTTCTTCATCTCCACTATTCTCTATCAAGATTCCCCATTCTCCCTTGGCGTACTCATTCACCTTCTCCATCTCCCCCAGTTCCAACACCTGTATGGATCTTTCTTGCTCTGCTCCTCCTACATCAGAGACTATTGTGGCTTCTGTTTTTCAGTCAGGATTCATTTTCCTCTTCCTCCATATCACTCACTATCTCTTTCCTATTTATGAGGATTTTTAATTTTTTTGTTGAGAACGGTCTTTCTTTTATGTAAGAAAATACTTCTCTACAGAAGTTCTTCCTGATCTGTAGAAAACTTTGTCTAAGAACAGTTGGTGTATGTATGTAGCTGATGTCAAGTGGATGGTGGGCCCCTCATTCTGTTTTCCAGTTGTTTGTTATCAAAATCCATTGAATTCTGTCCAGATATGCTCTAGACAGCTCATGTCTGATCTTTTGCAGTTGGTAGGATATGGCCCCCCAAACTGTCATTTTACTTCCAAAAAGAAAAACAACATCAGGATGAGGGCAGAATTTACACTCTCAGCCAGTTTCCTCACCTCTGTAAGTGAATGACCAGTTGTGCTGCTCTACATGCAGACAATGATTTTGAGCATCAAACATTTTGATAAGTAGAGCTCGTGAAGAATTCAGTGTGTGGCTAAGCTCTCCGTAGCAATATTAATAAACAATGACCTTGCTTTGAAAATATAGTGTGTGTTTGTTCAGTGCCTCTCAATGATCTCTGTTGATTTGTCTAGTGCTTTTGGTGTTCTTGGAAGTGCTTGCCCTGACAGAAAACCTAGAGTATCTGAAGTTTATTTTATTAACTATAAACTCCAATATAAGCACTTAAACAGACACACACACAGACACAAGTGCTTACATTGTAAGATAGTTTTTACTCATTTTCCAGCAAAGTTCTCTCATCATAAATGATCAGGAGCACTTAAGAGCACTACTTGCTTTATGTATGGATACACGGAAAAAATCTTTGGGATAGCAAGATCAATTAATTTAAAATAATACAATGAACATTTTTGGAGTTGTAACCTTTTTTTTTTTTAACTGTAAAGGGAACTTTCAGAAAAGTACTTAATTTCTGTGTCATTTCTCCTAGTTGTACAATGGAATAATAACATTGCTTTATCTCACTGGGTATCCATGAAGAAAATTCATTATTCTTGTGAGAGCCTACACTACCAGAGATAAGGGCAGTGGAAAAGCCTCTCAAAAATTATTTGCATTTGAGCTTATCACTGGTCACATGAGTAAAGTTAAATACATTCATAAGTGCCTGCTGGCTTTGGATGTAGGTGCAATTAAGGCAAAGCTCAAAAGTTTGAAATTCTTAAAATGAAAATGTTGTTCCAATTCAAGAATTCAAAAGCTATGGGGTTAAGAAGCACAGTCCATATTCTTGGAATATGCCTTTCTCTACATCACTCTATCATTTCGCAAATAGGAAAAAGAATATTGAACAAAGACAAAAACAGCGTGAGGCATTTCCATGGTGCTGTATAGACTTATTAGCTTACAGTGAGAAGTTTTGTTAGCACTAGAGTAAGGAATACTGTTCAGTGCCCTACTGCTTGGTTCTGATACATCCTGACAAGGATAAGACCTTCCCCAGGCTGTTTCAGAGATGCAGAGCCTTTCAGTGGATGTTGCTGTTGAAGACTCAATCTGACCCTTTGGGAAGTACACAGTTATTTCTGTGGGTTTTTTTTCTTTTTTTTTAAACATAAGCAGGGAAAGTATCAATGTTCTCCAGCAATCTTCATCACGTGGCTTTTCACAGCAAGAAGAACAAAAGGTAGAACAAAAAGTACAGGTTGTCAAAGATGCTGTCACTTGGAACGTATTTCTCCTGAGCTGTATCTGAAAAGGGAGATAAAAGAAAAGATACTAAAATATTTTATGTGTGTTTGAGATGAGCTTGGTGCGATTCCTGTTGTTTCTGTGCTAAAGCACATCACTGACTAAAGCAACATAAAGCTCAAAATGCCAACTTTGAAAATAGTTAGACAAACACTATTTAGAGGCTTGGTTGTTTTGTTGTTTTCAACTTTGCTTTAACCTGTCAAACTCAAAAACTGCCATTTGTAGACACTGTCTCTGCCCCCTCACCACTTACAAGGGTTTATACCACTATTGTGAGTCTTCTCTTTCAGTTCTTCTGCTTTAAATAGCAAGATGGAGAAAAACAACTGCCCAGAAATGCCACTGTTAGCGAAACACAGTAACGCATAGACTGCACGTCTTGCCTTACAATTATTACTGTGCATCTACACATCCAATGGGCAAGTTGTCATTGTGGCCACTGCTTCACCTCCCTGATTTCACCAGGGGTGCATAGAAATCACCCCTTTTAAAGACGCTATATTTATGTCTCCTCATTGACTGTGGTTGGCAGTCTGATCTGCATGCTAAGCATGGCTGTTGTAATAGCCATAGTGCCTGAGAGGAATGTTTGGTAACCACCGCAAGAGGAGTTGCTAGTTACAAGCTGTGCATCCGTGTTTCATGTCTTCAGTCTGCTTTAATTTCTGTCTTACTCTACATCAAGCCTGACGTTACTGCTTCGCAGCTAAGGATAGTATTTTGCAAACAGCAAAGGGCAAATTCACTCCCAAACATTGACTCCTTTTTTAATCACAAAAAGCAAGAGGGCAGGAGTCCTGCAAGACTTTGTACTCCTACTCCACAGGCATGACACCCTGCAGATAATAAGCATGCTATTCACCTCCCTAACTAGAAACTTCTGGCTGAAGCTAGTTGTCTGGCATCCACCTATAGTCAGCAAAGAAAGAAAAGCACTGAAGAGACTGATTGATCCAGTCCTAAAGCAGATGTCTCAGACAAGCAGCATGAATTGCCCTCTGGAGCTTATCTCCTTCCGTTAATTATAAAGGTAGCCTGGAAAACTGGTTTAGACTAGGCACTGGACTTACAGGCAGCTTAAGTTAGATGAGCTGACTTCCAGCCCCAGTCAAAAAGAGGCTACAGCAGAATCCTTCCTCTCTGCCTCTAGAAGGCTTTCTGCTATGAAGAAACTTCAGGCAAAGCCCTGGCTTAAATTAACTCCATGGCAGCACTTTAACCAGACTCGAATTTCCCCCATCATACTTCCTTCTGATTCCTGCAGCAGCATAGCCTCACTGCAAAAAAACTGCAAAAGGGGCACAGCTGCAGTAAAACTTTTGGCTAAACATTTCACAGTATAAGAAAATAGAAAATATTGGAGAAGTGCAAAACATGCTATTTCAAAGCTGTTAGCAACTTTGCCTTTGTTTTCAAAATGTTATTTTGCTGTACCATGCTACAAGGTTTTAACAGTCAAAGCCACTCTTTTTTCATCAGATGCCATAAATTATGATATGAGAATTCAAAAGAAAGAAAGAGACAGAAAGAGAGAGAAGGAGGGAAGGAGGGAAAGAAGGAAGGAGGGGAGGGAAGGAAGGAAGGAAGGAAGGAAGGAAGGAAGGAAGGAAGGAAGGAAGGAAGGAAGGAAGGAAG
>NC_034409.1:163234215-163282723 GCF_002078875.1 Numida meleagris
ATTTTTCAAATGCAGGAAGGGGAGACAACAGAAGAGTTCTACGATAAAATATGTCTCTTTGTGCAGAAGGTGGTAGGCATTTCGCAGGTGTGTAAGAGAGACAGACAGAGATTGTAGTCCTAACCACAGCCATTAGGACTGACAGCTAACAGGAAGCCTATTTAGTATCTCTGTCAGCATTTGGCAGTAACCCAAGTAAGAAAGACATGCAAACAAGTCTTTTTTGTTTTAAAGTCCTCTTTACTTTATGTTATCTTTTCTCTTCCATGGTTAAGTAATGTTGTTGTGGGTTTTTTTAAGAAAGTCATGTGATTGTCATCACAGCATCTTGGGTTTGGAGTTCTGTCTGAAGAAGAATTTTGGATATCAAAACCCCTTGGAGAAAACACAGCTGTTGCTGTGTGTGAGCAGTCCCAGTCCAAATGGCAAGGTGGCCCAGGTGGAGGACAGGGGATACTCAGGAATGTGCCTGAGGTTAGAGGTGAGCATGCAGCTTTCCCACTGGGGTCCACCTACCTAAATCTACCTCAAACAGAAGGTAAATCAGCATGTGATCCATTCTGTCAGGGTATGCAGCAGCTTGGGTCTAACCACTGATGGCAGTTACAAAAGACCCACAGATCTCATCAGGCCATGCCAGGGGAGAGCAAGGCAATGCTTGTCTTTGCAGCCCACACTGCCCACCTAATCCTGCAGATAGGAACTGGATTAACCCTCAGTGCTTAACAACAGTTATAACCCTGCTGCCCATCACATCGTTGTGGGAACTACAACTGAACTCCAGGAGGTGTGCAATACATTTGAATATATAGAAATATATAAAATATAAATATTTTATGGGTGCATTCCTGTGTAGCTGGAAGATAGTGTAGTAAAAGATAGTTTTACCCACAGTTTCAGCAAATGTAAGCAGTAATATTTCATTCTGCCTCAGCGCATACTTTGCCCACCAATTTCTATCTGTCTCTTCTTTCCCTCCCATTCACAGTAACAAGCTTCAAATATTAATGAGTCAGTCCTTGAAACGGCTTCGAAAAGGGCAAAATAATATCAGCCCCATTTTTTTTTTATGGCAGAGATGAAGTCATGTATGATTTGTCTGTAGATACAAAGAGAATCTAGAGGATATCTGTGGTTTGAACCTCTGTTTGTCAATCACCCACTGCCATGCCTAGATGGCCTAAGGAGCTTTTAGGCTGAAAAGTTGCAAGACAGAATATCTACTTGGGCTTTTTGAGCTTTGAGCACAAACCACACAGTCAGAGGTATGTTTTAATGCAAATAAAGGGAAACTGTTCTTTTCTATTAATGACTCTGCACTGCTAACCACAAGCTTTCAAAACTTGTGAATTTTCTCTGCAAGAGTTCCCGAGGAATACAACTAGCCAGAAAAAAAAAAAAAAAAAAAAAACCTTGAAATTTTTAAGTCTCATGACTGTTTTTGTTGTTGTTGTTGTTGTTTTAACTCTAAGTTTCTAAGACTGTTGGGTTCACTCAGGTCAAGTTATCAAAGACTTCCAAGGCACCACGAGAACTATAAACCTGTGCTTTTAAAAAGGAACTATGAGACACGTCCCCAGAATCTGGGACCTCAAGAATAAAACAACAAATATCATGAGGTTCCATGAAAAGCAGGAGCTGACAACATTGTGACCCAGAAGCAACATAGAAGAGTCAGCACGATTTCTAGGTTCAGTGAGACTTGCACTGTTAACTTTTGAAATGCCTTCTAGAATAGTATGGGGGGCAAGTTAATTGCTCACATAAATAATTTCACATGAATAAGCTGAAAATTGAACTGGATAAGGAATTTCACCTGGCTCCCCCGTGAACAAGTTTGACTATGTGTTTTCTCTGTCCGTGTGTTTTTTCTGTCCATTTGAACAGATCACATGCAATTTCATATCACTGGGACATATCGTCTGAAAAAAAAAAAAAGAAGAAGAAGAAGAAAAAGAAGAAACAGATGAATTTAGGGAACAAAATTATTACTTGCAACTATTACAGATACCATGGTGACACTTACAGCAATTTTTCCTATTAAGTTTTAGCAACTGCTAGTGCCACAATAAATAGCCTTGCATACATGGAGGCTTCAGAAGGAGCAAATTATATCCAACACAAGCCATGCTAAAAGAAGTTTAAAAAATGATTATATCACTTCAAACTTAAACCAATAACATAATAGGGAAAAAAAAAAAGCTGAACTATATGGAAATACTTACCAGAGTATCCTCATTCCTTATCTATGATTTATATGCACATTTATTTTACAGTTCTGTAGGAATAGATATACTTAGTCCGAGTGAAAAATATCAGCTGATACAGAAGGCAACAGAGAAGCATTCGAGGTTAAATAACACTCCTGGTGAGATGCCTATGACTGGTATATACTGCTAACTGCCTTGTTACCCAGAACAGTCAATAGGGGATTTTCCTTCCAATGTGATCTTCTACTGAGGCTTCAATACTTCTTCCCCTGAGAAATTTAATTTCTTATGGACAGGAACAAAGAATTTTGAAGGTGGAAAAAGTGTAAAGTCAACCTAAGTAAGTGTTTTCTGTACAGATAAAACGTGCATGCAGCTGAGTTTACAGAAGGATTTCATAATGTCAAGACCCACAGAGATCAAAAATAATAATAAGGAGTCTCTCAGAGTCTGTGGTGGCATGAAAGGATCGTGCACTCGGAAAAATCTTTACATTCTGTTTGTTGACATCTTGTAGATTGAGCTATGCCAGAGGGATATAAATCAATGAAGATACTGCTGCTGTATTTGAGTCCATATTAATACAATCCAGTATATTTTTATAAGAATCAAGCAAAAAAAGTGAAAAACATATTTAAATTTTTTAAATTGTTCGAGACAAGTTCCATTCCCTACTGGATATATACATAGAGATTATATAGGTCCTACTCAAGTGTAGAAATGCAAATAAACGTGACAAATCATGACTAATATAGAGAAGCCCTGTTAGGGTGGCTACTGTATTACCAGAAACTTCATATATAGCCAGAATTTCCCTATAGAATAATAGAGACTCTCTGTCCCTGGGGATCTCCCTGTTAGTCATCATTTCAATCTAAGCAGTCATCTTTTCAATCTAAGCATTGCAATCCAAGGCTGAGATAGACGAATAGGGATTAGCTATGTGGTGTTATTGTCCACGAAAATATTCACTGCCCCAACGACTTGTAGTTCTACAGCAATGATAGAAGTTGGGATATAAATACAGAAAAGGAAAATACACTCAAGGCACACAAAAGGGAAGTATAAAATATTCCTGGACTAATATGCTAAGTTGCCATACTTCTGGGGGAATTTCCACTGAAATGTGTACAGAGACAAATATCTAAATCATTTTGAAGGCAACATTAGGATTCATGAAGCAGTCAAAATCAGCAGCTAAGATGTCCTCAGTCTACAGTAAAGTTTACAGAGTGGGAAAAGAGAGAGAGAGAGAGAAACCTGAATTAGAGTGACTACTGGATGCTTCTATCCAACAGAATAAAAAATGAGTTCATGTATTAAAGCACTGCAAAGATTTTCAGTTCTGGAAAAGTTCACTTGGAGGATTTAAATAAGCAAGAGTTCAATCCTAAACTAGAATTTTAATGGCAATCAAGGAGGACCTGGTATGTAGAAGGCTAACAAAACTAAGGAGCTACTGAGAAAAATTAAGAGAGACTAAGCAATTATGGGAGATTTTTAAAAAATATCTTGCATTAGAGATGGGAAAGTAAACTAACACAGACCTAGTCACGTAGTCAGATAACTGCATAGAACACACAAACCAGAGTAAAATAACAGAACTGATCAGAAAAAATAGAGGACCTTTGCGAATATAATGAGGACAGATGAAGATATACTGCAAAGAAAGATGCCTACAAATACCAAAAGCAAACAATATACATGTATAGAAATGTCCAAGAAGACATTTCTTAAAAAAACTAAAAGAAAGATTAAAAAATACATTATGATCAATGCAAAGTTTTCTGAAGCATATTTTGAGCTCCACTGCATTACATGAAAGAGAGGTGGAGGTACAGCAGTTCTCAAACAACATCAGGATGATTTCAGACAGACCATTAGGGAAAAATAGAGAGATTTTCTATTCCTATGCAGAAGCATGGGAATAGACGCATGAAACACAAAACACTACATTGCCTGCGTCATTGCTTGTTATTAAAGTCAATGGAGCTGTAGCACTTTAAAACAACCGAGTTTTTGTCCCTGTGTAGCTGTACAGTTGAAGGGTTCCCTTATGTTGAAGGAAAGCACATTTCTCCCTCATAGTCCACTGAAGAAACATTTCCAGTATAAACTATCTTTATAAAATGGCTTCCATGGGAAGTGGAGGAGCTTAGACATAACTGATGAAAAAATGGTCTCCCATCAGGGGAACTGCTTGAGGATGCATCTGAACATATTTTTCTCTTCCTCATTTTTATTTTTTAGACAGCTTCTTTTACAAGCTTCGTTTATAGCACAGACAAGATAGTTGTTCAGTCACACACTTACAGAGCTGGTATGTATTTCTTGGCCTCACTGATGAGACGTAAACACATCACAGGTATGCCACACTACCAAGTCCTGGGCAGCAGCTAACCCAGCCCCAGAAGATTCCATGTAGCACAGACTGGGAAAGATACATCAAGTGAAGATCAGCTACAAAAAGATAGTGTACCACAGTCCTGAAGAATGTTTCGTCCATGAATCTAGCTTGGCAGAGACACACTGGGAATCCTATTGGGTGAATAAGAGAAAAAGCATCCTGTAAAACTGGCCTAAGACTTTCATGAAAATAACTCACAAACTAAAAGTATTCCAAAATCGAATCTAATAACACTGTATAGAAAAATCTATTGTATCAGTCTGGAATTCAAAGTATCATAAAGCTAGGGAACGGTACAAGCAACATTAAACCAGACAAGCAAATATAATCCAGAGCATTTGTAACAAAAGCAGAGAATAAGGAATGGGAGAATAAAAGTGTGAAAGCAGCCTAATGCTTCCACAATTAATAGATCTACTTTAAAAAAAAAAATCAATTCAGTTTAAAGTTAGAAAGATGTCAGGAAGGAGCAATTATTCATGGCTAATTACTTTTTAGAGGATGATGACAATGGGTTAGTTTTCTCTGGTATTGATGAAGAAAAAGCTCTGGGGAAATCATTTACAAAGGTTACCAAGGATATGAATTATTCTCTGGTATGTATGAAGTGCAGGAATATGAAAGAGAGAGTAAAATACTAGTGTAGTGAAGGTCATCAAGACAACTCAGCTAATAGCATAAATTACCGCTTTAGAGATTCAAACATGCCATCACTATGTCTAATAATGAGTGATGTCCTAGAAGGGATGAGTTGTTATGAAGCGTTCAGGTACTCACCAGAAAAAAGACTTTATAATAATTTGTTTCTGGAGAATACAGCAAAAGACAAAATTACAGAACTCAGCCTGGTCTCTGTGAGTAAATTAGGGACAGAGGTCTGTTCTTCTGTAATGTAGAGTTATGTAGCACATACTCTTGGCTTCCTTACACTCCCCCATCCCTCTCCAGAACAGCTACCATAGTCTTCTGCATTTTATCTTCTCTCTGTTTCATGCTCTCTCTTATCCATATTTGTGTCTTCGTTATCAACTTCCTCTTCAATATACCCATTCACAATCATCTTGCCAATACCAGTCTTTAAGAAAGGTAGCATCAGCTTGGAAAAGCATCTCTTGGAAAAGCACCCTGTCTCACAACATTCATACACCAGCAGACTCTCCATCCTAATTTGCTCACAGCCCTCATTAGTTGTTCCCATCCCTGCTCAAAGTGCCCTATGATATTTGAAAATCTGATTATAGACTCCATAACATTCATTATAAATTCTTCTCATTCCCCCCTCCTGCCTTTAAGCTGCCACATTCCCACCTCTGCTGTTTACCCCATACATTATACTGCTCTGTATCTGTTTCTGCGAAGGTCTCCCTTCACGTTCTCATTTGTTCACATCCTGACTTCAGTAAGTAGGATAACCACACACACAGCTGTCACATTTATATGCAAACGCCATATGCAGCTGGAGGGCTGGATATTAGCTACCAATTCCTCTACAAATGCTAGCCTAATTACACTATTTGGCATCCCTTCCTGGACTCCGAATAATGAACATACATGAAGCCCGCATATACAACAAGATGTTACCAAACTGTCCGTTCTTCTGTTAGAAAACAAAGGAAAACTTTTTTTTTTGTTCATCCTCAGCACAGATTCAGTTAAAAAAAAANCAAAAAAAAAAGGTTTTTTTTCTTTTTCCCCAGTTCATTGAATACTGACAAATGCACTTTTGGTACAGTAACCAGTATGCTATGCAGTAGTTCTTTCTGTCTTGTGCCATATCATTTATCAATGACATGGCAAATGCAAAAAAAAAAAAAAAAAAAAAAACAGGTTTATTCTCATTTCCTCAGACTTTTGATATGAAGCAGTATTTAAAATACACTCACTGTATTCATAGAAAATGAGTGAGCAATTGGTATTGTTGAAAATGAAGGGATTAATATTCAAATTATAAGGTACTAAAGTAAACAAAAGGCCTAGCCTGCCATTCTCATACATTTTGATCTTCAGTGCTATTTATCTTGCAATAAGCAACTCACCACCAGACATGACTTGAATACGTCCTGTATTATTTCCAAAACTTCTTTGCTACAAGGGAGGCCTCATCCCTCCCACGGCAACAAAAAGAAGAGCCTGTAAGAAAGAAGCAGGCCAGTAACAAAGCCAGGAAAAAGAGCCTGACCCACCTTTGAAAGCCGTCACTGTAGAGAAGTCTGAGGGCAGGGAGACAGTGACTGCCTGGCAGGCAGTGCAGGGAAAGGAAAGTGTTTCATGAACAGCTCACCTGGCTTGGCAGCTAATAAAATCAGTAGAGTTAAACTGGAATAAAAGCAGCATGGGGAGAGCCAGACCTTTGCAGAAAAAAAATTGCGTTTAACCTTATGAAAGCTGATACATTTCTTGTCATCTAAAATCATGGCCTCCTTAGGGCTAAGCTAGGTGCAAAGGGCAAGAAAGCTTTAATGCAAATATTCCTCTACAAACAATCAGAATCAAATGCTGATGAGTGAGAAGGTTGATATTCAAGCATAATTTCAAAGGTAAAACCTGTTTTCCTGGCAACAGTGATCAGAGACTGCATTTTTCTGGGTCTTGAATCTGGTCTGATCTCTCATTCCTGGGCAAACAATTCTGAATTGATGCAAAATGAAATCAGATTTGCAGAACAGTCGTCATTTCAGTGCTTTTGAGGACATCTAGTATATAATACTGTAAACATACAAATAAGAGAAAGAGAGAGAAAGAGAAAAAGAGAAAAAGAAGAGACAGAGAGAATAAGTGGAAAAAGAGAAAAGGCAGTGTCCTCACTCAGCCATGCCGGTTTCCTGCCTCCTCTGCTTGATTCTTTATGCTGAGAGATGGAAAGCTCTTGTACTCTGAGAAAGGTGTTCTTAAAGAGCTGCTAGCTCTGTTCTGTCCCTGTGTCCCTAAGGACAGTTTCCCAGGGGATCTCGTCCAACAAGTAAGTCCTCAGCCTGCAGTTCGCTCTCCTGAAGTTCAGGATCCTGATTCCGCTCTTTACATGGCCCATATTCCTCAAAATCACAAACGCTATCAGGGCATGCTCTCTACAGCCCCGACAGCCTCCAGTCTTGACCTCTTTAATGCTCTCCTTCACATTGCTGAGCACCAGGTCCAGTAACATTTCACCTCTGTATGCCTGTCCAGTATCCAGACCAGGAAGTAATATTCAGTGGACTCCATGAGTCTCCTGGATTGCTTGCAGTTCACTGTGTTATTTTCCCAGCAGATATCTGGGTGGTTGAAATCCCTCATGAGGATGAGAGCCTGCAAGTGCAGTGCCTCTTGCAGCTGAAGCAAGAAGACCTTGTCAACATGTTTCCCTTGATCAGGTGGCCTGTAGCAGATGCCAGCCACCAGATGGCCTTTATAGGTCTGGTCCCTAATTTTAACCCACAAGCTCACAACCTGGTCATGGCTGTTTTCTAGAGGCAGCTCTTTCCAGTCTCTCCACTTCTTAACATAGAGAGCAACTTCTCTGTATATGCATGTGTTTGCAGAGCCATTTGGTATATTATGTGTGAAAGTGTCATGCTCATAAAAAGAAAATTATAAGTTTTAGAATATCTAGACCATCTATTAAAATGGTATCAAAAGTTATAAATTCCTAAACATAATGTTTGACAACTGTCAAACTGTCATTGAAGCAATAGATTCATTATAAAAATGTTAGAAGTGCGCACATCTCATTGACTGTTTATCATTAATGGCATGGAATCCTGATAGGAAATGTCTAGCTGTAATTTATATTTCTGATGTCTCTAAAATCTTTTACCTTTCTCCAGTTTTATAGCTCCTCTGGACAAAACAGAAATTGAACAGGCAGATGAGGTTCTGGAGGGGGATTTTCTGTGACTGCTGTTCTCTATTAGCTTTTCCTTCCTACCTCAGCTTTCCCTTACCTGTGATCAGACCTTCACAGTCTTCACTATTTCTTTCCCAGAAAATAAGGATTAAAATTAAAAAACAGAAGAGGGAGACATTTAACTATATTTCCATTACAAACTTTGCAGCAATTTGACGAATAATTAAATACATTGTGGATAAAATCTTCAAGTCTCAGTCAGTTTTGGCACTGGGAAAACCTCCGTAAAGGATTTTATAAATTATAAAATTATAAAATTATAATTATTATAAAGACCTGAAAAGGAGTCTCTAGGAAAATTAAGAAAATGCAGAAATATTCAGTAAACTAAAAACTCATTTGTGCCAAGGGTTCAAGAAATGTAAAAAACTCCTTATGTCTGTGGAAATGCTATAACAGAATCAAGACTAAAACTGGCATTTGAATCTATTCTAATTAATAATTAGAGTTTGAAATTCATATAACTGTGTACTGAAACACTATCCGTAACTTTATTTTGAGTCTTATTAATATTGCACCAATTATCTATCTGGTAATCACAGAAGACTTCAGCAAAATTAGGAAAGAAAGAGTTTATTCTGCACCATTTAAAAATAGTATCGAAGCCTGTACAGAGCGGCTTTAGTAAGCTGCTCGAGCAATGGAGCTTGTTAACGTTCCTGCATGGAGCAGCCTCTAAGCCCAAGCTCTGGAAACACAGGCTTGCTATGCAATTTCTCATGGAAAACTCTATTTCTCTTTTATTGACTAAACCGATTGCATTTCTTCTTTTTACAGCACTTCCAAAAATGTTAGGAAGAGGGCAGGCAGTAATAGCGAAGCTTAGAGGAATATTTTTCATGTGAATACTGCGTTCTCATTGAGCACAACTTAGTGAGAGAAATCTGCATTCTCTGTTTTTCCCAGAGGGAGAGAAGGAAACAATTCTTGTTTTAGACCATGTGTAATCTGATCCAGCAATTAATTCCTAAAAGAAAACCCAGAAGCTTCACTGCTTGATCAACACTCAATAATGCATTTTTGTAGAAGAAGAGGTACATAGCAGACCATGTAAGAGCAATGTACAATGAAATCTGAGTGAGTATCTAGTGTAACTTGTACTCTTATCATGGTAGAGCCTGGTTTTGTGAAGTTCTGCCTCTGCACAAGATTTGAGATGTATTGTTACAATCTCTAAGTTCAAACACTGAATATCTTGCTTAAGAAACTGTATTTTAGATAAATATCTCCTGGCATACATAACCCAGAATAACAGAATTTGCCTTGGAGAAGGTGAAGAGTCTAAAACTAAGTTAACACATATACACTCTGTTTTTTCTAGAAGAAAAAAAAAAAAACAGCAGATTGTCTCTCCTCAGTGGAATGAAGTTAAATTATCAAATCTAACAAAAGAGTTGATTTAACAGAGGAAATATTTATTATGAAGTCTCTAAGATCAGTCACATTGTTATACTTAATACTATCATGAAAAAAGGTTTTTTTGTGAGGTAGTGTGTGATCCTGAAAATCTTCTATCTTTCCGTAACAAGAATAATAAGAAAAATGTTTGCTCATTCCAATAGCTTTACTGAAATGTGGTGGATGGGATGGAGGGATCAGGTGGATAAAGCAAGAAAGCATATTATACCACTGAAATGCCCAAGTGATGAAGACACAAATGTTAAATTACCTTATAACTACCTAAATCTGAGTTATTTTCTTTACAATATAAGAAGGTTTAAGTGAATGTCAAATGTGAAAATAGCGAGGCAGGAAAATTATTATTCAAAAATTGTGTGATGGCATTTAAATTACATATGGTAGTTAAGAAGAAATTCATTCTCCATAGGTTGTATCCAGGTTGCCACTGCTTTCATTAAAGGTCTGAAAGTGGCGGTACTGGAGCTGAGAAGTATAAAGGCAATATATGTATTTTGCCATCTCCCGCAACTTAAATACATTTGAAAAAAGCAGCCCTACTGTTTGTGCTTCCAGAACACTCTGATTATAACACTTCTGCTGTTGTTTGCCTCACACCCTACCAGAAGGCTGATAAAGCCTGTCGGATTTCAGTCAAAGGCTTTCATGCAAAGGAAGATTTTCCATAGATTTGAGGCTGGCCTTTATGCAGCAGGAGATACCAGTGCACGATCTGCACAAGACCAGGAAGAAAAATAAGCTGCTTTCATGGGGAAATTTAAAAGAGGACAGTGGACACATGAAGAGAGAATGCTTCAGTTTAGAAAACAACGTAATACAAACTGGAGCGAGGAAGGACAAACAGGGAAACAGATAAAAAGACCCAGCCAAGTGCATGAAGGGGCTGTATTAGCGGACAGAAGAAATTAATTTCATTCTGTCATTAGGCTGGGTGAAATAGGTGGAAGCAAGAAGTTGTAAAGGAAGATGAAAATACAGCTCTCTGTCTTGTCTCAGTCTTGTGTATATTTCTGTTGCTTACTTCGTATCACCCTACAGAATAAAGGACCTGGCTTTTTCTTTTTCATAAAATATTTTGAAAAGTTGTGTTTTCATTCTGATACATAAAGAAAACAGTTTTCAAAACCCTGACGTTTTTCCTGAAACGGTATGCAGGGGATTTTGTCAGCCTGGAGCCTCTATGCTGGAGAATAAAGTAGTGTTTATCTATGTTGCTGGGAAAAAAAACCAAGATGGCTTTAGGGGCAAAACAGAATTGGGTATCACTCCTGGAGCCCTGACTTGAGTTTCATCTTCAGTAATTGGACATTTTCTGAGAAGAGTTTTTTCTTTTTTTTTTTTTTTTCATCAGAGCAGTTCCTATTGCAATGACACTCAGAAAAAAAATTTCTGTCCAGGTCACTGCCTTTTGCAGGACTAATCATTACAAATCACCACCATCCCTATATCCAATGGACTATCCAGTCTGTTTCTGAATACCTGCCACAGAACTCAGTGCAATGCCATTGTAAATTCACCTCCTCCACAAAACATAGTTTTCTTCTTTAACCTGCAGGGAAATAGTAGAATTGCCAGACAATCAAAATACAGGTTTTTGAAAAGGTCAAAAGATTCCAGCAAAATATTATATTTCATGTAGCGTACAAACCATGAAAATGTTGATATTTCATTACTGAGGAAAAAACTCGTAACAAATATAGAATCTGACAACACTTTTTTTTTTTTTTTTTTTTCCCAGATTTGGGAGAAAGACCATAGGAAAAAATGGAAACAAGCAGCAGGCTAACATCATCTGAATTCTGCTTTTTGTTTTACAGTCTGTCTCCCTTCTGTAAAAGCCTTTAAACAACCTGAATATTTAGTTATCTGGCAGAACATACATTTACTCCATGGCAGGCCTACCTCATATAATGAATACACTGGAAAAAATGCATTTTGCTGTTCCAGATCCCATTCAAGCACAAATGAACCCCAAGGAACTTTCTTTTTTGTCCATAGTGATGGGACTCCAAAGCTGGTAGTCTTGCTTGTTCCCCTATAACTCTTCCCATTGTAGTAATGCACTCAACAACAAGTCTCGTAATCAGAAGAGCTTTCAGATGCTCCTTAGTTGTAACAGTTTTATTGCAGGTAAGTAAGCAGCTGAAACTGCATAATTTCATGGAGCTACAATAACTCAAATAGCCATCCTGTAGAAGGAGAAACCTGAATGCACAATTCTAGGCAGCTTTGTCTTGAAGGGGAGAACAGAATTATTCTTCAAGTATTACCATGTGCCAGAAGAAAGTATTACTTAGGAGACTACCTAATTGCGGCATTGAACCAAATAATTTGAAATGATAGCTATCCTAAAGCCAGATTGTAAAGTGAATAGTGAACAAAGCGATAAATAATAGAATTCAACACACTATATCTGATTGCTCATTAAATCAGATTGCCAGTTGTAATAAAAGCCAAAAGTAACAATCAGAGTCATTACCTTGCAAAAGCAGAATTACCATTAACTATTTCCAACTCCTCTTATCTACATATATTGTGAAAACAACACAGAAAATTGGCTTTTGACTAAACTGGGCTTAACTTCAACCATATTTCTTTATAAACCTAAGGGTGGGGTTTCTTTCACATTTTTTAAAGATTGATTAATCATTACATTGAATATGGATGTAATTCTTTTATCTCTCACAATACTGTCTGCTTTCATTCAGAAAATAAGCTGCAAAGGACATCCAATGGGAGGGAGTAAAGACACTCAGAAGGAGCATTTTGTGGGGTCAGGGAAGGTGCTCTCGATTTTTTGTGGTTGATGAGAATTTACGTCTCCAGTGAGATTCCTCCCAGGGACCTGGATAAGCTACAGACATACAGCTCTTTTTTCCAATCTCCCTTCCTCTCCCTCTCCCTTGTCTGTGTACACACATAAGGAACACAAATTTTGACTCAGTTTGAGGATCATCCTTCATTTGTGTTAGTTTTGAAAATGCC
This sequence comes from Numida meleagris, assembly GCF_002078875.1. Lineage (NCBI taxonomy): Eukaryota > Metazoa > Chordata > Aves > Galliformes > Numididae > Numida > Numida meleagris. The sequence goes on from NC_034409.1 coordinate 163,247,120, forward strand.
CAGTTCCAATACCACAAAAAACAAATTGACTAGAGATACATTTCTCACTTTGCAGCATGTGCAAATGAAATGCAAGTTTATTTAAATCTTTCCAGTACAGCAGTAGAGTAACTTGTAAGAGGATAATTTTGCATTTTGCTGTCTGAGGGTTTTTTCTGTGTAATTGTTAGTATGTGTGGCAACTGACATTCCAGGCACTGAAAGTCTATTTCTTTCCACTGTTACAATCAATGTCAGAGAAGGTTCATATGCACCTTTTTCCGTTCTCGCTGCATTATTTATCAAATGAATATGAAATCAAAATATTGATGCACAGAATATGTTAAACATTCTAACGTGCAATGCCAACTTCACCTCGTCAACCTTCCACAATGGGTCAAAGTTCAGTTTCCTACTACTTTAACTAATATTTACCAGTTTTTCTTACTCTATTCTGTTCTTTTTTTGTTTAAGCTTTCCCATCATTCTTTTCCCCCTACCCTTCATGTCTGCCAAAAACTATCCACATAAGCCCTTGGTTGTACATTTTATTTTATAACTGATGACAACCATACCCAAGAGATTTCAGCACATAGGCCCTTGTTCCCAACAAACCTAGAGGCAAGTAGAATCTATAATTTACTTCTAACCTTGTCTGAATATTGTGTTTTTAATGAAGTGCTTTCTCTAACTCCCTCATATTTATCTACCTGTTTCTTGACAAGTCGTATCGAGTACTGACTTAGTTTTTACAGACAGGTTACTTTCTGAGCAGGTCAACGCCAATTACCTGTCAGGACTAGGATAACAAGTTTGCAAGGACTTAATGGATATTTTAACAGAACAAATCACATTCCTACTACACTAAGCATACCCTAAGACGAGGCTTTTCAAAGCAGTCTGAGGGCATTAAGTTCTCATATCATGTAGATGTACAGCAGGATTCAGTGCACTAATCTGTCCACTGATAGTTAAAAACTATCTGAATCTTGAAGCATGAGTTCAGCACCCTGGATTTCTCTAGCTGTTGTGTAATTGCTCTTTCTCATCTGATGCTGCTTTACTGATTCCTTTTATTAAGAACATGCAAATTCATAAACTAAGGTCTCACTGTTCCAAGCCTTGAAAGGAGACAAAAAAAAATGAATCACTGTCCTGAAGACTACATTAAGGAGAAGGACATTTAAAGCCCTCCAGAGGGCAAGAAAAACGCATTAGAGAGTGATAATCATCGTTACAGGCAATGATCACAGATGATTTGCCTAACAATGCCATGTTTAAGGAGTAAGGAGGAGAAAATATGTCCAGCATATATTTCTCTGCAAAGTATGTAACCATTTCCCACTGTATCTCTTAGTTTTAGCCCAAAGTTACTGTCTCCAAGGAAAAGATAATAAAAGCTTCTGTTTGCAGTGTTTCACAAATCACAGATATTTTCTCCATTCTACCCAAGCACATGCTGAGTGATTTACCACCATCACGGATTTTTTTGTTGTTTCTATTGTCTTACAGGACTACATGTATTTTGTCTGGTTTTAGCCCTTCCTGTGCTAATGCAAGAAAACCTTCATTTACTCCATACTACTTGGATAACCGCATGCTACAAGACTACTTGGTACTGCACCTTTAAGGCTCAGACCATGCTGAAAGGTTCAGGTAATTCTGCTCTTACCTTCATTAGGTGAATCTATGTGCCGTTAGGTCCAGGGCCTCAGTGAGATGTTACTATTGGCATAAATTTTGCCTGTGCGGTCCCAAGATGCACAGCTCTTAAAATTGTCAGTGCCACCAAAAGGCACCAACAAAAAGGAAATTAGGATAAACCAATTAGAAATGAATGTTAGATTGCAAATTATTTGGGAGAAGGAACAAAGAAAGCTTTGATCATGTATTGCTTTGAAAGGGATTTAAGGACAGCTATGGGCTCAGCTTGGTTGCATTAGCACTATGCCAGTGGCTTTTATGGAGTTATGAACATTGACACCAGTTAAGGAGCTGTTACTACATACTTCCTAACCCAAATTTTAGGTGTATTTGCATTTTAGATGCTGTTAAGTGCAATGCTGCCTGTGTATGCTAAAGGCAGTCCTTTCATCATCCAACTACAGACAAAAGCAAACAAATACAGGAAAAAAAATAAAGCTACATATAAACGGCCTCAGAAAATATGGATATAAAAATCTGAGGGGAATTCATTCCACTATCCAGGTTTCAAAATAATTCATTAAACAGCTACCACTTGTCCTGTCACTGACTATCAGTCTGGAAATGGATAATGTTCTAAATGTGTCTGCTTTCATTGCATACTCTCCTGCTATCACAGTTGTTAACATTAGCTATGCACAGGAAGCATTTTGCAGTCTCTCATAGCTATCTTATCAATACCACCACAAAACTAAGGAAATAGATGGGGAAAAAAAATAATAATCACAACAGTCTATAGTTATAGTTGAAAGCATAATGCTTCTGTCTAGCAGACAAAAGTGCCTGCCCTATAATCCTATGACTGTGGAAACCAGAACTTTAATAATCAGGTTGAGGCTTGCCATTTAAGTTTACAGCAGAAAGTCTGTCATATTTGTTGTTAACATTCTGAATAATCCTTAAAAACAGTAATCTGTTTATCATTTATCTTTTAATATGGCATTATTATTTCAGGAAAGCATGCAACAAGACTGAAATGGCCTTATTCCAACAATAACAACAAAATCAATCCCTTTCTACAAATTTGATATAGCCAAGCTGTGTACTATTTGAAAAAGTTCACTGAACCATGAAGACTGGCATTTGCACCATAAAATTCAAGTTTTATTTGATGAAGTTATTGAACACTGCATTTACCTCAACTAAGGTTTAAAGCAATCATACATATTTTTACTGTCCTCTCAAGACGGAAGCTTTGAATATGAGGCAAATGAGATTGCTACTCCTGGGAATTTCAAAGGGATCTGAGGATGGGCACAGAAAGGATACATGGTGTTTAATGAAAAATACCTGTTCTGTTCAACTATGGTACTAGAGGCTCAGCTCAGTGTTTTGTTTTGTTTATTTTTAAAGTCAAAAAATAAAGAAGTAAAAAAGATAAAGACATAGTGCAATAATAATAACATGAAAGAATTTTGTTCTCTAGCCTTCTGATTAGAAGTGTGTTTTCATGTCAACTTTAGGAGAAATTATGTACAAAGCCTCTTTGTAACAGAGTCTGTTTTAATTTGTCAAAGGTTTGCATTGTATAACTCCATCATATTAATTGCAAATATTGCTTCCTCTATTGTTTCACTCTATTCCTGAAAGGCAAACAGGGAAAATCCAACTCCTGCAGTACCACCAGGTGTGATAAGTCATATTTAGACCAACCACTGGCTATCACAAGTTAGAGGAAATTAATCCAAATGCTAGAGTCTGATATTTTTATTGTTGTTAGCATCAATTGAAATGTTGGAAGCATAAGGAACAAAGACAAAAGCTCAGAAAACATGTCCTCCTCATGTGGCCACTTGACATTGACACCCAACCTGATTGAGACAGCAGATAAGTGGTTTAGAGACAGTATTCCCCAGTATCAGGTAGAGTGTCATATGAAAGACATGTCTCTGAGATGGTTACAAATAAGCCTATATTAATTGAGTCTTGCATAGGTTTAAATTCCACACAGTACCTCAGGGCACAACAAGGTCAACGTGCCTTCCAACATCCTGCTCAATAGCAAATTAAGCGTACTTAGAGAGAACATGCCTAACACTCTCCGACAGCACTGAACAAACATCACCAGTTATGAGGCAACCTTTTATTCAATATTCTGGTCATTTTAAGTGTCACAGGGGAACCCAGTTTTCATTTGCTGCTCGGCCAGAGAAGACTCAGAATGACCTCTTTCTTCTACGTTTTATGGGAGTGTACTAATCATTGAGTGACATAATACACTGAGAAGGGCTAACACCACTTGCTTTTCCCCTTGCCCACAATGACCCACCCCATAGCTAGGAGGAAAGGTTCGAGGGATATAAAGGAACTAAAAGATGAAAGAATCATTAAACTCTAACACAAAGGGTAGAGACATGCAATGGATGGGAACTCCTTGTCTCCTCTTCCTCTGATGTGTAATACTGAATTTTAAAAATGGATTATTCACTGGAGCCCAGAACTTAACAATCCCTCTATGTATTCAAAGCACTTAAGCAGGCATTTAAGTGCTAGCAATAACTTCCAGTTAATAATTAGCCTCTGGGAATTATCACCGTATCTCAGCAACAATAATTAATTACACACCAATGCATTTTAGTTTTAAGGATGACAGAAAATCTTTCAGAGTGATTCTTATGAAGAGAAAAGGTAAGGGACAAGTGAGAATTTTGGTAGTTTGGTACTACTCAGAGCTGAACAGTTCACCAGAAATCGCTGTAGCCCTAAAAAGGTTCCAACAGATAATTTGCTCCCATGCTAGAGACCCCAGAAAGGAGATGGAAACATGGCTGTTGTTCAGAAACTTTGTCCACACCACTGAGGAAAAGAGGTCTGAGTCTGAGGGAACACCAAATTGTCCACATTACTTCGCTATTAGTCACTCCTTGCTGCTGCACCACAACTATCCTAACAGGAATTTTCTACTAGTGGAAGTATTCCTAAGTTGTGTTGGCAGGAACTGGTCAATGTCACTAGATCTCTGGGCCAGAAATTAGTCCCTCACGCTCTTTTGTCCCTCTTGATGTATCCAAGAAATTTAATGTGTTATTACGTCACATACAGTACCCACCAGCGCTGTGAGTTCAGGGTCCTGTGTCCCCAGAGTAGTGCAGCAATGGGAATTTTCCACGTCACAGAGGGAGCATGAATGGGCAGATTCCAGAGCAGTAACAATAATGAATTAGGTGGCAGAAGGAGGTCCAACAGAAAAATCAGTAAATAAATGGATGGGGCTGCCTGGAAAAAAAGCTTCACATTTGAAGACCTGAATAGTAAAGTATCAGGCCAGTGTCACATCCTCCCCTAGATCCAGTACACTGAATAGTATTCCTTTGAGTTCTGGCACTGCTCACAGTGAGATGTGCTTTGGGACTCTGAGCAAAAAATTCCATCTTGAAAGTTTGCAGAAAATGGTATGTTCCTGAAATAAAATAATAAAATAAAATAAAATAAAATAAAATAAAATAAAATAAAATAAAATAAAATAAAATAAAATAAAATAAAATAAAATAAAATAAAATAAAAGGAGAGTTTATTTTCAGACTGCAGCCGGGTGGAGAGCAATGCTTTGATGATGGTGTCCCACCATGAATTTAAAGGATATAGATAATTTACAGTCTTGATTAACAGTCTCATAGCTGCAATAGTTCATCCTCTTCACTTCTCATCCTTTTTATTGAATGTGCTTAAGTATTCATGAACACATGATGGTAATCTTGTTAACACTATGAAAAGCAATGACATCCTCATTATAAACTGCTTGAAAATGCTCATGATCCTTTCACCAGAACGAGCTTTGTACAATTAGAAGCCTGAAACAGTCACAGGTGCACAACACACAAGGTGATAAAATTGTAATTGTAAGATACAACAGCACTGTAATGGCCAGGATAGTAGATTCTGCAGCTACAGACACACTAGTGCTCTTTGTAATACTAATCTGTCTTAGTTGCCATGCAACTGTGTCTCATTCACATATTCAGGCTGCAAACAATCACAGATTCAGGGGCAGGTAGGTACATCTATCCAAAACTGATAGACTGGAGCTGTTTCAGGCTCTTTGCCTTTGTCATCACAGTGAGAAAAGTTTTGCTTCCCAGGACAGAAAAGGACCTTGGGACATTTGAACATGATCTCTCTTGGTTTTTCCAAGGGAACATTATACCAATTTTGATCTTTTGATCTTTTATTATAGGTTCATAGTTTGATATGGAAGTGAGCATCGGTGTTTTTTGTTATGGAAATGGCTTTTTGGCTACCCTCAGCAGAAGGTTCAAGTGGACTTGATGCCATGTCAAGCCTTCTGCATATTTATTATATCTATCACAGAGATAATCGGAAGCTTGCAATAAATAGGGGTCAAAAATCTTCAAATTGTACCTTGAACCTAACTTTTTGTCAGGAAAAAAGGGACTTCTTCAGCGAAAGGTATTCAAAAAAGGGCTTGGCAATTCAATGAGTTCCTCCCAGCCCAGAATACCAACCTCAGACTTGCATGTAGTCCCATCACGGTGTGAAAAAGTAGTAAGAAGTCGTTCTGATTTTAAAAGAGCATAAGACTCCTTCACAGCCTTAGGCTATACTTCTATTTCACAGAAAACTTGAATTCCACATGTTCTAAATAGGGACAACTCAGATAGTTCTGGAGTTTCCAGATATATTCCTTTCTTTTTCCTTCCTTTCATTTTCTTACCTTCATGCATCAGATCTTTGCATTGCTGAAAATTAACGAGTAGGAAAGACTAAAGATACATATTAAAATCTGCTATACCTCTGTGCCTACAACTCAAGACAAACAAATTCTAACCTTTATATACATATATGTGTGCTGTCACATGCACATATAGAGAGACTTAAGAAGATGGATACAGCAGGCAGGGAACAGAGTTTAAGAAACGCTGAACCCAGACAGAGTGGTTGGTTTGACATTTTGTGATGCAAGTGAGGCTCAGAGATTTGAATTCCATTTATCATTTTGGCCTTTCAAGAACTGATAGGGAAAGAGAGAATTTCAGCTACAGTTCAGTATTTCCACTTAGTCAGCTAATCAAGCCACCGTTAAGTGGGATAAGTGGCAATGAAGGAAGAAAAGGTGCAGCAGAGATGTCACACTCAGCCTGGAAGAGTCGTATTTGACTTAAATGCTTTCACTGCCCTGATGTGAAAAGGTGCAGTTAGCAAAAGATTTCATTTATCTCTTTTGAGACTCTTCATTTAATAATCTTCACAGGCAAACCAAATGAGACAGAGCAATACAAAAATGTGGCATTTTAACAAACCGGACCTGCTTCTCTGCTGTCAAAGAAATCTGCATAAGCGTAAATGCTTCTGGAAAAAGGTGAGGAAGTGGTGAACACTTCTGCAAATAACTTGCATATTGCATTCTTTTAGCACTTAGCCTGCCCAGACGTACAGGAGCACATAAAGCAGTGGAAAATTAGGCTCAGCACTTCCATTAAGATGAGTATAGTTTGTGTTCAGGAAAGCTTTTAAGTGTGTGTTTAAGGTTAAGTGTGGGATTCGTCACCCTTCCTCAGTCAGGAAGTTATTTCTAGCAATGTTTGGGTGCATCTCTGCCAGTGTAATACGCCAGAGCTGGACACATTTTTCTTCCTGTGAATGAACTATTCATATCCCCAAAAAGCAATTTCGTCCATTCCAAAACAATTTGTGAATTCAACATTAATTTGACAAATAGTTTTGGCTGGGAAAGCTTTCACAAACCTAGACTGGCATGAAAAATACCTGAAAGAGCTGCATCTTTCCCTCAGTTGTCAACAAACCAGCTACAGAAAATATTGAATTTCTCTTAAAAGGGACTCAGATCTCCAGTTTCTACCTTTTAAGAAAGATTCTCAAACAATACAGGGTAAATTATGTAAAATGATGGGCTCAGTATCTCAAGATTGTTCAGCTTTGCCTAAACTGCTTATGAAATTCCCTGGAACAGGAGTGGGAAGCCAGGTGTTGGATCTTTTGCTGGCTCAGAGATGCTGATGAGTGGTCTGCTGCAAACCAGCATCCAAAGAATGAAATTAGAAGCAAAGAATGAATGCTTCAGTATACCAGTACTCTAGTTCCTAAAATTGGCCTTCCTAGATACGTAGATGTTTCATGCCTTCTGTCAGGCCTTTCTCCAAATACTGTAATTGAATTCCGTTATCTCCTTTGTTTCTCACATCTGTCTTCCTCTTTAGTTATTTATTTATATTCTTCTCATCCAAGCTGATATGGACCTTAAAACAGATTCTGCTTTCACAGACTCCTGAGGAAGGGAAGTCCATCTGATTAAACACAATGAAACAAAAGGCACAAATCAGAGCTAAGTCCAACACATAGCAAAGACAGTATCATACCCTTGGTAGATAAATTCATGGCATTGCTACTAGCCACTAAATGGCTGCCTAATTCATTCCTGAGGTACTTGCCTTAATGATCACTAAATGATTTATATGGCTAAGGTCTTTTCAAAAGGATAGTCTGGATTTACAGATCTCAGTTGGTGAATATCAACACAGAGTGGTTCCATTAGAAAAAAATATATATATACTTACATGTTAAACAGTAATACAAAATATATTCATTGGAGTAAGTCACAAGGGATAGAATTTGTGTTTAACATGTATTTACTAAAACAACAGAGTTATGAATGCATTTGAATATTTTAAAAGCAAACTTCCTAGCAGATTGTGTTGTTGTTTAATTCTACAAACTTCAACTTAACCTGGAAGAACTGAAGCTCTCATAGAAAATGATTTGAAGACAGTAAACAACTCTCTGAGTTGTAGAGTAGAGAAAGAAACATTTCCTCTAAGTTAATTCAGGGTCACATTATCCTGAGCATCCATGGGAGCCAGTGTGGAGAAACTTCCCCATCAACTGGAGGTGCCAAGTTCATAGCAGAATCTCTTTTAATCACCGGCTAGTCTTGGCCACAAGATCTTTTGCAGCAGCCACAGCCCATCTCAGGTCAAAGTCAGACTGCAAAAGATGATTCACTCACTGAAAGTCTGCTAAAGTAAAGTGTGGGTTTATAAATATGCCTACCCACTGACTTTTGTCTTTTCTACTTTAAATCAAGAGTCTTTTTCTATGTAAATTTGGAGTCAAAGACGAGATGCATTTCAGATGTGATAAAGCCAGCAGCAGCCCAGGCTCAAGAAGTTTCTCAGGTGAAGAATCCAAATCTGCTTATACAAAGAAAAAAGTCTTATCCTGCAGTGTCAGAGTAATATGTTCTTCAAGTCCTGACCATTATGCATTCCATTTATACCACTTCTTTAATCAAAGCTGAACCTGGTGAATTGCAAATAAGAACGAAAACATTAAATGTGAAAGGCCAACTTGCTCATCTATATTTTTTGTCAAAATGACAGTTCTAAAATTACAAAGGTAAAATACTTCACTAAATAGGGTTATAAATGTGCAATTCATCATGGCAGAACATTTTTATGCATTTTAAAACTACTTTTTTATTTTAAAAGGTGAGGATGCAAAATGGTAGGCTCATTCTTCATCTTTTCATTTTGCAGTTTATTTTTCACACAGCAAAGATGCAGTATGGTTCGAAAAGCTCTTGGAATAGTATTTGTATCCTTCTCTTTCTAAGTTATTATTTACTGGAGAGTATATTTCAAAGGTGAAGGTATGTCAGCACCCTGGTTAGTGTATGTACATACACAACATAAGCCCTTTCCTAGATAAAATCCTCATTATTTTTCAGAGTCCATATACTGTTAAAATAGGGACAGTCTATTCACCACTCCACCCCAACCTCCCCTAATCCACTAATGAGGTACCATATAGCTGAAGCTGAAGAGTCAGGTCTCTGTTCCCACTGGTAATGGTAATTCCTGACTAATCAGTTTGCAGCATAGTGTCAGGTGTACAGTTCCCCAGTGGCCATGGATTTGTTATCCTGCTAAACACAGATCAGTCGGAAAACTTAGAGGAAAAGGTAAGCATTATAGCTGAAGAAATAAGGCAAGTGCTTTACTAGAAACTCCCATTGCTTCACTGTAATTTGCCTGAAATCCTTGTTCTTCATTGCAAGTGTGAATTCTCATACTGAGATTGCAACAAAGGATTAAGATAAAATCCTGGCACAGAGTTGGGGAAGAATAGCATCTTTGCAAGGTCATATAAAGAAGATCACTGCATCCAGGTAGCCTGCTGCATATGATGTTTCTGAAAGGCTGGCACAAATAGAGCTTGAGGCAGGACGAGGAACTGTCACAGAGAGAAAGAAAGGAGAAAGGAAAATGTGATCTGACTCTTGTTACATCCTGGGGAGACCATCCAACCATCTCCAAATTTCATGCCTATTGTGGGCCAAATGCAAAGAGACTGACCCAAAATGACATACCTCAGGTCTTGCATTAACCCCAGTGCCCTGTGGGTCTTAGTTCCGAGCATTCCACATATGTGATTCCAAACATCTGCAAAGGAAGTAACTTCACTCTCCCGTTAAGTTCCCTGGGTGTGAGATTGAGGCTGCCATGCAGACTTGCACTATAAAGCTAACCAGCTGCTGCACTTCGCTATCAAGAGTTTTCAGATGCGTATTCAGCCTCTAAACAGCCCTATCAGAGAGAGGTGGAATTTAAAAAAATCTGAGTTTCAGAAGAGCATATGTTTTCATGTCCCTTGCCACAGCAATGGGAGGAAGGTGATCTTAGTGACATCAAGGCCCTGGTGAGTGTCCATAGAAGGACAACAAAGCTAGGGAAGGGTCTGGAGCACAAGTCTTATGAGGAGAAGCAGAGGGAACTGGGATTGTTTAGTCTGGAGAAGAGGAGGCTCAGGGGAGAACTAATTGCTCTCAACATCTACCTGAAAGGAGTTTGTAGTGAGGTGAGGGCTGGGCTCTTCTCCCACTAACAACAATAGGACTAGAGAGAATGGCTGTAAATTGAGACAGAGGGGGTTCAGGATTGATATTAGGAAGAATTTCTTCTCAGAAGGAGTGGTGAGATACTGGAACAGACTGCCCGGAGAGGTAGTGGAGTCACAGTCTCTGGAGGTGTTTAAGGAAAGGCTAGATATAGTACTTAGGGACATGTTTGATATGGGCAATATTGTTGATAGGTGGATGGTAGAACTACATGATCTTAGAAGTCTTTTCCAACCTTAATGGTTCTACGATTCTATGATTCTCTGAACCCTCTGTGCAAAGAAGACATAGTGGCCAGGTCTTTGAGGTATCTACATATATCCCTGTATCTTGCTGTGATGATGCTCCTGGTCTCAGTTTCCTCTGAAATTTCCCAGGATTTGATCATGGGAGTGGTTTCAGTTTCCATGTTTAAGCAAACTGAGAGTGGACAGACAGTCTCAGGTGGACAGAAATTTCACTGCAGGCAGCAGCAATCTTCAAAGTAAATGGGTTGACATCATATGTTTTGTTATGAAAGGAAAACAAAAATATTTTTTGTGTGTTTTCTGATGCTTTTTTACTTACCTCTGGTAAAAAAAAAAAAAAGAAAAACAAGCTGCAACGAGGGAGTTGCATAAACCCATAATTTGGCAGCCAATTACTCTTTGATTTAGACAGTTGCTTTTTGAATATCTTTTTTAATGTGATTCCTTGCAGCTGAGAAATTTACATTTTAAAAAGTGCTTAATGCCAAGGCAGTAAAGGAATCCCACATTTGTCAAAGAAGTAAACTGAGATGAAATCCAGTCCTTGTTAACATCCTAGTCTGGGATTGCTTTAATAGCAAATGAAGGAGAGAAGGAGAGGAATTTGTCCTGCTATGATAAGAGGCTTGCAGAAACAAGTAGAAAAGCCGGATTCGCTGTTGCCTTTTTGTCCCAGCTAGGATGGGGCATACACAGAGGCATGCAGCACTTCTCAAATAGCCTAGAGCAAATATGTGAATTTGTAACCAAAGATGGAGGTAGGATAGTCTAGAGCAGAGCAACATGAGGTCAGTGCAACTGTGACTTTCAGTTAGTGACTCTATCCAGAGAGGCAGCAGACATCAGTGTGACACTTGATCTAACATCCCCGGAAGAATCAAGGTAGCCTCTAAATTGAAACAATACCAACTCAGGCATAGAATCATAGAATTATAAAATTGATTGAGTTGTAAGGGACCATTAAAGGCCATCTAGTCCAGCTCCCCTGCAATGAACAGGGACACCTGCAGCAAGATCAGATCCTCAGAGCTCCATCCAGCCTGACCTTGAATGTCTCCAGGGACAGGGCATCCACCATCTCCCTGGGCGACCTGTTCCAATGCCTCGCCATCCTTATTATAAAAAACCTTCTCCTTGTATCCAGTCTAAATCTGCCCTCCTTTAGTTTGAAATCATTCCCCTTGTCCTGTCACAGCAGATCCTGCTAAAGATTCTGTTCCCCTTTCTTACATGGGCATACAGTTCATTGAACAATGGAATTTGGAGTCAGCAGAGTTAGAGTGGAGTAGGATTAGGCACTGATATCTGTCAAAGAGCTCACAAGGTATATTTCTACCTTCTTTTTTAGTTTCTTAATTGTTTTAGATGCCTGACGGTAGAATGCTCCCAAACCTTCAGCTTGCTCAAGGCCAAAGTCGTGATTCCTCTCAACTGGGACACACAGCAACAAGAGAGCAGCTGGCCTTCTTTTACATGCCTGAACATTTTGGGCAGAAAAATAATAAGTCTTGCAAAACAGAGTTGAAATTCTCACCTTAATAATTAATCTGTCAGCTTCTGTTCTTCCACAACTTTTCCATGACACCAAAGTGGAGATCTGTGGTCCTCACAGGTGGGGTTACTGGGAGTCCAGGCTTGAAGCAGACCCTAATGGGTTATGTGGGTGATACTTTCAGGCTGATATGGAAACCTGTTCTCGTACAAGTTTAGCAAAGGCTGCCATGATGGCTGGGGCTGGAGCCCTATGAGGAGTGACCAAGGAAGTAGGGTTTGTTCAGCCTGGAGATGAGACAGCATCAGAGGGATGCTGCAGCAGATCCCAGTGTCTTTGAGAAGGTAATTGTGAAGACAAAGCCAGGCTGTTCACAGCAGTACATGACATAAGATCAAGAAGATCTCAGTGGGTATAAGGGAAACAGTTTTCACAGTTGCATGTAGTGGAGCAAGTTTCCCACTGCCATTTTTCAAAACCCAAATGTATACAGTCCTGAGAAGCCTAGTCTAGCCCCACAGTTGGACTTGTTTTGAGCTGTGTGTTGAACCAGACACCTTCTGAGGCCAATCCCAATCTGACCAATTCTATCAAATTCCAAAAGGATTTTCTCTTGTGGTGATTTAGGAAGCAGAGGGCAGCACTACAGAAATGCCTGCAGCCCTGGAGCACAGCTATCAGCTCCAGGATTTTTGAGATTCATTCATAGAGATGAGGTATTCACCTCATTTAGCACTGGGACCTTTGAATTTACACCTCAAGTCTCAGCCAGCTCTGACGGTTCTCTCCATAGTCAAGGGAAAGAATGGGAAATTCATGTTGTCATAAGTCTAGGTCAAAGATGGGGGAATGGATAGGCACTACCACTTGGAAGTGACAGTTTCTCTCGTTTAGAGTAAAGCTGCTCAGAAGAATAGCTTGAGTATGTTCTTTTTACACAGCTAAAGCTGAAAGAAATGACTCCTGTGCTAAGTCTGAGAGAGATGCTGGCTAATCTCATGCTTGTGTTAATCAGGATACTGAACTGGCTTTGACAGGAATTGCAGGAGCTCATAGCTGTTCTGAGATGGGGATGATGTCAGCTGGAAGTTTAAAAAGCAGAACATGTGAGGGCATGACTCCTGCTATGATCCCTTCCAGCAACGGTGTGCAGAGCGGTGCCCTGGTTAAACTCACAGAATTAGGCACGAGAACGTCTACGTGACAAACAAAGGAAAAGCTAGAGAATGCAATTTCAATGAATTGGCTGGGATGAGATTTGCAGGATTAGCACAGCAGGTAGAACTAATTGCGTTTATCCTGCCCAAGCAGCAGGCATTGGTGTAATGTGCCTGGAGTTGTTGTGCACTCTATGTTTCTGATCCAGTTTTCCCCAATCCGTCCTACACACACGTCCCTAAGGGACTATATCTGCTCTAGGTGCAATACAATGGTCTAATCTGTGCTATCCTTCTGCCAGACTATTCAACTCAGGCCCCAGCAGACTTTACAGAAGCTTGTTGAGCTTCCAGAGTTATAGGAGGGAATGAAATATGTCTTCTCAGTTCTGTTCAAGCATATCAATTGATTTGTTCTGAGTTCTTTTGTGGGCTCTTTAGGAACCCTGTAGAAGAGAGCAAGGAGCAGAACATGGGATTTCAGGTGCGGAGATGAAACCTTTGTTCAGTTGCATCTGGTCCCAAAGGTGTCTCATACCCCCCTCACTGCCTAAAGACCTTCTGGATGTGCGCAGAAAAGCTTTCAGTCCTCACAGCACTGATGTATTCTATGTAATGCCCAAGTCCAGTCAGCATTCAGAAACCCACTCTAACTCCCCTTCAGTTTCATGTACTTCACCCAACACACCTAGGCAATCAGGGCCTTCATCGCACACTGTGGTCTGCACAGCTTCCTTTGGAAAGGCAGACAGAGGAGGCTTTGCCCACACCCTTGTGCAGTGACAGCAGCAGTCCTGTTACAGCATCACAGAGGGACCTGCATTCAATCCCCACACTGTCCAAGGAGCTTTGAGACTTCAACTGTCTTCCAAAAGAGGCTCTGAAAATTAACAGGCTTTTATATTCACATGTTTGACTGCTTACGTTCCTCAGGGTCTTTCTGAAGTTTTTCCACTGCATAGGAAAGAGTTAATTTTGTTGGTGCTGGGAGCAGAAAGGAAGTGAGAGCAGAAAGCAGCCTCGCCAGATAGCCTTGCATGCACCCATTTCAAAGCAATAGGGAGCACCAGAGCCCACATCCCTCCAGGGGTGCACTCATGTTTCTGCACTGACCGCAATAATGTCTTTTCTGTGCACCATCAGCAGGACAAGTGGAAAGAGAGCTCCTGCACACCAGCACCCCACAGTCTGGTTTTTCCTGGGAGCTGTGAGACATGCATTACAGCCTCCCCAGGGAAAGCAGGAGCTGAACACAGGCGGTTGCTTCTTGGGTGACTGCACTGGCCTGTTATATAACAGGGTGGCACAGTTCCAACAACATTTCTGGATTAAAGAAATAGAACATACAAAAAAAAAAGAGGCAGACACTGCACACACTGCTTTAGGAGAAAAATGTAAAGGTGCAGTGAGGATAAAACAGGAAGTTCTCAGCTCCAAGTAGAAGGAGGCACCTCATGCCGTAGTAGGGTATCAGGGGGATGGAGAGAGAAGATTTGTTCTCGGCCTCAGATTGTCTCTGTCTGATGGTTCACAGAACAATTCTTGCAGATATAAAAGCTCAGGTCCTGCAAAGAGCATCATCTCAAACCCTTTGAAAGCTAATTTCTAGATAAAGCATCACATGAACTGTGGCCGTTCTGCTGCTGTCTTGGACCAAGCCCAGGTCTCAGCTGGAGCCCTACCTGTCCCACACAGCCATACTCCTTCCCAGCAACTCATCTGGGGTCTGATCATTAGGATTCTCAGGACAGCTAAGCTGAAAACTGCCATGTTCCTTCATGAGGAAATACAGTATTTATTTCAGGGGAGTCACACCTCCTTACCAGATTTCTTGCACTACAGAGAGTGCAAACATCCAAAAATGAAGCCAATATTGAGGTTATCATTTTTTGGCATCCTTTCTTACTCATCTCTGTAGATTTATTAAAAGTATCACAAACACTAAAAAAAAGAGGTGGTTTAGAGTTAGACTGGAAGCATCGTAGAAGTGAAAAGTATCCCCGTCACACATTTTTAAACCAAGAAACATTTCTCTATTTTGCCTTACAAGAATTCATGTATCTTGGAACTTTTGTTTGATTAACTTTGAAACTTTAACTGGAAATTGTTTTTAGAACTGTGTTCTCACTCATTTATGTTTTGATTTCGTTTTTATTAATGGCTTTAAAAGGTCCTTATTTTCTAGTATATTTCTGCTCTTAATTTGAAAAGATGAAACAACAGTTTTAAATAACAGTCCCTTTTCATTCCACTCATAATCTTTATTTTTTATTATTTTTTACATGTAAAAGGCTTGAGAAAAAGAAAGGAAAATAGTTTTGCAAGACACAACAGAGAGCATTAAACCTTTGGTGTTGATGCTCTTTTTTTTTAATAAATAGCCCAAATCTGCCACCTACTGATATAAAGCAGAATTCAGTGGAACAAGAGCTTTCGATTTTCCTCTGGCAAAACAGCGCTTATTTTCCAGCTATGAGAAGCCAGTGCCATCTAGTGGCTTTTTCCAAGACCACGACGGCAAAAATAAATAAATAAATAAATAAATAATCTTTCAAATATTTATCAAAATATCTATTGCTGCTGGCTGCAGAACAAGCTACTTAGCCCTTTTGGAATGGATTCAATAGGCTTAGCGTCCTGTGACTTCACACCAATCTTTGCAGCTGTCCTCCGAGGTAACATATAAACCTGGATGTTCCCTTGTTTATTTTAACAGCACCAACAAACAAGGCACTGTGCAAATTGCTTTTGGGGTTAAACGCATCCTTCATGCTTTCTCATTTTAATACCATTTGTTTGTTTCTGATTTTATCAGTCCCTTACTGGATCATCCAAACTTTCAGGGACTTTAAAAGGCTAAAAAAATATTGATCTTTTTTAAGCTTGCTTTAAAAGAAAAGAAGTGTAGCTGCTGTTTTGGTTTTTTTTTCAAAGCAAATATGTTTTGTGAAGGCAAATGATCGGTTCTTCGCAGTATCTCACAATAACGAAAAAGAAATGACTTAAAGAGTGGCTATTGCTGGGCCTAATTTCATATTTCTTCCACTTTTTGATGAATGTTGCTTCCAAATCACAAATTTGTCCTGCTGAGATTCATCTTTATTTACACTGAAGTCCCACAGCTTCACATTCCCTGCTAAAGGCAGGGACAATGAGGCATCACTGCAGACCAGGACTGCTTCTGGTACTAGATGCTAGTGCCTGAAGAATCAACGAGGTAATCACTGGGATTTTCAGATACTCATCTTCAAAATCACTTTTACCGTTTGGGCCAACTAGCTTATGGGCAAACAAATTCGGATGTACATCTGATGATACAGGCCTTTCAAATGTACTTTGGAAATGTTTCCTCGTGGAATCAGACTTGAAGACAGCCTTTTATATATGCATTGATTTAGAATTACATGAAGAGTTCACATCATTCTGTAGTAGCTTTAATAAGAGAGGCTCATTGCTCTCATTGTTCACAAAAGAATCATGTGAGTTCCATTTAAAATTCGAGACAATAGAGGGCTGTTCTTCACCAGGTTCACCTTCCTTAGCTTTAGACTTGCAAAGAGCTCACAGCTGATTCTATCCCTTCATGGTTCTTCTTGTAGTTAATGAAACATGCTTTTGAGGCATTTTTCATTTAGAATTGAGATACCGTTAGTGCCCTTTTAAGTGAAGTGAATGGAGCCTCAAAAGTGAACGCTACCTCCCATTAAAATCAAAGAGAGGATAGAGGAAGTCTCCCAGAGGTAAGAAAGCACAGTCACAACTCATCAGGCAAAGTTCTCCCTTTCTGAATGCAGTTGGGCATTGTCCGAATTTTTACCAGGAAACAGTGATACTAATTTTGCTCTTAACAAATTTTCAGCATAAGCCTGGAATAGTTGCGCTGCTTTCCAAATTCTTTCAGTGCTGGACTTGGGGGACTGATGTAATGAGGTTTGTTTTGAGACAACCACTACAGCTAAATGCTAGAAAGAAAATCTTAAATCTTAAATCTCAATCAAATTGATTTTGGAATCGGTTTGTCTGGATACAGGCAGTATAAAACAAGATAGCTTCCTCAGCAGGAATCATCCAACATATTAAATGTCTGTAGAAGCTCACTGAGAAAGACAAAGAAACCTAAAAAATGCATTCTTTGTCTTAGCGTTAAAAATTACTTTCATGCAACATAAAGCAAACGTACATCTTTAATTCCACCATCAAAAAGAAAGACATTACAAACTCACAGGGCTTGACAGAACTGTCACTTAAAAAACTCTGACACCTAAATAATGCAGGGTGTGGGATGAGAGGCAAAAATTCATGTGGCCTGTTGTCTCCACTCCCATGGAAAACTCACCAGCTTTTGCAGAATTCAAGCTGCAAAGGAATTAGTTTGCTCTACCTCAGTGCAGCTAAGGAAATCTTCATAGTACAACCTTGTAAAAAACAATTCTGTACTTATCTCACAACAAAAAGCAGTCAGCCAATACTGCAGTATTGGGCCAAGGGCTTTTCATCCGCCTTACATCTCTCATCCCCGGAAATGTTTTCACTCTGAGTGATATACGCAGATTTGAAGTTTGTCACGCCGTTGTTGAACTGGTAACAAAGCAGAGTTATTTAAACAGAGCTCTCAAATGGAAGTAAAACTGTTCAAAATGGACTATAGGAACTTACTGATCAAGTAATAAGAGAGGTGAACTGCATCAGCAGCTCATTGTTTGAGGAGGAAAATTATTTGTACATATAATAGTAAGCAATGCCAAAAATGAGATGATAAAACGTACTGATGTTCCCACAGGCTTCAGGTTCTCATACAATGTTTAATCAGAAAGTGATAGTTCAGAACCCATGCAACTAGTTGAGACACCTGAGTGAGATGTGGTTGTGTCCAATACCAGGTACAGATCCTTGGCATTTAGGGAGGTCTGAGAAAATGATCCAGAAATTCCAAAATGTTTGCTTCCTTTTGCAAACAGAGCAACAAGAGATGCCCTTCTGAGAGATCCATTCAGACAGACAAGGCAATTCCTGCCTCTCTTCAGTGACCCACTGGAACCAGAGCTTTTGTAAAACCAATGTGTTGAGAAGCAGGTCTTTGCACAAGGGGAAAAATAGTCTCAAACTGGTGAATCTAGAGACTATCCTAGGTACTATGAACTTTCTGGCAGAGAGGGTTGAGCACAAGGGATTAGCCTCCTTAATTATTGTTGCACCACTGGATGGGCAAGAATGCAAGTTTTAGGATCAGAAGGAGAAGAATCAATGAAGAGCTTGAGTCTCATCTGAGACAGGGCATAACCTGAGTAAAGCAGCTGCTTCATCCCTCACTCCTTCCTTTCTGACCAGACACCACCATGCTGCCAAATATCCGACCTCAGAGCTTCAACCATAGAATTTCTGCAATTTCAAGGAGGAGCTGTTACATCTTCATCTTTGCTCTTCTCCATGACTGGGAAATAATTCTCATAAACTTTACCAAGGCCCCTGTTGTGGATCATCTTCAAGATCTCCTCAAGTTTATCTCATTGCTATGTTGTATTTCTCACTTGACTTTATTCAACTCTTTTTGCCTTTTTAGATAGAAAAGTGTTTGTGTTATAGACAGCACATGTGAAGCCATGTCCCTGAGAAGAGCTTCCAAACATTAATATTAAACAGAAATAGCCAGAAGGAGAGTATTTGATGAATCAATAGATATAAAATTGTCATTCTGGACATCATGAAAGCATCAAGTTCATCGATATCTGATGAATATTCTGAAATGAAAAGGAGGTTAGCACACAACTAACAACGCATGTAGTCTTCTTCCAAAAATTGATGTTATCATCTCTTTTGTCTTCAAACAAGTTTTGCATGA
This sequence comes from Numida meleagris, assembly GCF_002078875.1. Taxonomy (NCBI): domain Eukaryota; kingdom Metazoa; phylum Chordata; class Aves; order Galliformes; family Numididae; genus Numida; species Numida meleagris. The sequence goes on from NC_034409.1 coordinate 163,266,411, forward strand.
GATAGGGTGATTCAGCAATGGATTCGTCACATTTTTGCTTGGGGCCAGCATACAAAATAAAAAGGTGAAGCGTTACAAATCCGAGCAAGTAAGACTAAAGACAAATTGTTCCTGTGGTGAGTAGCTCCTTGCAGAATCAAAATTCATTGGGAAGCATCTTAGCGTTGAGTTTTCAGGGCCTTAGATTGACAAACGAGGCTACATCCAGCAGACCCAGAGCAGGAGTTTTATAAATGTTCACTGTTCCTTCTGTTTATTGAAGCTTTGCTCATGCATCTAAATGACAGAACTAGAACTTGCTTGCCATTTTGGGACATTGCTGCCTGCATTTCAAAAAGTACATCTACAGTGACCTTGATCAATCAGTTTGCCACTACTCAGTGCTTTTATCTAATGATAAGTATCACAGAGAAAATCTCATGGTACTGAATCAGTGACAAAATTACCACTGCCTTCCAGAGATATGATTTTTCCACATCCTTGTTAAAATCAGCAGGGAAAGTGCTGTAGGAAAACAAAGGGGACTAGGGCCAATTTAATGTTACCCCACCTTTTGGATTTTCTCTGTGTCAATATGTTGCTCTGGTGTTTGCTACTTTTCCCATGTTGACAGTTACTACGAAATCTTCCTTTTACAGTTTTGTAATTGAAAGCCTAGAAGCATATAAGGGAATACTTAAATGATTCACATAAAAAGCATACTAACTGGTTAGAAAATGTAATTGGGTGTTTTGAAAAAAATTCCTCATGTCAAAGATTTCTCTTTTTTTTTTTTCCTGGTATAATGAGTTAGGTGTTGTACAGTTCGTAGCATGGTATGATTCACCAAGTTTATATAACATTCATTTGCATGGCACTGCTTATTTGAATACCAGTTACACCCCCACAACAAAACCTGCAAATTTCAGAAACATTTGTTGTCACACTCATATCAAATTCATCTGATGTAGGTAGAACTGTATGAAGACCATGACAGTCTAATAAAAACATTTATGAGATCTAGAGATCAGAAGATGGAGGCCCAAAACAGAAATGCAGCATCCTCCACTGCTGTTGGTGGACATCCAACTGAAAGCCCTGATAGACTACCATCTTCAGAAAGCTACAAGAATTCTGAGACTTGAGTGTGTATCTTTGCTTAGCACTGATTTCCAGCCTTGTAGTACACTGTGTCATTTTAAATGACCCTAGAGTTCTCTGCTTCTAAGGATCTTTTCCATCTTACTGATCCAGTGAAAACAACTGTGGAGAGAATTGGAAAAGCCCCAGGAGAATTTAGATAATCCTTTCTAAATCAGGGTATTGCTAGGGATGTCCCATAGAAACTCACACATGTCAGAATCTCCTCTGTGGCTGTGAGCCCCAGCCACACCACTTTATGAGGATGAATAGGCCGTATCTCCTAGAGCCTGTAAGAGTCCTTTCTCCAGTATAATTTGCTAAGAATTCTAAATTAAGTCTGTGTTCCCAAATTAAAAAGGGCCTATGAAGAATGCCTTGTCCCAAGATTAAGGATGATGTTTACGCTGCTTCAGATAAACCTCTTACAAGAGATCACTCCTTCAAAGAAACGGCTGAAACAATCTGGGACAGATCCAGGGAGGAAGTTAACAAATATCAGTGTTTATTTCTTATGTTTGTTCCAAGGCATTCTCTAAGATACCAATTTAGATCCACCCCTAAATGATGTTCTTATGCTTTTACTGAGCAAAAATTGAGAAAAAAACAAGCATGTTACCTAAATTAATTTTGTATTCTACCCATTCAATCTGCATAAACACAGCAGAAGTACATGTATTTTTTCATAGATAGGACCATCTTCAGAAATGCTTTGAGGTGTTTGCAAGATAAGGGTTAAACTACAAGCGTGAGGTCAGAAGAATCTGCCTCCTTTCAGATCCACTAGGGTCATGGCATGTGCTACATACTGAGACATCCAGAACTATCTGCAGACTTGAGCAGCTCCATGGATGCTCACCAGCAAAAAATTTACACAGTACCAGATTTAGACAGAGGAAGAAAAGATCTGAATTGCACAGTGAAACCCCTTGCTTTCACACCACAAGTGCTGTAACCTTCTTCCCACTTCGCCTATTAAGATCCCTAATTATATTAAAGCCTATCATCACTTATTCATGAAAGCATCTCTTTAGCACATCCAAAGTGACTGATCCCCAAGGTTAGAGTTACAATGAGAGAGAAATGCATGTGTTCACAGAAGCACTCTTTAAATGAGTTTTCCTTTGCAACTTTTTAGCTAGCGAGGACAGTTCTGTAGGTTTTGTTCAGCTGGAACTTTTTAGCACTAGAAAGTTTGATTATGTTATCTATATACCTTGCTACCTGATCTCCAACCTGAGTATGCTACTCGTCTCCAGTGATTTTCTTTAATGAGGTGGAAATGTGTATAACAGTTTTAAATATGCAGGCTAACATTTTCTTCCATCTGTAATTATGCAAATCGTTATATAGTTGTCTCTGCATGACAGAAGTAATAACATCTTATAGAGACCCTGTTAAAACTCACTGAAATCATCTACAAAGATGGACATGATTTTATAGAAAATACAACACGGATACATCAGTTAGTTGCAAACCACTACTACCATCATCCAGCGAGTTATGCAGCATGTACTAAGGCATGTGCTGTGCAATGATATCTACTGCAAACAACACAATTACAAGCAAAACACTCAAATAGTTAATAAGATCAAATGTAACGAGAAATGTCTTCAGCTATAATTGTTTTAAAAAGTGTAGGAAAAGTATTCTATATACTTCATATACACTCTATTTTAAGACAAGTAATACCATACCATCCTTTAGCATTTTCCAGGATGTTTCCTTTTCTCCCCATCCTTTAATTCATTAATTGTGTTGCTGTTGATGAGAAGAGCTTACCAAATCCTTTCATTTTGTACCGATTCGTAACTCCTTATGGTTATTCCTCCAGAATTCTGGAACAGCCTGCTGCTCAGACACTGCAAATAGATGGGACTACTTACAGATTCCCAGAGAAATACATGCTCAGAGGATGAATTTTTTTATACCTCTATTTCTACCTACATAGTCTGAGGGTAAGATACCATACCATCAGTAATTACAACTCCTGCTTTACCCTGCTCAGACCACCTTTTCTCACCAGAGGAAAATATCCACACAAGGGTGTCTAGAAAAAAAAGCAGCTGGCCTATGGTTCAGACCTCCCTGCTGCTCCACATCCCAACTGCATACTCTCTCACCTGAGGAGGCCATAAAAAAGGAGGTGCAGTTTCTCCCTGATAAAGGCCTTCACCTCATTTCTATTACAAGATGATAAATTCACAGATTTTCTCACCTCACTCCTTGGCCCCTTTCCCTATCATAAGGCTTGCACAAGCTTTGTTCATTGCCATACAATCCTACACATTTTCAAGAGCTGCCTCTTCCTCTACTTCTCCCCTTATTTCTCATTTCAGGTTCCTTTTTCCTGCATTTACCTTCTTTAGCCTTTCCTTAACTGGACTGGTGAACTCTAAAAGCTCTTAATTTCACAGCTGCCTCCAAAAGAAGAGCTATCTAAATGAATGTGACATGCCTACCCATGCAACAAACATTCACACAAGCACAAATACACATCAAGCATGTAAATACCCTCAGAATGCACACAAATGATTTCTACATTGACTCAATTTTACCTGCATGGTTTTCACAGCCATTCAGCCAGCTCCAGGCTGTGAGGAAATCTGCACGCTTGGAAGGAGAGACGTGCTTCTTTTACACCCACCAGTTCAATGGGAAATATAGGCAAAGGACAGAGGCAGAACACCAGTGTCTGGGAACTGGTTGTTTCTGAGGATGAGATGCAAGGAATCTCTGGAAATTGAGAGAATCTGCACAGAGGCTGCCTGTCTCAGCTCTCCATGTCACATAAATGAGTCTGATTAGTCAATGGATGAGAGTCTTGAGTTTGAATCCCCTTGATCCCTAAGTTAACCTGGCAACTGAAACCATTGCTCTGATCCACTTAATAAAAATAAAAATAAAATAAGCAGCTATATCTTTCTACAATTTTGGGGAGCCCTATAAACAGGGAAACAAGAAAGAGAGATGCATTTATTACGCACCTATTAAAACCATACAGATATTTATCTCCAAATTACCTGATAGTCTGGTTGTGAAAAACACACCAATAAAGTAAATTATGGTGGAAAGAAAACACAGTTCTGTTCGATTTTTAAGGCACAAAATTTCATGGGGCAGGAAAATCACTTCTCACAAAGACATATTAAAGCTGCCCTTTGTGGAGTAAAGAAAAATCCCAGAGGTCAAGTAGAAGAGAATATGCCTCTAGCTTCAAGAAAAAGCACAAACTTAATGGAGATCTATTGGAGGACACCAGAGTCTGTTTCAGAGAGAAAAAGGGTACAGAGAAAGAGCAGTCTTTATAATGAGAAACTTCTGTTCATTCTCCGAGTGTCAGAGACTTTGCCATTGACACGCTATTTCTCTTCCTTCTGCTCATTCAGGTCAGCTCCATTGTGCTGCTGTTGGCAGCTTTAACAGCTATCTGCCTTGGACATTATTAAAAGCGCTGTGCTTGAGGCAGTAATAAGTCTCTGATCTGTTTATTAATGATAACAATCCATAAACAAATAAGTTCTGTTTTGCCCAGAGCCTTGCTGTGACTTAAAAATCCGTCTGAGAACCATTTTTACTTTCAATTTCAGATTGTACTGAGCTTCATTAAGGCACAGGAAAATATAACCTGCATGTGGCATTGGCTATTCAGTGGTTAAAGGGTCCTCCACTGTTCACGAAAAGTCTTTATGTAAGTGCCCTCTTCGCTGTGAAACTTACATAGCTCCAAAGCTATTGATGCAGCCAGCCGAAGTACCGGATTCCTGAAAACTGACAGATTTAAAGAAAGAAATGGTGTGCGGTTTGCTGGAGGCAAGTTATTTTAATATAATGCAGCAATGACAGCTCTCTACATTTAATCATCAGGCCCTGTTTTTCTCCTCAGCGCTTGAATTTCACACAATTTAGGGATTTGAAGAGATGCTGTTTTACATTCGCCCTCCCAGCTGCTGAGAGTACCTGCCAGGTTCATGTTGGAAGCCATGTTTGTAAGTTTTCCAGTTATTTTAAACTAAAACCTAAATAATCACATGCATGAGAGATGTGCATGGGCTTCAAAATGCAGCTAATACAAGCTTTCTGTGGAGGTTTGACTGCTCCAGCATTTTCAGCGTGGCTGAGATACATCAGCTGCACACTGTCATCCTTGCCTGTCTAATAACTCATTTTAATTCTTTTAAATACTTCTGTGATGCCTTTCAAATGTGAGCACATCTATTTGTCTAAATAACCACTGCTGTGAGCAAAGGGACATAAGAGCCTAGGGCTTCTGTCCTTGAGTTTTCCAGGATTTATCACTGGACTTCATCATGACCTGTTATGTCAGGCATAATATGATAGTACTATGGCTTGTCCATCGTTGCTCATATGTTTGTGGATCTGGGGATGAAGAACACGTGTATGGCTACAAAAAAAATTCCCGTATGTTTAAGTGTATGACAAGAGAGAAAATATCTTTAAAGAAAAAGAAAGAAAGAAAGAAAGAAAGAAAGAAAGAAAGAAAGAAAGAAAGAAAGAAAGAAAGAAAGAAAGAAAGAAAGAAAGAAAGAAAGAAAGAAAGANAAGAAAGAAAGAAAGAAAGAAAGAAAGAAAGAAAGAAAGAAAGAAAGAAAGAAAGAAAGAAAGAAAGAAAGAAAGAAAGAAAGAAAGAAAAAAACAATTATCCTAAAAAAAACTCAGTAAAAATTGAGTTTTTACACAGTCTAATAGTGATAGGACAAGGGAGAATGGCTTTAAACTAAAAGATGGGAGATTTAGATTACATACTAGAAGGAAAATTTTTCCTCAGAGGGTGGTGAGGCACTGGCACAGGCTGCCCAGAGAAGCTATGGGTCCCCCATCCCTGGAGGCATTGAAGGTCAGGTTGGATGGGGCCCTGGGCAGCCTGGTCTGATGGGTGGCAGCCCTGCCCATGGCAGGGGCTTGGAGCTCGATGATGTTTCAGGTCCCTTCTGACCCAATCCATTTAATGATTCCATAATTCTATGAAAAAAGAAAAGAGCTTAGCTTCCTCCTACATCCTTGAGAACAACTTTTTCTATTTTGTGACATTATCTCACTTCACTGCATTCTTCATTGTTCTGTCTGAAGCTCCAGCTAGGCCAGAATAGTAGACAAAGAGTCATACATGGACCCTAATTTAAATAGACTAAAACAGTATGAAACCTAAAAGTCTGGTGTGAATACATCTTAATGTTGCACGTTCATGGCAGCATCTTTAGGGTAGACCAGTAAGCAATCCAGTCAAGCCAGTACGGTGGTATATCCTGGGTTGAAAAGGACCTCAAAGATCAGCTAGTTTCAAGCCTCCTGCCATGGGCAGGGTTGCCAACCACTAGACTAGGCTGCCCAGAGCCACATCCAGCCTGGCCTTGAATGTCTCCAGGGATGGGGCATCCACAACCTCCTTGGGCAACTTGTTCCAGTGCACCACCACCCTCTGAGTGAAAAACTTCCTCCTAACATCTAAACTAAATCTCCCCTGTCTTAGTTTAAAACCATTCCTCCTTGTCCTATCACTATCAACCTATGTAAACAGCCTTTACCCCTCATGTTTATACGTTCCCTTCAAGTACTGGAAGGCCACGATGAGGTCTCCCTGGAGCCTTCTCTTTTCCAAGCTAAACAAGGACAGTTCCCTCAACCTTTCCTCATAGGAGAGGTGCTCCAGCCCTCTGACCATCTTAGTGGCCCTCCTCTGGACCTGTTCCAAGAGCTCCACGTCTTTCTTGTGCTGGAGGCCCCAGGCTTGGACGCAGTACTCCAGATGGGGCCTCACAAGAGCTGAGTAGAGGGGGACAATCACCTCCTTCTCCCTGCTGGTTACCCCTTTTTTAATGCAGCCCAGGATATAGTCGGCCTTCTGGGCTGCAAGCGCACACTGGTAGTCTCCTTCTCTTCTTCAGAGCTCTGATGTCCATGGAATGCTTCTTAGAAGGTGCAAAAGAAAGAAGAAATTCTGCCACACGAGATTAACTGGATCTGTATGCCATTTAAATTATCTTTCTGGAAATCAAAGCTGCAATTCTACTGGTAAATTTTTCAAGGTCCACATTGCTGAAGGGTTGAAAAACAGTGCAATTTTAACTTATTAAATGCTAAGCTGAGTAAATAATGAGAATATATGTCTGTGGTTTATCCCAGGTTCAGCCAAGATGTAAATCATCTGACGTTTCTTCAGATGTAAGCCTGTTGCTTACATCTATTGCTACTGCAATCACCAGTATAACATGATTGCTTATCTTCTCTTCATTAATTATGCTTAAAGAGAAGAGCATTTCTTATTTCCTTTAGGTTGATTATATCAATTCTTAGTTATTTAACACTTACAGATAAGACATCAAGACTTCCTTTCTCAGCAAATCCAGCTTCCAGACTCCCACGTGTATTTGCTACCTGCCTCTGGTTTCAAAGGAGCCGGCCATTTATTCCCCTCTCAGTTCAGAATCCATCTTAAACACTTCAAAGTTCTTATATTTTTCCTTCGAACGAACATCACAGAAGCTTTATTGATTCTTCCTCTCACCTCTCTCATAAAACCAGTGAATCAGTCGGATTGTTCCTGGTGCCTTCACCCTACATCCAATGCCAAAAGAGAAGAGAAATGACCTAAAAACCCTGGAAGTTGCAGAGGTTGTATCTATAACACCTGTCTTTAGACATCTGCAGGACAGACCCATTTATTCAAGCCTGTCACCCTAGGCTTTCTCAATGACAAGAAAACTTTGCTCTAATGAATTCTTGTGGGTTCTGAAGCCCGACTTGTGAATTATTCTTCTTAGTTTGTGAAGGTGGTGATATCAACATCTCCTAATGGCAAACTGACATTCAGTTTAAATAAAACAATGTGTTATTAGCAATTGTTGAGAAACAGGAAGGAAAAATAAAGCTAAAAGTAAATTCAAAAAAAAAAGAAGAAGAAAAAGAAGAAAAAAAAAGAAAAAATCCACATGCTGAGAAGGAAGATATGCAAACATTGCTTGCTTGTCACTGAGCTCAAATTGCAATATATCACTGAGACCGAAACTCTCACCTTAGCCCTCTATGTTCCATCATATAACAGAAATAACTGTCTGCACCTCAGCATGATACTCAGCAAATCTGACATATGATCATGTAAAGCTTGTCTCTTCTGTTCCAGCTCAGACTGAATGCTCTCTTGCATGGATGTCCTAAAAAAGAAGTACACAGATTGCTATTTCCAGCCACTAGAGCCTTTTTAGCAAATTTCAAGCATGTATATATGTTGCCAAATTCACTTTGAGGACTAGAATAGGAGGGAGCATGCAGAATACAATTGCAAGACTCATTGATTTGTGCCTCAAATCTAGCTGTTCTGAAACTTCAATGCTGTGAACAAGAGAAGTTCTAGCAATTAGATACTAAATAGCCAAACATTGTCAACCTTTATGTCAATATTTCTTTTTTTCTGCCTCTTTACTCTCACCACACACACACAGAAATTGCTATCCAGCTAGTTTGTTTGAAGACACCAATGTCTTGATTTAGCCATCTGAACATAGGAGTTGATGTCATCTGATGGGTATTACATGGAGTATCTACATGGAGCTGGCAGATATCATAGAATCATAGGCTCATAGAATTGCTTACGTTGGAAAAGACCTTCAAGATCATCAAGGCCAACCGCAGCCTAACCATACTGCCCTAACAACCCACCGCTAAATCATGTCCCTGAGCACCACATCCAAATGGTTTTTAAACACATTCAGGGATGGTGTCTCAACCACCTCCCTGGGGAGCCTGTTCCAGTGCTTAGCAACCCTTTCTGTAAAAGAGTTTTTCCTGATATCCAACCTACAGCTCCCCTGGTGCAACTTGAGGCCACTTCCCCTTGTCCTGTCACCTGTCACCAGTGAGAAGAGACCAGCCCCGCTCTCACTGCAATCACCTTTCAGGTATTTGAAGAGAGCAATGAGGTCTCCCCTCAGCCTCCTCTTCCCCAGACTAAACAGCCCCATTCCTTTAGTCTCTCCTCGTAGGGCATATTCTCCAAGCCCTTCACCAGCCTTGTTGCCCTTCTTTGGACCTGCTCCAGCACTTCAATGTCCTTTCTGTACAGAGGCGCCCAAAACTGAACACAGTACTCAAGGTGGAGCTTCACCAGTGCTGAGTACAGGTGCGGGATGTCTTCCCAAGTCCTGCTCACCACACCATTCCTGATACAAGCCAGGATGCCATTGGCCTTCTTGGCCACCTGGGCACACTGCTGGCTCATATTCAGCCAACTGTCCATCAGCACACCAAGGTCCTTTTCCGTCAGGCAGCTTTCCAGCCACTCCTCCCCAAGCCTGTAGGGTTGCCTGGGGTTGTTGTGACCAAAGTGCAGGACCCGACACTTGGTCCTATTGAAACTCATACAGTGTACTTTGGCCTATCAGTCCAGTCTATCCAGGACACAGGACTCATAGGAGACCTAGTGTCATCAATACAGGCAGGTAGGTGGCACATGGGACATGCAATAACATATCAGATGGCACCATATACCTACATTTAGGCAGGTGGATTGATTATAAAGTGTTGGATTTCATTCTGGATTATCACACTTAAATGTTGGCATTTAAATATGAGTTAGTGTCTAAGATTCCATTAGAGGCAACAGACTCAGCATTCAGTGAAGCCCTGAAATGTGGCATCTCACCCTGATGTAGAAGGTGGAATTCAATCACGCTTACCCTCAAAAGGTGTTCACCCATTTTTGAAGTCACATTTACCATAAGAATGTTTGTTAGTGAGCCTCTGTGCATATAAATATTTTCTATCAGCCTTTGGAAGGCCTGAAATGTTGAAGAGGTCCAAAACTCTGCAGTATGTATAGATAACAGCAGTACAAGTGCAACAGTTGAAGAGAGTAGAGCACAAAAAGCTGATTTTCGAGTGTTTTGAATACAACTAGAAGTGGCTCTTACTTAAAGACCTTGCAGTCCCCCCTCACCAACCTAAGGACATTGAACTAGAGATGTCCTGAGGTCGGTCCCAAGCAGAATTATCCTGTGAACTCTGCTTTTATGACACTGGCATATTCTTCTCTCTTGGACTTGGATCAAAGTTAACTTTGGAAAATCCTGTCTTTGACACTTCTCACTTCTTGGATTTATACATATCACTGGAATTAATGCTTTAAATTTTTTCTACTTGTCAATACAGGCAGCAGGCATTAAGAAATACAAAACCTTCAGAAAGTCATGCTATGTATTTAAAACTCCCTTTCAAGTCAGTGACTGACGGCATTCATTCCACTGCACTGCAGCTCAACATTCAACCAGGAGACTACCTCACCAAATGAACGATTGTGCGAGCTAATAACACATTTGAAGCTTCCACACTTTTCCAAGAGAAAGTTATTTAGCACAGTTGTCACTGTAATTTTGATGCATTAGGAAAAGTCACTGTTCAGTAGAGCTTAGACAGTTGCCTTTGCCTACAGAGAAAGATGGCCTGCTCCCAATTTCTGTATGCTGCCTGTTGAATGATACAGAAAGTCAGGCTGACTCACAGTCTTTTTTTTTCTTTTTACCTTGCCTTTTCTTCTTTGTTTAGCTAAATGCTTTAATTGTTCCTTTTATTTGAAAATAAAGATAGAAAAGGAAACTAACAAAGGCTCTCTACATGGCTAACTTTGTAAGAAAGCACTGGGGCACATCCGTGGATTGCTTTATATAAATTCATATATTCTGGCTGTGCTTTCTACTCAACTAGACATGGATTAATGCTATTTTATTCATACAGTGTAGTCTCTCCCTGGAATTCTGAAACATTATTTAAATGTATGTTGCTAAGTAGATGAGGTTTGTAAGCTTTCGGCTAAAGCTGTGCAATACACATTAATTATACAATTACTGTCCTGGGTCTGACTTTATGTAGGCAATCAATTTATTTAGTTCTTTCTGTCCCATTATTGACCAAAACACCACAGATGTACATTACACTTGCACATAAAATACTGTTGTAAATACATTACCAGCACAGTCTACATCATTTATTTTATTTCCAAAACACTTTATAATATTAAAACTTACTACTCTATTCAACTTGAAAATTATTGTTTAAAATTTTCTCTAGTGCCTTAGTATCAAATATTCCAGAAAATCTGACAAATAAGGAAAAAAAAAACCACACAAAAATACAGCCAAATAAACAAACTAAAATCAAGGAAAACATTTATTTGTAGTCTTCTAACAAGAGTCACTAGTTAAATTAATGCTGATCTCTGACTTTATGTAGGATAAAATATCACTAATTTTTGTCTTAGCGTGTGATAAGATTGGCCAAGTAGAAACAAACATTCTGGAACTGGGAGTTTATTTCAATTCTGCTTTTCTTTCATATAGAAGGATCCAAACAAGTACAAGGCAAGTTCTAGGGAGGAGTGGAAACGTGGAAGGAGTTTCCACTTTTAGAGCCACATGGAACTCACAGGCCACCCGTAAAGCTCCTTCAACCCCACTTCCAAAATCTTGTCACACACAGCCAATACTTGGCGTGGGACTCCCCTCTCTGAATGCGAGTAGGTGAGTGTTATGTAAGCTATATCACAGAATCATAGAATATCCCAAATTAGAAGGGACCTATAAGGATCATTGAATTCAACTCCTGGCTCCACACAGGATCATATACGTAAGCCTGTCATTTGGGCTCCCTAAATAATCTCTAGTGGAAACCAGGCACTGATAGAATATGATTTATCTTTTCCAAAGTTTATCTCAAGAAGAAATCTAAAACTAAAACAACTCAGATGACTCTTTCATAGAGAGAGGTATCATAGATATTTGCAAGGAACAGGCAGACATGATGTGGGAAAGTTACAAGATATCTACTCCCCTCTGGAGTGACAGGTGGAAACCAGGCAGAGTACCTAAGCTACCTAAACCAGCATTATGCACCTGTGTGCATTCAGGTGAATCAAAATATGATCCTCCACTTAGGTGTCTACATACAAGACAGAACTGTAAGCTTCTATTAGATACCTAGTTAATAGATCCATAGCCAAAAATTCTAAAGTCAAATGTGTGAACAATATAGTCAAGAGGACCTGGTGTCCTAGAAAAAAACATTTCTCACCGATGCTGCTGGGCCAGGAGTAAACTGAAAATGCTGCATGCCTACAGTCCTACAGTCTATAGCCTTCTACAGTTTAGAGTCCTGCTCCCACACCAGATTGATACCCTTTTCAGAGGCATAGGTATATCACTAGATATCAGAAGATTTCTGGAATACCTGTTCCAGAAAATATGGGAAAATTGCTCATTTAAACTGGTGGAGAAAAGGCATGGTGAATTCATGGAAAGCATATTTACACAAATACAGACTGAATTTTGTGTAAGCAAAACATGATCTAGAGATAAGTTGGTTTACGACTAAAGTTCTAACTTCTTTTACATCTACATAAGAGCTCTGGAGGGGGGGCTGGATTCCCCTGAAAGCAGAACAAGTATTTCCAGAGTGCCAGTCCGAGCAGTAGCTTTATATTTTAACTGAGCAAAGGACTCTGGGGTAGGGATGTTGTTAAGGCAATCACAAAAACTTTTTAAGGAACTCTTTGACACTCAGTGACTAAAGGTGTAAGCACTTAAACACAACCCTGAGAGGGGAAGGAAAAAAAAAAAAGAGAGAGAGAGAAATAGAAAAAGAGAAGAAATCCATACATAACTAGAATTCATGTTTTAGCTGTTTTGTTCTGGACAGATTTCTTTTTTCCTTAAAACTAGGAAGGTGGATGACAAGTAAGGATATTTGAAAAATAAAACCTTCCAATATGAATAGAAAGGCTAGTATGGTTTGCTTCCTGTTAGGATCACAGTCAGGGTCTCAATACCTGGTAATCATTAAAAACACAGAAAGCCTCTGCTAGATAGAAATGCTGCCTCCTACTCAGCACATGGCATAATGAGGCCCTTTCTCACAGAGCCACACTTCCTAAACTAGATTACTTATAAAATCCAGTGCTCCCTCAGGTAAGGAAATGTTTAAAGCTTTTGAAGTGGCAGAATTAGCCAAGCTATTTGGTAGTGTTCCTCCTCCTAGGAGACTTCTTTTCTCAGCTGTTGCTTCAGCCTGGCAGCTCAGATGAAAGAACAGCCTAGGACAGAACTGATGAGGGACTCTGCAGGAAGGGTAAAAAGATCATTCTCGCACCATTCACAAGAACTGAATCCCTCCACTGCATGGGGAGCTAAAATTAGCCTTCTCTACAGGCCTTCAACTTTTCAAGCATTCCTAACGGCTCATGGAGTAGAATCACGCTTTACAGAGCTGCAAGAACCACCTTGACTGAAATTTTGCTATCATTGCTAAAGAAAGAAGAGTGTTAGAATGTTAGCTTTTCTTTTACTTTTTTTTCCACCTCACCACCAGCACCTTAAAGAAGTTCCCTCACAGCAAGGTAAAGCTTTGATTTTTCTCTCCCTCCCTGCTTCTCATTGTCCTGTCTCGCCATCTCTTCACATATGTGAGATACCAAAAACCCACAAAGACAGGTCAGAGTAAGTTGTGATCAAGCAATTGCATTTCAGATCTTAGCAAAGATGAACTGAACACCCTATTCAAAAAGACATTTGCCCAGCCTTAAAAGAGCCTTAATGAGAAGCTCTACTAATCAACATTTAACGAACATTATCATAAATATTTTTGACAAAATGTTAAGCATGAAAGTTCATCTGTTCTAGCAGCACAAGCAAAATCCGATTAAAACCTTAATTAAAATATGAAGAAGAGGCTTGTCATGATCTTCAACACAGTGGAAGATTCCTTTTTTGAAAATCAAGCGCTCTCTTCTCGTCATATTACAGTACGTTGTTAATGAGCCCTTTCATTTCTCCGTGCATAGCAATATATTTAATCTTAGCTGCATATTTTAAATGATTGATGTTCCCCTAATTACATTTTATGATATATTGTGCCATGCCACCTCTAATGAGTAGCAAACATGGCATTACCTCACTAGTACTCAACCACAGAAATCAATAACTGACATTTATTCAATGAACTGCAAATTGTGATTCACTAGCTTCTCTTTGTGTTGAGTAAATTCAAACTGTAATTAATTTTCATGCATATCACAAATAGCAAGCGTGTGCATGGGCTAACTTTAAAAGTGATTTGCTTTTTCCCTGGTTAATTACAATACAGCAAAACCTCTCAAGCCATCATTCAAAGAGCTGAGGAAAATCAATGTGTTGACAGAAGCCATCTCCTTAAAAGGGTAGAGCATATCCATAGTTTACATTTTGGGGACTATTCCAGAGACATTTCCTAATACATAGGGTTGCTCTTGTCTTATTCAATGAATTTGGTAACATTCACAAGTAATCTTACCTACTTATATTTCCTTTCTATAAGAGTGAGAATGAAACTCTTCTTGTCAACTTTCCTACCAGGTACATTTAAATAAGTATCTTAATATAAGAAATATATAACTACCTTTTTCAAATGACAAACTTGGTCAGATCATCCAAGAAATTGTAATAGGAGAAATGACTAGTTATAACTTTTCCAAAGTAACTTTTTTCTTGTAAGCAACATCAAAGCTGAGAGAATTACTATTTGTTGTCTGTTTCAAATTTCTCATGGATTTAGCTAACCTGTGACTTTTTAATTTTTTGTATTTTTAAATAAAAATAAAAAATAAAAAAAAATAATTTTTTCCCCTAGGAAATTCGTGAGAGGATGCTCTTAGACAGGGGGAAAAAATCTGTTCCAGAGACCACTCCGATGATGGTGATGAAGTGTCAGGACTAGGAAAACATCATGGCAACACCTATCTTACCAGTATGTAGACGGCCAATGATTTTCTCCTATAACATAGCACAGGCATATGCTGTTTTTTTCCCCCTCTCTAAACAGCTCCCCTTTAACTTTAAGCCACTCACCTTTAATCCGTCAGGTCAACAGTCTGCAACAGGTATCATTTTCTTTAACACCCTTGGAAGGATTCTGCATCTCCTACATGCGCTGGATTTACTGATGTGATTAACACATAGTGGAAAAAGTGCAATGGAACATGCTACATTAGGACACATTTAGTTTTAAATCATAACCTAACCTTGGGCTTCTGGGATTACTGCCAGCTCTATCCAGGTGTCCAGAACACTACTGCAGCAGATGATATCTGCTGAGAGCCAATCTGCCCCATTTAAACATCTTATTCACTTCATAACTCCAGGTGTTTAGTGAAGGGAGTGCTACTAAGCTCATGCCTAAGTTGCCTATACATTCACCAGAGACTGGCAGGTACCTTTGAAAGCTTCCAAACAGAGAGCCTGCCTGGTTGACTGAGATATCCAGAATTAAGCAGATGAGAACTTTCTCTCTATAAAGCTTCTAAAAAACAGCTGCCTCCTTCCAGATCTGATTTCTGAAGCAGCCAAAACATACCTGAGAATTCAATAACTGAAGAAGAGATTCCATTTTCCCCAAAAGAAACTCTGAATATGCACCTGCACTGGTTGCCCAGCTTAGCCGTTCTCCATCTTGTTCTGTGCAAACTGAGAGTAAAGACAGCAAAAATGACATTGATTAAAGAGTGCTCTTTCTGAATATTGAAGGGGGAAAAAAAGGGTTCAGACAAGTTTTATTTTAATATTTGTTTTAATTTTCACTTGCAGCAAGTAGTAAGTATCTGCCAATTTTTTTTCTAGTTAAGCAGTCCTCCTTTCTATGATCAATTGACCACTGCTCGTTTCTCAGACTAACATCAAAATCAGTGAACAAAAAGAGGCTTCAACCTCAGGCTCTTAGCTGCAGCTGAACCAGTATATTCTTTCTCAGTTCATACAGCACAAAATAGTTTTGACCTCTGAGAACTACAATCTTGGTAACCTTTGGAAGGAAAAGAATCAGGGCAGACAGAGACCATGGTGAGATAGAATTATCATCATGATTTTAAGCTAATTTAAGTTTCTTTTCAATCCTGCCTCCGTTTTAGCTTATATCAAAAATGTCTGGCAGACAAAGATACCTCACAATAGGCTTCAAATTAAACTTGCCTTCTCTACATCTGAGAAATGACAGAGGAGTAATCTCAGACATATTTCCATGTTCTCATTGGAATTTTAGCCAATATTTCAAACAGACTGAGAAAAAGAAAAGAAAAGAAAAGAAAAGAAAAGAAAAGAAAAGAAAAGAAAAGAAAAGAAAAGAAAAGAAAAGAAAAGAAAAGAAAAGAAAAGAAAAGAAAA
>NC_034409.1:163282728-163294863 GCF_002078875.1 Numida meleagris
AAAGAAAAGAAAAGAAAAGAAAAGAAAAGAAAAGAAAAGAAAAGAAAAGAAAAGAAAAGAAAAGAAAAGAAAAGAAAAGAAAAGAAAAGAAAAGGGAAAAACTACCAAACTGCAATTTGCATCCCTCTTTTTGTTTTCACTCCAGAAAAATTCACATTGACCTCTTTCTCGACGTATTAAGCCACGGTAAAGATCTTTGCTAGCCTCCTAAAACCTGGTTGAGCTATGATAGGAGAGAAATTAGAAAAATGTATTCCCAAGCATACTTTGGGTTCTCTAAAACACAAAGCTAACACTAAGGTATGGAAATAATTTAACCTGCTGTGGGTAAATATAGGTTTCCATAAACCTTGAATGGTTAATCCATAGACAAGCCTGCTAATGGCTCTGTTATCCCATTGACTTTAATGAGCCCTTGAGCATCTGGTGAAGGCAGAGTCATTTAGCAATTAGTGTCTTGTACTGTAACCAGTGGACAGGCTAGGCAGCAGGTGATTCCTAGCTTTCATTAGATTGTTGCCATAGTATCTAGCATGCCTACTCTGATTCCTTTTTGCACTGGTATAACTTGTTAAGAATGGATTCCTCCACCCTTATGATGAGCTCACTGATACGGGCTTTATGGTGTGGATTTGATACAGGAATTTTTCTTTTGGGTCTTTATGGGTTTTATGCATGGCTAGCAAATCTCAGAAATAAACTCCCTCTATAGAGATCAGTTTAGATTGGTTCAATCATAAAGGTCAAAAAGGATAGCTGACATACCAATACAACAATAGGCAGCAGAAAATTATTTTCCATTCTGTGTTAGCAATGCTAAGATATACAAAGTTATGAATACTAGAGTGTTATTCCTTTCTAGCACATATTGCTTTCAGGATGTGTTGGCTTGTAGAACACAGTGTACATATGGGAAATGCAGGATTTAAAATTGCCTTTGTGCAGTCAGAGGAAGTCATACCTGAAAAACAATCTGCTTGCAAGGAAAGAGTGGAGGAGGAGAAAAAAAAGAGAAGTAAAGAAATACTATTATTTCCCTTTAATGGATAAAGAAAATGAGACACAGAAGGAGGTAACTACATCATCCATTTTCAGCTACTTTAGCTGCACGCTCAGAATTGCCCCTTGGAGGATCCTACTGCTTGTCATTGGCTGTACATACAAATTGCCAGCCTCACTTATTACCTTTGGTCTCTAAAATGTAGCTAAGATAATTTACTACAGCAGCCTAAAGTAAATGTTATGTATATGCTTCAAACAAGCCAAGGGTTCTGTCCCAAGGTGATGGCCACTTCCCTGGGGATGGCTGTAGTGGCTCTTAATCCTAGTTACTCACCTACCCTTCCCTCAGCGAATGAATGTCTCAGCTGGAACATTCCAACTGCAAATGATGCAGCCACTTGCCTGTCATACCTTACAGACTGGGTTGTTCAGGTGAACTGGTTTCCCTTAATGAACTATGTTGTCACCTCAGATAATCAAATACTGTATATGATTGATATTGTGGTAGAACACTGGTAACAACCAAGCTCCATTTTCCTTGCTCTGGTCTCAGCTGCATGTATATACACAGTTGGAAGCAGACTGAAAGCATGGAAAAAAATAAGTCAATTTAACAGTAATCTGATTTTCACAGTGACTTTGGAAAGCAATGTCCAGTGGATGACATGGACCAACCTTCTGACTCTAGACTAAAATTCATGCACAAATGTATTTTCTCCAAAAAGCAGACTTCAAAACATCTTGGTGTTTGGGGAAGTTTTGATTAGATGCAGAATCTCAGAACTTCTGAAATAGTACGTCTCTCTACCAAGTACATCTGAAATTAAGAGCCAGCATTTGCTCCCATGGTTTTAATTCAAAAATCATCTCAGTTTTCAAAAGAACAAATCTAAAGTGCCTGTTTCAGGTAAGTACACATAATGTAACTAAAAGCTGAGAAAGAATATAATTTAGAAGAATTTGCAGGTAAAATGTAACTACTTTCCTGCAGTGTTTCCAGCTATCCAAGTAGTGCATAAAGAGCATCCTAGATCATCCACTAAAATAACTTACTGGTCCCAGATTACTGATCATTTATATTGCACTCTGTATATTTTTCTCTTTTTTGTTGTTGTTCTGAGCTGCTTGAATTATGTCTTTCTGCTGTGAAAAGTAATTTCTTAGTGAATGATCCAGGAGAATGTATGCATTTTTAAACAGAAAATATTTGTTCTATTCCTTTTTTTGTTAGCCAGTATAAATTGTCATCCCTGTGCCTGTCCTTAAATCACCTTCATCTGGGTCAGCAGCCCTAATAACAGTAGTTTGTTGCCTAGTATTCAGTTTTAATTAAAAATCTTTAACTAAAGCCTCTATTAAACAGCTCTCAAATTTTGCTTTTGATTGGAAATTGAATTAATGTTATCTGAAATGACTACAAACAGGTGATAAATCATTCCTTCAGCATTCTCTGAGAGCAAAAGTTTCTAAGGTAGGACTTCCCCTTTCGAAATATTCATTCAGTCACACTTACTTTCTGTAGCCTCTCTTCACCCATATTCAGGGAACATCTTTTCAGGTTTAATATTGCCATTATGGGGAGCTCCAACGCTGATGAAGCCTCATATTCCTCCTTTTTTTTGTAGGCATTATTATTCCAAGAGCATATAACTGAATAAGACGTTTGTACTGAATCACCAAAGTACTAATTGTATTATCTGAAAATTAAATCTGTGCTATCATTAACAAAATTCCTATTTGTCAGTGTAGTGGTTTGTCCCCAGCCAACCGCCAAGCATGCATGCAGCTGCTCATTCACTCTCCCATCTCCAGTGGGACAGGGGAGAGAATATGATATGCAAAAGCTTGTAGGTATTGACTTGTGAATTAAGATTGAGATATCTTAGTAAGTAAAGAGGGAGAAGAAAATAAGCAACACAAAATACAGTCTATCAACACCATCTCATAAGCAGACCGACGTCCAGTCAGCCTCTGAGCACTGGACACCTTGAAAGCCAATCCCACCTGCACTTCTTAATTATACCTCCAGTTCTTAAATATTCCTCAGAGGTGGAATAGTTCTTCACAACCCTGATGCAGAGGCTGGAAAAAATAGCTTTTCTCTATTATCTTCAATAATACATGCTGTTAGACAAATGCAAGTACGATCAGGTTAGAGTAGTCCTTCTAAAAAAAAGAAAGAAAGGAAAAAAAAGGGCCACTAAGATGATCAGAGGGCTGGAGCACCTCTCCTGTGAAGAAAGGTTGAGGGAACTGGGCTTGTTTAGCTTAGAGAAGAGAAGGCTCCAGGGAGACCTCATTGTGGCCTTCCAGTACTTGAAAGGAGTGTATAAACAGGAGGGGGAACGACTGTTTACATGGGTGGATGGTGACAGGACAAGGAGGAATGGTTTTAAACTAAGACAGGGGAGATTTAGTTTAGATATTAGGAGGAAGTTTTTCACTCAGAGGGTGGTGGCGCACTGGAACAGGTTGCCCAAGGAGGTTGTGGATGCCCCATCCCTGGAGACATTCAAGGCCAGGCTGGATGTGGCTCTGGGCAGCCTGGTCTAGTGGTTGGCAACCCTGTACACAGCAAAGGGGTTGAAACTAGCTGATCTTTGAGGTCCTTTTCAACCCAGGCCATTCTGTGATTCTATGATTCTGTGATTCTTGCTGCAGAGGCCAGCGTTATAGAGTACAGAATACCATTTTGACTGGTTCAGGTCAGCAATGGGCAAAGCATCAGTGTGGTATCAACTCTGTTTTGGTCACAAATCCAAAGCACAGCACCGTACAGACTGCTATGAAGAATGTTAACTACATTCCAGGCAGAATCAGTATAAGCCATTAAAAAAAACCAGAAGATTTTATCTGTAAGTATATAGGGATATATGCATATAAATATGTGTTTGTAATAGTCTTCTAAATAAACTACATTCATTATCCCTTTAGTACAGCTATTTTTATGATTTTCTAAGAGTCCTAATGGAGGAGCTTTTACTCATACAAAACCACAGAAGTTAGCTAGCCATGTGGGCTTAAAAGTCTGCCTTCATTGTTTCAGATGCAGAACTGAGACCAGTTTTACATTAATTTTAAAAAGCAAAGAAATAGATCATCTGATATATCAGACAAGAAGTAATTCACAAGAACTGGAATAAACAAATAACGTGTTTCACTGTAGTTTTACACTTAGGTCTTTTTATTTACATATGTAATCGTCAGAATAAAAATGCAACTTGGCTTCGTTTACTTTTTAATTGCTAGTGGCATTAACTTTATGTCTCAGTATGGTTTTCACTTACATTCTTTGACAGAGTGTAGAAGATGATTTTAAAAAGGTGATTTATTTAAACACTGATAGCTTTTGATGTAATTTAAAGTAACATTTGCCATTGCTGGGGTTTTGTTTACACATCTCAGTTAGAAACATTTTCTCAAGAATGCAGACAAAAGTACCAAGTGCATTCTTATGATACTCTTCAATTTCTTTTCACTGCTCTTTCACAGTGATGCTCCTATTTCAGAGGCATTTAGGGGTGGAGAGAAGGATTGTTTAATCCTCTGTCTTGCCCTGACCCTGGTTTTGTGTGTATGTGATTTAGAAATCTTTCATATACACTCAGCAGCCTTTTAGTTTTTGGAATATGCACATCATAAAAACCTTAATTCAGCTCTGGCTGCTGGGGATTAAAACAGACTTTCCAAACTGAGGTATGTGCCGACAAATTGGCACTGTAGAATATGCAGTCATATAACCATTTTTCATAATGCAGGGAAAGTGTTTTTCTTGTTTTCAGATTTTGGACGTAAAAACTGCGAGAGCTTTCTGCACTTACATATGTTTTTTCTTCTGCAGAGTCCATAGTACCTGGAAGGGAAACAATATTCTAAAGTATTTTAAATTAAAGAAGTATTTCTCTAGAAACCTACAATCCAATATGTTTTACTAAATTATAGATAAAATATGCTCATAGCAATGGCTTATTTTTAGCAACCTTATGCTTGGATCAGCAGTATCACGCTTACTGTAGGAAGACCTGTAGTGTGCTTACTCTACCAAAAAGCTATTTATTATATCTACAAATAAGCATATCAACATTTCTTTGTGCTGACTCTGCAGGAAGTAAGATCATGTCCTAAAATAGTGCTAGGATTCTGTAAACACCTCTATGAAGTGAGCTGTAATAAATATATATCATTGTAAAACTTAGGGTCCAACACTCCGCAGTTCAATTGTTCATTTAAGAGATATTTTTTGCAGTGCACCCATATGGTAGGCATTTTGCAGCACACATGGACAGACGTAGGGCAAACATTTCAGAAACACCTGATGGGACATGATTTAGTCTGCATGGTAGTAGTGGGTTGGTGGTTGGACTATATAGTCTTAGTGGTCTTTTCCAACTTTAGTGATTCTAGGATTCTGTGATTCTGTTACTTTAATGTATGTATTTTCTCCTGCTCATCTTCAAGAAATCTTAACAAAGCATTGTGTAGCAGTTGCTCACTTTCAGACCTCTCTCTGCTATGTCAAACTGAGCCTCCAAAAACAAAGCACTCAGAAACCAGTCACTTTGGGGTCTGGCAGCTCTTAACATGGAACTCAGCCACCTCCATGATTTCATGCCTGTGTAACATCAGTGAGATATTTCACAGTGAGTCAGAGATGCTGAGACCTAGGGGCTCAGGCATCCCTACTTTTCAATCCACTCCTACCTTTCTTCATCTAGGGGCTTTGGAAAGGACGATAATAAGGTCTGTTTCAGATCATTGCCTTCATTTATGTCTTGCACTCTGAAATTGAGATGTTAGTTTTATACTTTCCAACCTGTTTTTCCATCACCTTTGAAGGTGGCTTCTTTAGCCTTTCTCCAGTGATATTGAACTCACAGTCGTTAAATTCACTGTCTCGTCTCCCACTGTCCTTCACACTCAATTGATCTGAAGCTGAATGGGCACTAAAAACAAAAGGAGACCATTAAGGCTTTCTTTTCCAGGCACCACACGAATATGAAGTACAATATATCCAACTGTTAATTTGGAAAAATAGACAGACTTTGCCTCCATCTGAAGAGATGAAGGATGGAAAAAAAAGAACTTGATTTTGTTATAGGAGAAGATTATCTTATTCTTTTTGCATAGATTTAACTATCAATGTGGCACAAACAAATGTTTCATATTAAAAAAAAAGACTTCAGTACAACAAATAAATAAAAGTTCAGTAGTAAATGTAAACACAACAGAAACATGCATAATACTCAGCTGCAGCATTACCTGCATATATAAAGGAGGAACAAATCTGTTTTTCTCACTTTACAAGTAGAGAAAATGAAGCTCAGAGAAATCACTCAGTGTCACATGGGGAGAGAGAAGCATAGCTAAGAGCTGAGTGGATGGGGCCCTAAGCAGCCTGATATAGTGGGTGCCAACCCTGCCCATGTCAGGGGGCTGAGCTTCATGGGCTTCAAGGTCCCTTCCAACCCAAGCCATTCTGTGATTCCATGATTTGTGGGCTGATCTCGGCTAGTCCTCGCATACCAGACTGTACCAGCTGGATATTTTAAGCAAAGAGGGCACTAATGACCAACCTTTCTCTTCCCCCTCTGCATCACTGATCAGTGAGAATCTCTTGGGTAAAGTTTGCAAGATTCAAATACATCAATTAGTACTGCCAGACCTGCATTTGGAAGACATTTGCAGAGATGTCAATAAGGAAGGGTTAAAATTGTGTTAAGAAGTTTTTTTTATTTTCCTTCTTCTTAGAAAACAATATAATGCCAAGAGTATTTATATTTTTTCAAAAAGAACTGTCTCAGAGACTGCTCAGCTACCACCCACCCGAATGGCATGTGCCAGTGTCCTGTTTCTGAGTTCAACATCTAGTTTTACCCATAGAAGAAGCATGAAAAGTGCAGAGAACCTTTCAGCCTACTCTGATTTCAGAGAGAACTTTCCTTCTGTTTGAACTGAGACACACGCCATCAGTGACCAAGGAGACTGAAGAGATTACTCAAAGCCAGAAAGTGGCAGAAACTTTGTTTTATGAAGTGAAGCCAAAAGGAGTTGTGCAGCCCCTCCATATTTTTCTGCCTGTTTCTGAGTCTGATTTTATGCACTGGTACAGTCACTGGGAAACAGTTGCTCTGCTCCACTTGCTGGTCTCTGGTCCTAGCAACAGTAGCAAAATTATCTTTGAACAAATCCTTTTTATAGGAATCATGAATATTTCTTTATCCTATAAGCTCTGTACAGAAAATCTCCCATCTGTGAATGATTTGATTTTCCAATACGTCTTTTTTACTTGATAGAGACAGGATGGTTCTTTTAGCTCACCAGGGCTGACAACTACTGTGGCATTTCAAGATATGATTTTGACAATGATGTTTTAGCAATTAGGGGCCAGCAGTGCATGACTTATCTCTTGGTCTTACTTTTTCATAAACTTAAGGCATCAAGCCTGAGGTAGCAGTGTTTTCGGTTAACTGTTCTGGTAATTTCTTTGATTTTGTCCAGGACCACACTTGCTTTGAGCATCATGCAAGAACCCCACAGGGCTGTAGGTGCATGGACATCTTGTTATTTTCTCGCATGTGCTGTGATCCCCCCATCTCAGAACAAGGCAGCATGTGCTAATGAGGGACATCTGGAGTTTAAAGAAAGACATTTTCCGAGGCAAGATCAGCACTGCACCCATAGTGTGACAGGCAGGCCAGCACAGACACAGCAGATGTGTCCCCTGGGGCAGTGGTTTGATGTGGTTCACATGCCCTAGAGCTCGCCAGGCCCCCTGTACTCTCCAAGGTGGTTCTCCCCGTCAGAGTCCTGGAGAAGACAGGAAAGAAAAAAAAAAAAAAAACACGAGATGCGGTGGGGGCTATGGGAGCAGGGGGAGGAGTGGTGGTGGTAGTGGGTGCCCCCCCGAACCGGGCCCCACTCCCCGCCGCTCGCCCTCTTTTTCGGACGAGGCTGCTCCCGGAGGTGATTCCAATTCCGCGCTTGAACTACAGAGGGAGCCCCGGGCTCTGCTTTGGAGGAGCAGAGGCGACGTGAGCTGGGTACCAAGGAGAGCGCCCGGGGCAGCCCTACGGAGCGGGGCACGGGTGGTTAACGGTGGCTAAACCCCGGCCCGGGGCGACTCAACCGCCGGAAACAGACAGGCTGCTTTCTCCTCCTCTCCGTGAAGAATTAAATAAATAAATAAATACAAACAATAATTAAAATAATAGGGCAAGTCTGCCTTACGAGAGAGGCGGGAGGGAGCAATGAATTATTGGTGATGCTGTGCAGATCTAGTTGCCTCCCCAGGTCTTCCGCAGATCTCATTCTACATATTTTATAATTGCTACATTGAACAGAGAAGCCATTGTAAGCATGTTTTGTGAACAACTGAATCCATGGGGTGGCTGCTTCAGAATCCCCAGATGTCATGCAGCAAGTGGTGAGGACATTGGTTGTAATGGGAGCAAAACTTTTACAAGACCTTGAGAACTTCTGCTTTTACTCCTTTGTTTTCCCTGTGAGGTAAAATATTTCTGTTTGATTTCATCTCTACTGCAGGCTCCTGTTAAGCTTGAAAGTGATCTGCATTTCTCAACTCTGCACATTTTGTAGATTTTATGGTAGTCTGTTATCAAGTACAATAACTTCAAGATTTAAACACCAGGAAATGAACGCACCAATATATCTGAGAAATGAATCTGAAGGGTAGAGTTTTGGGTTAGTTTTTTGTTTCTGTTTTGTTTTAATTATATAATCACTCCTAGAAACCGAACCTCATTTAATAATCTAATCCAGGAGTATACAAATGATATGTCTTAATGTCATGTTAACTCATCTTTTTATTAAACTCTCGGATATTACATTCTTTTGTGATTAGAACCAGACGGTATAGCCTGCTAAAAAGAAAGATATCAGTAGAAGTATTCATCTCTTAATAAAATGTAGTTTGAGAAGATAATTCAGGATCACACAGAGCTAAATACACTGTATACTCAGTACCCAAGTGGCAGGTTAAAGTATAGCTGAGATTACTGAAGCGTAACCAAGTGGGAACAAATAATTTTTATGAATTCAAAGCCATCTTTTCTTTAACCTGGTGGAAATTAAGGAAGAATCCAAATTAATTGTTTTCTGGACTAGATGCAGAAGACAATTTCTTGAATTACATCACCTTCCTTTTATCTCTAATCTTTTAAGCTTTTTGAACCCAAAGTGCCTTTCTAGACACATTATAGCAGCAGCATTATAAGCTATATTAATATAATAAGGCTACAACAAGACAATATTTTTTACTCAAGTGATTTATAACCAAGTACTGTACTTATTAGCAAAGGCTAATACTGTGTCCATCAGTCTGGACACCAGTAAATTAACGATTAAGTTTCTGACACCTAGCATAAAACAACCAGTTAGGTCTGACCATCTAAGTAATTAATTTAGGTTCTCTCTGTGGATACCATGGGGATTATAAGGTGGGCTGAAACTATTCACACATCTCAGTGGACTAATTTATATTAAATGCCTCCTATTTAAACTACTGAAGCTAGGGAAAATTAACTCCCCACCATTACAGGATAGTAATAGTAAGAGCTGGTTCCACAGACACAGGTGTATGTCTACTTCACACTGGTTTCAGTAGGAGGTTCCTATAAGCTCCTGCATAACACTTTTCATCTTTCAATTTTAAATGATTTTGTAGAGGAAAGTAAAGACTTTATTCCTAATGCATACTTAGGGGAAAGAAGGTAGGAAAAGAAATGAATTCTGCAAAGTCCTGGGAAAGTGAACAGAAATTCAATGAAGGGAAGCTGGGAATGGGATGTGGTTGCAAGGCATGCAGGTGCAGTGATGAGAATACAGACCTTCAGTGCCCAAGCAAGGCCAACAGAGCAGGTTTGGGGACCAAGGGTCATCCAAGTCCCTAGCGAACACCAGAGAGATTGATGAGGTCCAAGATAAAGCTGGGAAGTCAAGGCAGCAAGCCAGGGTCAGAGAAGAAGTCCGGGTCTTGCCCTTAGGATCATGACAGATGTTTCTTCACATCATACTTGTGTAAACTGAGAACTTCTGTGTCTCACAATAGTACAAATGGTGAAAGTTTGGCCAAGTTCAGAAAATGACAGATAAAATTCATGGAATTAAAAGAGATATTGAACGTAGCACTCACATCTTCATTGTAGGAAGTCCTGGCACTTTGAATTGGTGCAGCCTGAGTGAATTTATTCATGAAGATGAGTTCCCTACTCATGTCAACTCTATAATCTTCCCTAGACTTCTGCCATCGGCCACTCTCAGCAATACACTGGTTTGACTGGGCAGAGCCATGGCATGGTACAGCCAGCTGTATGTTCTTTGCATTCCTTAGAGGTGGTTATGGGCATTTGTTCATCTGCCCAGTATATTTGACTTCTTAGCTTAAGGATGGATTATTCAGTCGCATTTATTCTGCAATTGGGTTTCAGTCTTTGTGTTTGCACCATTTCGTTTACTCTACATGAATAAGTATAGTAATGAAGATGTCACTACAAGTTTATCAGCATGTAAATTACTCAGGTACTTGGGTACTTCATATGGGTTACTTCAGCCCATATGAAAATTTATATAGCGGCATCTCTTCTGAAGTAATATTGAGGGTGCTTCTAGAGTTTTGCTTTTGCTTGGTTTGGTTTTTCTGTGCTTAAGGCTGTTCTGTTTGCCTAGGGTAAAAGTAATTGCACAGCCAAACCACAATGCTGGTATATCTAGAGAAAGAAAGTTTACGTATCTTTGTGTCTCTAACCTAAGTAAACCAATTTTTATAATTATGAACCTGTTTTATTATCCACCCATGTAAGTACATGCAAGCTGATCATGGGTCTAGCCTGTCGTTCTGCATTTACTTTGTCTATTATTGTGTGTATTTGTGCTCTTCTGTCTCCTTCTAGTCCCTTCCAAATTCATTCATCAGTTACAGCTCCATCTGAGAGTAAACAGAAATTACATTCTTAAAACTAACAGGGTCTAGAAAGAGAGCTTGAAAGCAGGGGAAAAGCTGCTGCACAGGCGTATTCTTCATTACACACTGGGAATGAATGCTCCAGCTGCTGGAGAAACTTCAGTTGGTGCTCACTCCTCATTAGATTCCAGAGAGTACAACTTCATGGACCAAATTCTTAGGAAAATGGGCTTCATTTGCTCTGCTTTGCCGATTGCTGTTTGAAGCCAACAGACAATAATCAAAAGTTTGCCTTTGCAGCTCTCTAAACCAAACTTCAGTTAGTGTAATCAGCTTAACTCCATTGGTTGTTGAGCCACGATCCGGTTGGCTCATCCATCAGTGCTCATTAGTGTACAGGGCAATAAGGGAATGGGAGAGAAGAAACTACATCTTCCTTGGTGCTGATTGCTCTATATCTTCTCTAGTGGGAAAACAGTGTCACATTCTCATGGACTTTTTTCATCTAGCAAGTGTAGTCAGGGTGTTTTCTTCATCCCTTACCTGATCAGAGGAGATTCTGTGACTGTAAGAGATTGTAGAGATTGTATGTAAAAGGACATTCTGCTCCACTTCCCCTCCACTCATGCTACTTTGAAAAAAAATATTAATTCTGTCTTCAACAAGAGAGTTATAATTAACTAACAGATTTAATAATATCTGTTAATTTAATGTCTGTTAGATAATAATCTAACATTTAACTGTTTCGTGTGTTGTTTACTTCTGAAATAAGGAGAAGAATAGCTGTTAAAAGATATCTAGGGTACTCTCATCCATTCTGCTGCCAAAGCAAGTTTATTTCCACCACATATTTGCAAGGGCAGCGGTACTCAAATGATAATGCTTGGAGCTACTTCTGTCATAACTGTGAAGCATCAGTCAGTCTTAGAACAATGACACCTTCTGCTTCTTGTAGCCCAGAAGAAGGGTCGTTGAGGGTTCCCAGTGGCTGTTTTAATCAAGAAAAATCAAAATAAGTATTTGTCAGCAACCTGCACATCTGCTTCTTGTCTTTTTCTTATGATTTTTTGTTTGTTTCTTTTCTGCTGGTTGTTATGTTTGTTTGGGTTTTTGGTTTTCTTTTCTTTTCCTTTCCTTTCTTTTCCTTTCCTTTCCTTTCTTTTCCTTTCCTTTCCTTTCTTTTCCTTTCCTTTCCTTTCTTTTCCTTTCCTTTC
>NC_034409.1:163295178-163549277 GCF_002078875.1 Numida meleagris
TCTTCTCTTCTCTTCTCTTCTCTTCTCTTCTCTTCTCTTCTCTTCTCTTCTCTTCTCTTCTCTTCTCTTCTCTTCTCTTCTCTTCTCTTCTCTTTGCTGTTGTTGTTGTTGCAGTTCTTGTTTGATACAGCTCTAGTCATGACCAAGACTGGGGATTAACACATATAGTGCAGGACCAAACTTCTGAAAGGCCCCAGAAGAGTGCATCAAAGAGTACTACAGGCCTTAGGGGGAATGACAATGTTAATAATATCCTTTACCTGGAAAGTAAAGGGAAAAATAACAGCTTAAGTGCTATCCCAAAATTACCTTTGGGTAGAAAAATGGTAGCATACATTTTTAAGAATAATACCTAGATGCCTGTTTCATTAATTAACATATTAATCTAGTCATGCTCATACTCTTATGAAAACAGTATTGGTTACCTGTATGCCTTTGAATACTTGCTAGTTTATTTTAAAATTGTTTGTGAGTTCTGAAATCCACATTATTCTTGTTTCTCGTTATCAGTTAATTGCCATCATTAATCACTGTTTTCTTGATTAAAAAGTAACAGTCAGTTCAATACCATGTGATATGGATGACTAATCACAACTCAGGAGTAATAAAGAGTTGAAATAAATGTTCATGAACAAGTTGTCATCTGTAATTTGTCCTCATAAACTAGTTGGCAAATACTTATGTGCAATGAATACTTCCATACAAATTAAGATGAGCTTGAAAATGATTCATAAACAGGGAAAAATGGTTGAACTCATCTCCTATTTCATTTGCAATAAATAATTTGGACAAATACAGTTATCAGAGGGGGAGGCAGAAGACCTTTATGTAAAGTGAGTATCTACAATGCAAATGAGTTGAAAATCACTGTTGCTAGTGCCTTCTGCTATCAAAATTTGAAAGTACCAGGTGTTGATGTGATTCCACTCACAAGACTGCCACATAATCTTATTAGCATTCTCTCCTCAGTTTTGTCAGAATTTTTGCTTTCTTAATTATTCAATTTCTCCTGTCTTTCTTTCATAGTAAAACAGTGGTAGATGGCTACCTCCAAGCAGTCTGTCATGCTTGTTGATTCTAAATGCTTGGTTTCCACAGCCTTAAACTCAGTTTGGGTAGGACTGTCATCTGTATAAAACTATCATCCATGGCAATTGCAGTCATCCTAAGATATCTGTTATACTCAGATGGAGATTGCAAATGTAACACAGAACCTAAAGAGAACTCTTTATCTTCATTATCTGTAGTGAATGTCAAGCCTCATCGATATGCAGAAAGCATGCTTATAATCCTGTACTTAGGTGCTTTAATCTGGAGATTAACTCAGCTTCTAGAATTAGGCGACATGAAACTCACACAGAGATTGTTTTGTGCATGCCACAGCCTTATGTTTTCACATCCAGCTGAAAAAAAGTAATAAAATTCCTTCTTTGCTCTCCATCTTCAACCAAGTATTCTTAACATGATTTGTTTCATTGCATTCATTCACATCCAAATTAGCCTTCTAAATGCCTCAGCTACATGGTTTCCATTTTGCCACAAACTAATCACTCTGTACAGTCTTTATTCTGTTTTTGTTTTTGTATTTTGTTTATTTTGTGTTTTTTTTTCTTGCCCTCTCAGTCATTTTTTCCCTCCATCCACATTCTACCTGACCATATTTCCCTTCCAGGCTGGCATGATAAGGTACTGTGGGAACAGACTAGTTTAGCTATTAGATAAGTCTTTGTACAACAATGAACCAGATGACAAGTGGTGAACATCTCTGAATTAGAATAGGAATCTTCTAAAAACATTCACATTATAATATTCCAAGTGAGAAAAGAAGCTGATTTTGCCTGTATAGATACATAGAATAATGAACAGTACATAGCAGGTCAAGGACCCACCAGAGTTTTTTTTGTTCTGTCATAG
Source organism: Numida meleagris (assembly GCF_002078875.1). Lineage (NCBI taxonomy): Eukaryota > Metazoa > Chordata > Aves > Galliformes > Numididae > Numida > Numida meleagris. The sequence continues at coordinate 163,297,093 of NC_034409.1, forward strand.
AAAGTGATCTAATCCACCTGATCTGAACATCTCTAGTATATAGTTATTGTTGTATTTTGATATTAATCTCTAAGTGAAATAGTTTTTCTATGGGAAGTTTCTACATTCCCTCGAGAAGATGATAGTTAAGACCTGTAGAGGGACAGCCTGCTTCCCTAGGTACGGACAATTCAGTTGGCTGGGCTGGATCTGCCCCTGAAACCCTCAGAGACATCTACCTCTGTCCCTGGAATATACAGGGCTCTTCAGGAACCTATTGCACCACAGCTGAAATAATTACCTAAAAATTCCGCACTGTATTAGTGCCTAAATCAGGAAAATTCTATTCCACCTTTCAGCTATGTTTCACAGAGCTTATTCTCATTTATAGGGGGCTGTTACTATCTAGGTAGCTCATGATTTATTTCCCTGAATACACTGATTTCATTATTTTCACCAAGGAAGCATCAACTAGATTCACCCAGAAGCAGTTGTCAGATTTCTGAGGGGTTTGTCAAGGATAAAAACATTTGCTTTGATACATTTACCATCAGAGAAGTCAAAAAGTTATGTGACATGTGGCTCTGACATGTTCTTCTCTATAGATTTGGAATTATTATCACAAATATAGGTGTTGGAGTATGGTCTTTATGAGAAGAAAAGTACATGTGTGAGTGTGGGAATGAGTGAGGATGTGTGAGCATGTATTTGTCTAGTTACATGCAAAGCCACTCTCAATACCAGAGGTTACAACAAAATCCAAAGCATAAAACAAGAAATACAAATAGACAGACACCATCTTGTCCACTTTGAACAGGTGCTATAGATGATCTTTTTGTCAACCTACGAATTACTCAAGTGTCACTCAGAGGATGATATATATCATCTTTTACTATTAGCTATTATTGTTACATGCCTGAAGTGATGGAGTAGTGTGCTTCTATTTCAATTACACAGGCTTCTTTACTGGATATGAATTGATTTTATTTTACCCTATAAGAAGAAATGCTGTTATTACATTTAATGATTAAAATCCTTCTTACATTCAGCTAAAATATAAATCAGTAGTTTCAAAAAACAGGCTTCAAGCTGAACAAAATTGCTCTGGGAGACCAAGTAACTAAGGGAATTACCATTGGGCTATTCATGTTTTCACCTCTATAGCAGGTCACTAATTGGATCTAGACCAGGCTCATAGTAGTGCCCTGAATTTGGAACCAAAATTATTATGTCTGCTGTGTAGCCCTCAGTACGTTGTGTCTCCATCCAATTCCTAGAAAGTACTGGTACAGAGATGGGCATGACAGTGAATGAATCATCCAGCCATGTTAGTTAGCATTGTATGAGATACTGTATTTAGGAGATTCCTATTCACTCCATTAAATAGGGGAGGCATGTAGATTACAAGCCCAGAGTTAAGACATTTCATTTTCAAATATTTGAAATTAGAGAAAGGTACAGAGTAGATGGCTGACGAAGGAAATTTTGCTGTATGCAGAAGTTGGACAAACATGTTTTTCTTGAATTTCTAGAGCTCATAATTTGAAAACTCGTCACAATATGAAAAAAAAAAACATGCGTATATGCACAAAAACAGTAATACTGATATTCTTCTTACCTCCCTTGAAAACAATACATCTGATTCAAAGGCCTTGGAAACTAGCGGAATGTTAATACTATCACATGTAGCCTTTGGTTTTCATTTTACTTTTAGGCTACATTTCAAAAATGCAATGATTTGAAGCGGAGATGGGGGCAGAATATGCCCCTTCGATGTCAGAAACACATTTACAGCAGAAGGAAGGTTGGTCCATAATACTACAAACTTACTACTTCTTTATCTCTGCTTTATCAGCTGATATGTCCTATTTTCTTCCTTCAACTCAATGCAGAGTCATGAGTCAGGAAGAGCCCTGCAGGACTATTTTATCCCAGGGGAATGCCAGGTTTTCATATCATATCTCTTCAAGCTCCTTTTGATTATAATTGCTTTGTGAGTTTATGCAAAATTTCAGCTATAAAAATGTATTGTTTCATCATATGAAGTTTTACTGTATCTAACCAAATGTGTTACTGTTTTTTAAACTATTGGATATCAACAGCTTTCCTTGGAGGTTTGCATCTTGGAAACCCTCATATTTCATATTCTGGCAAAGAAGTTCACCAGGGAATCTGAGCTCACAGGGTGAGAATGGCGCAAATATCTATTGAGCAATACGTAAGTGGGAAACACTTGGTCAATGGCTCGTTTCTTCTTCACAGTCTAAGTCTGCTACTTTTTCCTGCCAGATGGTGTGTGAGATTTATTTCTGGGCTTCTAGACAGAGAAAAGGCATCTGAGCTGCTTTGAGGCTGCATCTCTTCTCCAACACTCTTATACAAGGATTTCAGAAGACTCTGTTGTAAATTGTGAAGTGAAAGTTTTTCAGAATTCAGTTTGCTCTGTGCTCACAGAGGAATTTTTTAGTCATCATCCCAATCAAAACATCTTGGAGACGCAAACCTAGAAAAAAAATGACTGTACTGTATAGGAAAGCATACATGCGCAAGCCCCATGCACACCCCCACAACTCAGTAGATAGATTGTAGACAGACATTTACTTCTGATTGAAGAGGTCCAGCTGTAGGGAGCATCCTATTCCAAATAAATACAGTTAGATGACGCAGCTCTACACAAACATGCCAAACTTTCCTCAGAACTTCCGACAGCAGGGAGCCAATTACTTTGAAAAGAATGGGTTCTGTCTCACGACTTCAGCAACACAAATGCATCTCCCTTGATCCCAACATCAAGGTAGAGCTTTGCATTTTCGATATTTTAATTCAATACAAAGCAGCATTTTCAATGTTATTTATTTATCTATGGTGGGTAGAAGCTTGTTCGGTTTTTCTGCAATCAGATGTAGCAGCAGCAGGGCTAAAAGAGATGTATAAATAATAGATGGTTTCTTTCACTTAAAGAGGAATCTGCCAATTCTTGCCCTCCTTTTAATTTGAGAAGGGAATATCATTTAAACGATGACAGATTCTTTCCCATCAAATCAGAGAAGAAGGAGAGCTCTTGAAGAACAATGGCTGATGCCACTGCATGACTATCTGACAGACTTGAAAAGTGACTGTAAAGTTGCCAACACAACAAGCTTTTTATCTTTGATGATAGTATTTGAAGCTTGTGATTTTCATCCAAGGAATAGGAGGAGGTATATGACGTCCTCCCACTACTTCTTTTCTCACTTTTAACTACCATTATTTAAAATATTTAAATATTCACCAACTAGGGATCCCTTTTTTTTTTTTTCCAAAATTCCTCTATGGGAGTTACAGGAATATCTTCACTACATCACTGAGCTTGGCTTTATTCCTAACATAAAGCTGCATAGCTCTTTTTAAATTTATTTGCCTTTATGTTAATTTTACGGGTAAACAGCTAGCCTTAAATGCAACTGAATTCCTTTGGAAGCTTAGTCGCAAGCACATTTAGTTACTGGGAAGAATTGTTTCTGTTACTAATACAGCTGAGGTTTTGCTATGTAAGATGACAATCCCAGGGCTTTTCCTAATCAGGCCTTAGCCTTCATCTTTCCCAGGGATACACTCCAGACCCAACTAAAATCTGTATTTGGGTGTTATAGAATATCCTGACTCATCAGCTGGAGCATTTAAAGGTTAATTAAAATTCTTCCAGTCTTTCTGCATGAGACACAGGCCCATGCTGTAAGACCGCAAGTACGTGCATTAGGCTGTGGCAGTTTCCATTTGTTCCTAGAAGTGGACTCACAAAGGAAGTGTTGGTAGGGTAAGGTTGATATGCCATGACCAGGTGCTCCAGTTGGATGCATCAGGTGCTTAAACTCTCTCTAAGTGAAAGAACAGGTGATTTGGTTCCTGCACTGCAGCTGAAGTACTGTGTCCAGTTTTGGACCCCTCACTGCAAGAAAGACACTGAGGCCCTGGAGCGTATTCAGAGGAGGGCGACGAAGCTGGTGAGGGGTCTGGAGCACAGGCCTTATGAGGAGAGGCTGAGGGAGCTGGGATTGTTCAGTCTGGAGAAGAGGAGGCTCAGGGGAAACCTTATCGTTCTCTATAACTACCTGAAGGGAGGTTGTAGTGAGCTGGGGGTCAGCCTCTTCTCTCTTCTAACTAGTGATAGGACAAGGGGGAATGGCCTCAAGTTGCGCCAGGGGAGATTTAGGCTGGACATTAGGAAGTACTACTTTTCTGAAAGAGTGGTCAGGCGCTGGAATGGACTGCCCAGGGAGGTGGTTGAGTCCCTGGAGGTGTTCGAGAAATGTTTAGATGTTGTGTTGAGAGACATGGTTTAGTGGAGTTATTGGTGGTAGGTGGATGGTTGGACTGGATGATCTTGTAGGCCTTTTCCAACCTAGCTAATTCTAATATTCTATGATTCTGTGAAGAAAAAAAGCCAAAGGGAGGGTTGGCTACATTTGAAACATCATCCCTTTCTTAAATTAGTGCGTTTATCTCAGACACAGCCATGAGTTTGCAGTTCGCATGCTGGCATCTGACCCTGGCTTAAGCATTTTGGTTTTCCTTGAGGAGAAGTCTGACAAGGCAGCTCTCTTTTGTGCAACATCTCATTCTGGAAATGGCAAAGGTGAGCTCAGCGTCTTCCTCAAACTAACAGGGTTTGAATTTATACCTTCCAGAAGTACTGGAGGGTGCTTGAACTGCTGTCTGTAGGCCCACATGGGTAAGAAGATGCCTCCACATCTGCTCAAGCTGAATTTTTGTGCAACCAGGCATGCAGAATATATGGCACCCAAAGGAGAAACAGTAGAAGAGCATGATCCTGTTCATGAGATTAAGGACAACAGTATATCTGGCCTTGCATACAGGATATTGTGTACTCATAGTGTGTACACATCTTAACCTGCATCAGCAATGGAGGGAAAAAAAGTCATCCCAGGACAAAAAAAAAAAAAAAAAAAAAGCTTTTCTGTTTCCTGTTGAGGACTCTAGTTTCTAAGCAGAAAATATATTCTATCTCACCTCTTCTGACCCTGTAAATTTTTCACCCTGGCTTTAAACAGGAAGGATATAGGGGATCTTCTTAAGAACATTTCCTTGACTTGTAGCAAGGATATCCTTCTCTTGAGTACTTTAATCTGAACAATGTGAACATTAATTTAAATCCTCAGTCTTCTATTTCCTGATCAAATGTTCTACACATTATATACTCTATAAATGACCATTTACTCTTAACTGAAGTCAGCATCAGTCAAAAAACTTCATCTTGGGCCAAATACTCTTAGTAATTAGATCTTAGAAGAGGTGGTATATATGCTTTCACAAGTGTCCTAAGCCAATATAAAGCCTTATTACTCTCAGAAATAGTGGTTTTATCCTGTGCCCTACATTTCTGCCCATTAGCACTGAGGTAGCTATATGGATGGTTATCTTGCTGATCCAGTTACTGTAGAACCATAAAAATGCTTGTGTTTGCCTGGGGAGATCATGGGACTATGTGCTCAGGATTGGAGGGGTAAAAGTGGGAATAGACTTCCTCCTATGTCACTCAGATTGGCTTAAATCACCTGTGGCTGATCATTTGCCATAAGACAGCAATTGTAAATACTGGATCTCCAATATAAGAGGTAAGTGCCTAAGGAATTTTCTCCAAAATATCAGTAACACTCTGGGGACATATGCAGGAACTTTTCAATCAACCCCAAGCAGCTTAGAAGGGGGTTTCTCCGACTGCTCTCCTGCATTTAGACTTCCTATAAGGTAATTTAAGTGCCTGGAGCTGTTGTCTTGAATTTGATCCCCCTGTGGAATAAGAGGAACTAGATGGGATTATTAGCACATGGCAGTACACTCTCTGGTAACAGGAAAAATATATGAATTCTTCCCTTTCCAGCATTAAAAGAAACAGTTCTCAGGATTATCTATGGTTTCTGTTAAAGAGCACATAAGAAGAGCATTGCTGAGTTAGAACAAAGATGCATTTAACCTAGTTCTTGTTTTTTGACAACACTTGACAGTAGAAGCTTTGCAAAATATGTTAGAAAGAAGGAAGTGTATCAATAGCAAACCTCCCCTGCTTCCTACCATCAGCAGCTTAGGGTCTTCCTTAGCCATGGGTTATACCAGATCCTTAAGTTTAACAGATATTTGATTAGAGATTGAGTGGGCTGTAATAAATAATTTCCCCACAAGCCTGCCTTGCACCCTCATCTTACTTAAATCTGACTCTCAGAGTATCCAGTGACAATGAGTTCCATAATTTAATGAAGTGAAAAATACTTTGTGTGCTCCTTATAAGTTTTGCAAACAACTTCGCTGGATGCTTCCCAACTTGTTTTATATTAATTTTTGTCTATTCGATATTTTCTACTGTTTAGTCACTTCTTCCTCAGACAGAAGTGTGTTTTCTAGTCTCAACATTTTTGGCTAAGGGTTGATCACAGATATTACTTGTGAGGAAGGAGCACCATAACTGAAGCCTCACAATCAAGAGTCCTACCCATTAAATTGCAAACTCAGGCTTTCTTTTATGTTCTTTTTCCAGTGCTACAAATGCCAGAGGACTTACCTCTTCATTACTCATCCATGACCAAAGGCCTTGACTGTCTACTTGTGGTTTCTTCTGAGATTCTCCTTTGGAATGAAACACCTTGTTTTCTTTTAAGCAGCCTGGTTAAGACCTCAGCAATAGCATGCATCAGACCACATGAAGTTCAGTCTTCCAGAACTACTTGAGATAGCTCCAGGTAACTACAGGACTTCATTTTAGATACTTTGAGTACTAGGCTACAATAATCAGAAAGATGAGAAGAGCCTGAAGGTCAGTGCAGAGATCAGCCCTAAGCCATATGAGTGCAGGACATTGATGCTGTTGACTGCAAATAGTGCTGCATGTACTGCAGATGTTGTTGTGGCCTTTGTGTAGAAGCAGAGGGAGTCCTCCAGAAGTGCTTTCTGTTGCGTTTTTCCATGAGGCAATGTAGATGTAAATCTCCTGAAACACAAGACTGAATCCAAGCCTAATGATTAGTGCTCCAATGTCAAGGTTCTTTCTACACCTTTGAGGGCTGTTTTTTGTCTGACACCCATCTCATCAGACAAGTGGATTAAACCATGTCTGCCAGACCAGACACAGGGGTGCAACTTCATTTACAACTCCTAGACAAACTGGGGCAGGCAATGGATGGGTAGAGCCTTCGGGCATCTGTGTGAGAAGAATTAAAAGCACTGAGGAAAACAGAAGATATTACAGCTTCTTAAAGCTAAGCAAACCAAGAAGACTGAGGGCTCTCTGTTAAGAGTTAAGCATTAATAGTCCAAGTGGCATGTTAGGTGTATTACTGGTATTTATTTCTTTTTCCTAGAAACCCTAGAAATCAATTTTCATTTAAGGATGGTACTTATGAATACATGCTTCCTTTCCCTCTATATATGTATACACAATTACTAGGCATGTTGAATATTGCAATATTGAATAAATATTTTTTATTTATCTTCATGTAGTATATACACATATATAAATACATATGTGTGTGTGCATATACATATATTCAAGTAGTATATGTGCATACATATGTTAATAAACATGTATATGAATAGAATATATTTGCTCATTCTCAATTCAGTGTCTAGGGCAGGATTTTCTGGAAGAAAAATATGGGTCAAAATCCCACTAAGTTGCTCGTATCGCTTGGTTAGATTTCCCTGAAAACTTAGGGCTCGGTCAATAAATGTCACAAAAAAAAAAAAAAAAACATTTTACAATACATTCCCAGCCCCTCCAGCTATATATCTTCCTGTAGTCATTATTGGCACCTTTTCACTGTTCTTTTGTTTTCTCTTTTCTGTCCACTTTTTCTTGAATTTCTCTATAGATATTTTAGTAAACTATCATTATTTCCTATCCAAATTATTCTTCACATCTTCTCCACTTGCATCTGTGGTTCTGATTTCCACCCAGCAGTGAGCTGCGTATAAACACTGAAAGAATGATAAGAGACAGAAAAAAAGTTGCACAAATGAGAGGAGATATTATCTACATCATCTGCTCTGGGTATCTCACTTCTGTTCGTCTAAGCTAGGGACTTCATCTTCTCATACCCTAGAGTCAGTGGAGAGAATTAAAGCTCTTCCTGAGGGAATTCAGGACATTTGCTCTGGAAGAATCTACCTCCCTGTTTTCCATGCTAATATACCTGATTAGCAGAGCTCACAGCAGAGCCCTCAGACACCTCTGGTGGGATGCCTAAAGCAGAGTTTGAACCCACCAGACCGACATTTTTTAGCTGTCTTGATGACAGTAATTTCTATTCTGAACTGACAATCCTAGACTGAAAACAGGTTTAATTAAAACAGTGCAAGCTTGTGTGTAAACCAGCCCTTAGGCACCTTCACAGAGCGGTATAAATCAGAGGCATACAAGACACATTATGTTCCTGAATGCATCTGCCTGTCAGAGTGAGCCCACCCATGCAGGATATATTGTAGCATTTTATTCAGCCTAGTTTTAAAAGCCCAAATCATTCCGCCATTTATTCCATCTTGCAGAATACACTCAGAGCAAATGCCCTGACTACTTAGGGTCATTTAAAAACTCTACGACACTTTACATAAAATTTGCTACCAGCAGTGTCCTACTCAATTTACAAATGAGATAATTGCAACACTATCTAAATTCTCTTTACGGTTTCATCTGAGCGCAGTGCTTTTCTTTATTGCTGGTGCTAACTTTTTATAATAACACTTGAAATTTTGGTTCTGTTGATCATCACAGAAATCCAAATATTTGCAGAGGGAAGTAGTAGCATTGCTCCTTAGCTGAGGAGTAGAGCACTGCTGCCATGACAGTGCTGAATGTCAACTGCGTATCAAGTCAGCAGTGCAGTTAGGATCATATATGCTATACCTGGACTCCGAGACTCAGCCTGGACCACTTGCAATGTGAATTATGAACGATCAGCCATGATAGTGTATAGTCATGAATAAGCTTAACCATTGCCACAGGAAAACTAATAACATGGAACAGGTGGGAGAGTGTAGACATGATGTTTCCTGCACATTCTTGTCTCAGGGGAACATAGACCCAACAGCCCACTGCCTCTGAGGAGATATGCCAGAGCATGGAACCACCTCACCTGTGGGTATAGGTTTCTCTGCAGCTTCCCAAACTCACAGAATCATAGAATCCTTAGAACTGGAAGGGACCTTCAAAGGTCATCCAGTCTGACTCCCCTGCGATGAACAAAGACATGCACAGTTAGATCAGATTGCCCAGGGCCTGATCCACCCTCACCTTGAAAGTCTCCAGGGCCAGGGCATCAACCACATCTCTGGGCAACCTGTTCCAGTGCCTTACCACCCTCACTGTAACAGACTTTTTCCTTATATCTAACTCCCTCATCTTTCTGCAGTTCACTGCCACTCAGATACAAATGAAAGAAGAAAAAGAAAGACAGAAACTAAAATGGGTAGAAATACCATAAAATATCTCAGCAGGCACAAGTTCCACAGGATGGCGACCGGTCACGAGAGGTGTTCCCCAGGGGTCGGTGCTGGGGCCTGTCCTCTTCAATATCTTTATTGATGACCTGGATGAGGGCATTGAGAGCACCCTCTGTAAGTTTGCAGACAACACCAAGCTGGCAGGAAGTGTCGATCTGCCTGGGGGTAGAGAGGCCCTACAGAGAGATGTGCACAGGCTGGATCTCTGGGCTGAAGCCAACGGGATGAGGTTCAACAAGACCAAGTGCCGGGTCCTGCACTTTGGCCGCAACAACCCCAGGCAATGCTACAGGCTTGGGGCAGAGTGGCTGGAAAGTTGTATGGAGGAAACGGACCTAGGGGTATTAGTCGACGCTCGGCTGAGCATGAGCCAGCAGTGTGCCCAGGTGGCCAAGAAGGCCAATGGCATCCTGGCTTGTATCAGAAATAGTGTTGCCAGCAGGAGTAGGGAAGTCATCCTCCCTCTGTACTCAGCCCTAGTGAGGCTGCACCTCGAGTATGGTGTCCATTTTTGGACCCCTCACTGTAAAAAAGACATTGAGGCCCTGGAGCGTGTTCAGAGGAGGGCGACAAAGCTGGTGAGGGGTCTGGAGCACAGGCCTTATGAGGAGAGGCTGAGGGAGCTGGGATTGTTCAGTCTGGAGAAGAGGAGGCTCAGGGGAGACCTCATCGCTTTCTATAACTACCTGAAGGGAGGTTGTAGTGAGCTGGGGGTCAGCCTCTTCTCTCTTGTAACTAGTGACAGGACGAGGGGGAATGGCTTCAAGTTGCGCCAGGGGAGATTTAGGCTGGACATTAGGAAATACTACTTTTCTGAAAGAGTGGTCAGGCGCTGGAACAGGCTGCCCAGGGAGGTGGTTGAGTCGCCGTCCCTGGAGGTGTTCAAGAAACGTTTAGATATAGCGTTGAGAGACCTGGTTTAGTGGGGTTATGTTGGTGGTAGGTGGATGGTTGGACTGGGTGATCTTGTAGGTCTTTTCCAACCTAGCTGATTCTATGATTCTATGGAAAGGCTCTCTGCTCAGGCTTCGGTATAAATTCAGGCAACTTTATACCATCAGTCTCCTGGATAGATTCCACACATTTCTGCATATCGCTTTTTCTGCTACAGAAGCCAGACTGGACCAGACCATATTACTTATCTCACAAGAGTGCAACAAAGTTCAATGAATTTCCATTTGTAAAAGCAAATTTTGGAAAAGAAACAGTGAAAGTAATAAAGGCATGATTCCCACCAGAAAAGATTGCTCTGTAGGAAGACGGATGTGAAAAGAGCTGTTTCCTGCAATCATGCAGTGTCTCTGCCATTTATACACTGCTCTGTCTTCCTCTCTTTCAAGAGGCAGGTGCCCAAATGGATTTGCCCATGCATTCAGATTCACACTTCTTTTCAAAATGCTCATCATCTGGCAAAAAGAATAAAAAAGAAAGACAGTATGACAGAAAGAAAGCAGAGAATAGCAAAAAAAAAAAAAAAAAAAAGAGGGAGGAAGGGAAGAAACCACATCTAGACTTCAGTGAAGCACTCACAAAAAGGTTTTCTTTGACAGAGAGGAGAAGCTGGGGGGGTATTTCTGAAAAGATGGGATGTACTTCACAGTAAGGCTCACAATAAAATGGAGTCAGCAGCGTCAGAAAGGGAAGCAGAGGCTGTCATGTTGGTACCTCCTACAGCACTGAACTGACACAGAAGCCATCTCCCTCGCAAGTGCTCAGAGGGGAAATTATTTTTGCAAATAAGCAGTCTCTGAGCCATGACTTAAGACAGCATGTGAGAACGCATATGTTAAGAGTGCAGTCACTCCAGATTTTGCTTTATTTGCATTGCAGCATATTGTGACCTATATTAAATGGTTTCCATGCACTGACCACGAAGAAAGCGGTCTCAAATGACACAGCCCAGCATATAGAAAGCTCTGTTTCATTACAAGTGCAGTGCAAAATCATGCTGCAGCTTTGCTATTTGCCATTTTTAAAGCAGTGATATACACCTGCCACAGAACAGACACCCCTGGGCATGATTAACTGCTTACTGCAGCACCAAAAGGGGCTTGGGACTCTGCAGTCATTGCTAAAGTCCCTGTCTCAGTTAACTGCTATCCCAACACTGATACTGTGCCTCATAGTGCCATGTGGCATATGAGATGGCAGTGCCCTGCTTACATGTCCCAGCACGCTTCCTCCAGCATCCCAGAGCCTACATGGTCCTGTATGCTGAATAGTAACACATACAGAGCGTTGTCCATGAGGCAATAAACCTCTGCACCTGAGCTGGCTTTCACAGACCCAGCTCAAAATTGTCTGAGCAAACAAACTAGTAAGTCCTTCAAATGATAACAGAGTGCACAGCAGTAACAACAACCAGATGCTGCTGAATGCATTTCTTCCATAGGAGGATGCAGAGACCTGAATTGTAAATCCCAGTTTTACAGAAAAGGAATTGGGAGGGCTAAAGCTAATTTGTTTTCCTACACTGTAGCATGGATATAACAACAATGAAATATAGTCCTTATTATGTTTTTTATAATGGAAAGAAATAAAAAAATAAGAGGGTGTGGACATGAATATATACAGAATAAACTGCATATTTATCTCAAAGGCACACACAAACAAATGAGCTGAAAACAAGCTTGTATGAAATAAATAACTGTAAATTTAGAAAACACCATGTCTGAAATCCCTTCTGTGACCTTCTAGCGCTCTTAGGATACAGCCTTCCATTGCAACAGAAGACGCTAGATTTTTCTCAGATAGGAATAAAGACTGTATCGAGGGGTAAATTTAAATATAAATACCAGAAATGTGCAAAGGGGCAGAAATATAAGAATATGCTTAATAATAATGCCGGGCTTTTCTAACTACTGACCTTTCATTGTTATTGTTCTTTAAATGTGTATGTTAACTATAAACAAGCCATCTTTCTGTATTTACATGTAGTTGCTCCTTTCCTAGGATGAGCATCTTTTGGGGTAGATTGGAAATAGAAGGTCAGCAGCAGCTACATGATACACAGAAGATTGTTTAGCTGCTTTATTTATCTAAGTATAGATCCCAAATTGCATAAACGTGATCTGCATGACAGTTTGGGTCACATTCATTATCCAAATGGTCCATCTGACACACTGCTCATCACTCAGGGTGCTGTATGCTGGGTTACACCCTGAACACTTGGATCAGATGTTATCAAGCCCTCTTGCTCAGTTTGCTCCTGCAAGGTAAAAACAAACACCAATGCGTCCATTTGGACTCAGCTATGGTATTTTTATTTACCACGTCCACTCAGGCAGCCTTCATAATTAGCAGCCTCATGAAGCTCCTGCAGCATTTGGCTGCCTCCTGCCTGCTTGCCTCTGAGCAAATGGAAGGGCATTTGGTGCAGCTGATACAGTCAGGAAGCAGCTGGGAGAGGTGGCTGCATTTACACCTTGACATGGAGGCTCAAAGCTGCCTTTCCCACCTCACCAATTCAGTTCACATGATGACACTGAACCAGACACGGGACATCTGCATGAATACTGCAGCCATAACCAGCTCCTCTCCTCTCTGTGCTATCAGGTCTCTACCATGCTCTAGACATTGTCTGCAATGCTAGATGTTTGCATTTAAAAGTTTGCTGTTTCTGCCCCTCAAAAAATACTGGTTAGAGCTCACTGTAATACTGGGGAATTTCCCTCCCTCCTGCTGATGCAGTTTGTCAGCCATCCCAGATGAGCAGCTGAGATCTGAGGTGTGTTGTCCTTCAGGCAAGGAAAGCAAGAAAGGTACCACAATAAACCCCATAGAAACGAAGCCTCTTGAGTCTGACCATCCTGTTAAATGGGCCAGTCTTTCTGCAGCTTATCATGACAAACAACAGTCCCCCTTGTCCACAAAGGATAGAATAAAAAGAAAGACTTTTAATTTGTAGCAGTGATTTAGTGTAGCTGTTTAAGAAGGCATTGCAAGTGAAAGACCAGTTCCACACTGGAGTTTGCAGTATGGAGTGGCTGTGAAATCCACGGTGTTGAGCAACTGAAGATTTACAGTGGCTGAGTAGACAATGCTCTGTTACCACGGGTTTAAGTACATCTATCATGTCTTACTGCGGTGGCAATAAGTAATCTCTTGAGGACCTTTCCAACCAAATATATCCATCATTTTATCATATTCCTACCTTTGAGCTCTGTTTAGCTGACCGTAGTGAATTTGGCATGAAATCTTACTGTGACACCATCCACAGCTTGTTCCATGGTGCACTTGAGAACTGAACCCAACCCAATGCAAAGTCACCACTGAAATAAAGCAACTGTCTCCTACACAATGTCAGTGTGAGGGAAAGAAATTCCTAACGAATGCCTCCAATCCCTCAGGGGATGTCAGAAACAAGAGTAGCCTACTTTCCTTGCAAGCCCACATAAAACATAGAGGCTATGGCTCTGCAGAGAGATGGGATGGAGAGCTCTGTTTAGCAAGGATAAGTAGACAGTAAAAGGTAGCAAGTAAGGAACAAGATAGGCTTGCAGCCATACAATTTGTGAGAAGTCAGGAGCTTGAAGTATAACATATGGGGGCAGTTCCTCCATGACGTTCTTGAACTGGAGAGTTAAAGCCTCCATCTCTCTCATAATTTTTCTCCTACCACAACCACACAACTTGCAACACCTGATTCTAGAAAGATGGTGAAGCAACTGCAATCAACAGACTTTTAGGTATATATGGAAGGCAAGTCCAGAGCCAAAGATGACAGAAGCGGGCAGTATCCTCACCATCCAGAGGAAGAGTTCCTTGGTACCCAAGGAAGAAAAAAGAGTTGGGCTGGTGACAGTAACTAGTTTTGCCTCAGGTTTAGCAATTGCACATCAAGCCCGTAAAGCTGAGTCCAAGGCCAAGCCAGGAAGTCAGGTCAGCGACACAAGGTCAGAAGATGTAAAATTGTTATCAGCAAAATATTCGTAGTACAGTTTAGCTCAGGCATAATAAAGGCCAAGAACTGGGCTCCGATTACAGAGTCACGGGTTAATTCAGTTTGAAAAAGACCTCAGGAGGTTGTTAATCCAATGGTTTCTTTTTCCTGAAAACTTCCAGGGATGGAAACTGCACAGTTTCTCAAGCGCGCTCTTCCAAGACTGAGCTGTCCTTATGGGGAAAGAAGTTTCTATTTAGATCTAGTCTGATCTTCTCTTGTTTCACCGTAGGGCTGTCCCAAGACACCACTGTGGAGAGCTTGGCTCTGTCTTTTCAATGGCCTCCCAGTAGGCCATGATGGGTTGCCATGACATCTTCCCACAGCTATCTCATCTCTAGATTTGTTGAGCCCTGTTGCCTCAGCCTTTCGCCATAAGTAAGTGCTTCACCACCAACCATTATGGTGGCCCAGCTGAACTTGCTCCAGCTTGCCAATGGCTTTCTTGTACCAGGGACCAAAAACTGGTTGTTGTATCTAGATGTTGTCTGACAAGTGCTGAGTAGAGGGGGATGATGACTGCCCTCAGTTTATTGGCTATGCTCATACAGCCTTGAAAGCCTTTTTCATTTTTTTGCTACAGGGCTCTTGCGCAGCTTGCTATCTACTAGGTTCACCTGGTCCTCTCCATCAAGCTTCTGCAGACTGGTAGCACACAGCCTTTATCACGGCAAGGGTTGATGTTGCTGTTTTCTTTTTCAAGTGTAGGGCTTTGCCTTTGTCCTAGTCAAATTTCATGAGTTTTTTGTCAGCCAATTACTCTAACCTGTCTGGATGGCAGCTCCACCCTCAACTGTATTGACCAGTGCCTCCTAGCCTGGTGTCATCTGCAGACTTGATTAGACCAACACCTCCTCAAAGTCCTTGATAAAGATGTCAAGTTTCAGGAAGAAGACTGGTCTCACTACAGATCTGGTGGTAGACAGGAAAGTCACAAGGTCAAGAAACTCCGAGAATCTCTCTTAGATTATCCTCAGCCTGAAGAATTCAGGAACTGACCGACAACCAAATGTCAAGAATATAAGTAAAACAGAGAACAAGAAAAGAAAGGAAAAACAAACAGGGAAATTAAATTAAATTTCAATTTAATTAAAATTAAAACAGAAAAAGGAAAATGCAAAGGAGCAACAACAGTCAAACTTAAGAGTGAGGAGGTCAAATTTAAGAGTGACAAGAGATGTCACTCAGCATGCCCAGAGGGTTCCACACTGTATCTTGTTCAGCTAGCACTAACTTAGTTCATATCTGTCCATTGCTGTGGCTTCAAAGTAGATACGATTAGAAAGCAGGTTTTTTTTAAATTTTCCAAAAAATAACAGTGTCTTTCATTATTTTTCAAGAATTTCAAAAATAATATAACTGTAAAATATTTCTAAAAATAAAAATAATAATTGTATATACAACTGCTTGTATGCATGTAGGGTCTGACAAAACATTTCATCCTGAAAAGCAGGAGGAAAACCTCCACTGGTCTCAGGTCCATACGAGCCTTTATCTCACTGACTTTATAAATGTCTAAGTTGAGGTATGCTCATCATTTGAGGCACCTATTATAGCCAATAGACAGGAATCAGCACATCCAGAGAGTGATTTATTAGAGAGGCCTTAAATGTTGAATCTCCTCTGGAGACTTTGATTTCTCTTCATTGACTATAAAGGGAAGGTCATGAGTCTACCTCAGACTTAGATTCTTAACTCAGGGCAGAAAACAGTAATCCTTCCTCCTGTAATTACACAGACCACTGGGGACACCACCTGAATCTTGCTCAGAACAGCTGATCCTTGTGGGAACAAGAATTTCATTGCATAAAACAGTAATAGGATATAAATCTTCCTGCCTGCTTTTTCTTATTGCCTTTGGTTGACAGACACTGTTTTAAAAGATTAAGCCTTAGAGACACTGGAAAAAAAGCTTGAGGGGAAATGTTGCTGTGCAAGCAGTAAATGTAGAGAATTAACAGCACAGATCTCACTATGGCAAAAAGTATCCCTGTTTCTTCATATCAGAGCACTACCTTGCATCCGTCACAAGCCACATCCTGTGGTTCTGGAACATGCAGGAAGACATAAGCACCGAAATCTGCTGCTCCAAGATGACTTTCTCTTGTTTCAGCTCTGGAAGCACCAGAGAATAGACTATGACATGCTGGAGCTCTAAGGAAACAAGCAGTGTACTGCTTCCTTGGGAATAACATGATTCCCAGAGGTCTTTGAGAGGCATGAACCCAGGAGACCAAGAATGGTATTCACTTGACTGCATCAAAAAAGCTGCTACAGACCTTTACACAGCAGGACTGGAAGTCAGGTCCAGACTATAGAAGCCCATTAGACCTTGCTCATAAGCAGGCACATAAATTTCAGTGTCTGAATTTGGCGTTAAAATACCACTCCTAGAGGGAGATTTAGCTGCCCAGATAGAAGTGCCAAAATGCCATAAAAGATGCTACAGCACCTCCAGCTGCTCCAGAAAAACATGTGCCTTTCATAATTTATGCATCAAGTCAGCCCCATATGGTTGTCCAATATTGCTCAGGGCACCTTGGATGCCATTACGCACCTCTGTTTCGTAAACTGAGCTGTTTGTTGCCAACTTGCAGAACAATTTCCAACCCCAGAGTTCACACCAGCAGAGTGCCGATACTGCTGTGCATCCCTCAGTCAGTGACCTACAGTGTGAACGTGAACAGCCTGGCCCTTCTCTTGCATATGCACAAAGGTGAACCATTGCTACAGTGAGCTGAAGCAGCAGCATAGGTTGTACACCGGCAAGACTATCTTAGGTCGTCTGCACCAGGTCTTCTTCACCCATCCTCTTCAACTTTCCACTCAGGGTCACATGGGAGAGGAAGCAATTGTCCTGTCTAATTTCAAAAAACACCAGTAGCAATTTGATAAGGTATGAGTTTGTTATCAGAGAGTAATGGAGAAAATCTGGACATGGTTTATCTGACACATATTAAATTTCTTCTTTAAAACAACATCAGTCTAACCTAATAGATGCCAATCTTGCTCCATTAACTGCCGAGGCTATCCACATGACTAGCTGAGATGGAGATGACTTGATTGTGAATGTCAAGATCTGGTCCTCCACCTTACTGCAGGACACCAGGCAAGAAACTCAACAGCAAGACTGCCAAGTGCATTGTGCATCTCCTGCTGAAATGCATAAAGTTGCTCAGAGAAACTCTGTGTGGAAAGTCTTTAGTAGATAAACTTTCCGATGCTTCTGTCACTTCTGGGTTGTCCTAAGAAGCAAATCTATCT
Source organism: Numida meleagris (assembly GCF_002078875.1). Taxonomy (NCBI): domain Eukaryota; kingdom Metazoa; phylum Chordata; class Aves; order Galliformes; family Numididae; genus Numida; species Numida meleagris. The sequence continues at coordinate 163,314,767 of NC_034409.1, forward strand.
GTCTCTGCCTCTCACTGAAACGTTTTTATTCAGACTTTTCAAGTAACACAGTATGAGGATGACAGCTTTTGGTAACAGAATTTGAGAGACAGACGTTCGTAGAGTGTTTATGCGTAAGGCTGTGTGTGTACATTCCCTACCACACCACACTCCTGCCCCACCAGTGCAATGGTCCCAAGTTACATGATTTTCATCATTTCCATAGGAAAGCCATTCTAGCATTTAATACTTAAAAAGTTCAATCAATAGTTATTCTTTACCTAGCCTATCTTTTATTTCTGCAGGAAATGAAAATGTAACAGAAGCCAATGGTAAAAAAAGGAGGTAAAAAAAAGAGAGAGAGAGAAATGTCTAAGATGTGTGGAGACGTACAAGAAAAAAAGAGCTTGTGGCATATGAATGAGCTTAAAACTTTGAGAAAAAAGTTAAATTAATGAAGGTAGTTCACAGTTTAAAATTAATTATTTTTGCATTTCTTTTTCTCAGAGGTTCTTCTTCAATATTCCAAATATAAATGGTGGTGGGATTATTTAGAAGTGGAGTACATTATAACTAAGGCCTATAGCAACCTCACTCAGCAGTGAAATTTGTTGTCTCCCTCTGATCCTCAGATTATGGAGATGAGGGGATGAATGTACATCAGTAAGATTCCCTACCGAGATAGCTTTTCACTCTTTTCAGTAAGGAAAAGATCAAAGGCAAAATAGCTAATTAACATACCAAAGGAGACAAAACCCCTAGAGCTTTATCGTTGTTGCAATCCAATAATAAACAGCCAAGTACAAAAAAGATTATTTGATAGTGACACATAGAATTGAAAGCCTTTGAAATGTCAGCTTCTCAAAAAAATATATTTTTGGAAAGAAAAAATATTCATAATTATACAGAATAATGCCTAAGCACTGGGGAGTAACTCTTCATTCCTGTGAGATCTTGCTTGTAAAACTACTTTGCTTAAGAACAGCAGCCTGGCCTGCCTTTATCTAGAATAAAATAAAAAATAAAGAGCATACAAAAGGCTTAAAATCCCTTCCTGAGTAAACAGTCAGTTCTTCTATAAATTAAAAATTAAGTACTGTTGTTCTTATTCTATGAGAAATATCATCAGTCTCCATTCCTAGAGCAGCTTCCAGATTTAACAGACTTGGGGGCACTGGGAGACCAAGGTTTAAAACTATACTTGTCTGTGCTGGCTAACCGCTATGCCATGTTACAAGCCCTACATGCTTTTACAAAGCTAGAGGCAAAAAAGCAAAATCATATAGGAGAAACTTGTATGAAACTCTTCCGTGAAGAGCACAGATACATCAATACCATTAAAAAAAAAAAAAAGTGGGCTTGGGCAATGGACCAAAGTATACTAAACCAGAAGCAGTTTCTCTGCCACGCTTTTGGCTCAGAGCAGCTTTTGTTTCACAGCACTATTAAGAAATTAACACCACTCTAAAGCCATTCCCAACAGATAGCTGGGCACAGCCAGTCTGGTCTCAAGGATAATTTTACCTGTTTGGGTACAAAATGTGACATTTGCAGGGTGAAAGGCTGATCACTGTTCTGTTCCATTTACAGGTGTAGACTTAGCCAATTAGTCTGTGAAAGAGAGACATGTACGTCTGGGACATCCATTTTTGGAGTAAGGAAAGCTGGGAGACACTGTAGTGAAAACAGTAAAAACAGCAAAACAGTACAAAATATCACTCATGTCCTACCAGAGAGAGGATTGCATGATTGAAAATTCTTGCATTTGGTTAAATAGAAATGATTTAGAAGATAGCTTAGCCCTTGAATGGATACTAGTGAATATTCAGGGATCTGCTTGAAAAGATCTCATGCGATTAGGCCCTGGGGGCTGGACCCAAGACAGCTAATTGATACCAGTCTCAAGACCAACCTAAATTGAACATAAGTTCAATTCAACATAAATCTCTGGGTCCTGAGGGAACGCACCCACATACTAGAAGAACAGGCTGATGTCATTGTAAGGCCATTCTCAAATGTCTTTGAATGATTATGGTGAATGGGAGAGGTGCCTGAGGACTAGGGGAAAGTAATGTTATTCCTATAATCCAAAAGAGTAGGATGACCCAGTGAACCACAACCCAGTCAGTTTCACATCAATATCTTGGAAGGTGATAGACTGGCTAACGCTGGAAACCATTTCCAAGCATGTGCATGACAGGAAGATAAGAATAGTCATTATGGGTTCACCAAGCATGCTTGAGCAACCTCAGTCTTCTATGATGAAGTTACTGGCCAAAGAGGCAGGGAGAGAGCACTGAATAGTGCCTACCTAGGCTTCAGTAAAGTTTTTGACAATGTGTCATAAGATCTTCATAGAGAAACTGAAGAAATATGGAGGGGATCAGCATACAAAAAACTAGCTGAATGGCCAGGCCCAGATGGTGGTCATCAGTGGCATGAAATCTAGTCAGCAACAGTGTACCTTGGAGTTGATACTTCATCCAATCCTTCATTAATAAACTTTGGATGTTGGGGCAGGATGTTGAGTATACCCTGAGCCAGTTTGCTGATGACACAAAGCTGGGAGGTCTGACTGATACACCAGAAGGCTGCACTACCATCCAGAGGGACCTCGACAGGTTGGAGAAATAGATTTATTGGGAACATCCTGAAGTTCAACAAAGGGAAAGTCTTCCATTTGGGGTACAGCCATGGCACCAGTAAATAAATGCTGGGGGACACTCAGCTGGAAAGTTCTAAGTACAGTGTCCGGTTTGGGACTCTCCAGTACAGGAGAGACCTGGACATAGTGGAGAGAGACCAGCTAAGGGGCACAAAGATATTTAAGGGAATGTATCGTCTGTTCTATGAGAAAAGGCTGAGAGAGCTAAGTCTCTTCAGCCTGGAGAAAAGAAGTCTCAAGGAGCAACTCATCACACATATAGAGACCTGAGATAAGGATGCAAAGCAGATGGGGTGAGGCTCTTGTCAGTGTTGCCCGGAGACAGGACAAGAGGCAATGGGCACCAATTGAAACATGCTCCATTTAAATATCAATAAACACTTTCTACTGTGCAGGTGACAGAGTACTGGAACAGGTTCCCCAGAAATATTGTGCACTCTTTCTCTCTGGAGATCTCCAAAAGCCATCTCGACATAGTCCTGGGCAACCATGGCTAGGTGCCCCTGCTTGAGCACAAGGATTGGGCCAGATAACTGCCAGGTGTTTCTGACAACTTCAACCATTCTGTTATCTTTTCACAACAAAGATATTCTCCCTTTGTTACGGCTATCACTGCTGCAGGAGAAAACTGAATTTCTGTTGCTTGTACTCCACCTACTCCCTGAATAAAGATAAGGTGTCTGTTTCTACTGGAACCACTTGTTGCAATAAAGAAGGATATTATTCACTTCACACTTCAGTTCATTAATTTATTCAGCATATTTGTGACTCAGTCCTTAAATACTAATCTGTACTTTTCATGGACGTGAAAGCAACAAGCCCAGTTCTTGAACCCTGTTTATACAAACCAGGGTTGCAAAGGAGATGAGAGGCAACACAACCTACTGCCTGACTCAGACTATGCAAGCTGAATTCTTGAGTGTTAATGTATGCTGTCTATGCTTTTTACATTTTAAGCTCCAAAACAAGTACGTCCATATTGCTAGCGTTAGAGAATTAGGAAACAATCGTGAGTGGAGAAGCCTGTTTTTTTTTATACAGCCTGGTTCAGATCTGAGCTGCTCTGAAAACGTGTCTGCTAGAGAAGGGATAGCCCCTCATCCCATATGAACATGGTGGCACATCAGCCTTAGGCTACAGAGTCATCTCAAGTTGTCTTTCTACAGCAAGGTGAGAGTCAAAAACAGGCTCCTCAATTAAAACACAACAGCCACTCAGAGAACATTCTAAATTAAGTAAAATGGACTCAAAACTGAACAAAAAGGCACTTACAGAGACCCAGACCTCCAGCTGTGCAAAGCTTATCACATCAGCTAATATGTATAGCAATAGCTTTCCAGTACAAAGACAAAATTATGGCCAGTAAATCCCTGAAAGATGCTTAGAATATGGCATTTCAGAGGACGCATCATAGTTTAGAAAAACTTAAGTGATTTCGAAGTATAGGTCATTCTGGCCTGAAGAACTGTCAGTAACCATGTAGATATTCAGCAGGATCGTCACTGTCACTACTCTGATTTACAGATCAAAAAGGTCCGAATTCAACACCAGTGAGTTGGTCCTGACAGATCTGGTAAAAAAGGGCTTCACTGCCTTTTTCCCCACTAATGGCAAATCCGAGCATGTAGTATAATTTGCCCTGAAATCCCCAAACTACTAAAAACCATTCTACTCTTCAACAAGGAAAACTTCTCTATGTAGTCAATACTACTACTGAGCCCACATCTTTCCAAAAAGTTGCTGAGTGGCTATCTCCTTTACATAGTTAGTCCAGAAAGAAAAGAGGAGAAATCTAGTACTCACCCAATAAACAAAATATGTTCACGGATTCCTTGTAGGGTCTGTGCATAGACAGATTGTGGACATGTCTTTACTCTTCTAGAGTAAGTCTTTTCAGTGTGAGATAAAACAAGCACCCAGTTTTAAGCTCTTTTTTTCTTCTATTTCAGAAAGACTTCAAAAGGCTCTCAGAACACCTGCTGGACAGCAAAAACTCACAGCAATATTGGGTTGGGTGTCTCAAGTCACCCAAATGTCTCATTTAAAAGTACTTTTGCTAAAGTGGAAACAAACACATATTGCAGAGTAAAAGAAAATATTGTGCCACACCAACTCCTTGGCAAGCTACCAAAAGATAAGTCATTCAATGAATCAATATAAAAAGTGTTTTGTACAGCACAATACTTTTCTTAGCTAGCTACAAAGCACAATTTTTGTAGTCCTTTATCTTTTCACTATAAAACCATTAGATAATTTAGCAATATCATGTGTGTGTTTTCTTGTCTGACTAGTCTCATGTGTTTTCATAAATGTAATCCTTTTCTCAGTCATTAATCATTGGTGCTAGGCTAATACTGCCAAAAAAATATCACTTTATCTCCTACTGTGTTTACTTTCCCTGATTACTGTAGTGAAAATGTTTCCAGGAAATGGAAGAGAAGGCAGAGATGCTGAGATGGGCAACTACTTCTGAATATCAGAAAGTAATCATAGAAATCAAATTACAACAGAATATAGCTGAATATTTGTACTAGAAATCTATTTTAATATGTTGTAGCACGTTGCAACATGCCACATTACTTACAAGATCAGTCAAAACTATTCACAGTCTGAATAACAAACACTAAGTCTTGCTTATGAAATTGATAATTATTTCCATAAATTAATTGGGAACAGATTTCCGCACATCTATTCACACACACCAGCAGCTTGTTCCGTAGACAGGTTTTGCTTGCTTCACTGTGAGTAACCAGGAAAGAATTTGACCCTTGACAAATGATTTTGAATAACGAATATGTTTTTAAAATATTTCAATCTGCTCCTGGGCAAATCCATCAGCTGAACAGCAGGCAAAATGTGTCGTCTTCATTACTTTTTATTATTTAGTCATCTAAGCTATCTGTCTCTTCCAAATCTCACCCCTTAAATGTCCCCTCCCTCTTCCTCTTCAACTGTTGTAGTAGAGGATTTTGTAAAAACCTCCTGTTGGTAGCATTCATTACATGTTAGTCTGCAAAGTTAGGAAGTAAATGCTTGGAATGGAAATGAGGAAAATAATTTCTTCAGAGGAAATGCAATGGTAATAATTATCAACTATGCTTAGTTTTCACTGTTTGATTATGATTCTCAGCCAGCTACCATAATTTCTCATTCAGAGGCAACTGTGGTAGAGGAAAAAGGAATAGGCTTTTTAAGGTCTTTGTGAGGCTCCCTCTGTTCCTTTTTATGTCAGACTTATCCACACAAAAAGATACATTAAAAGAATATTGCTCAGATTGCAAAGTCAAGCACTCCAGTACCAGTAAATGCCAAAATTAAGATTTCCTGAAAACATTAATTCAGTCCCTTATGCATATGCATTGTGCCACAGTCTTTAATTACTTGATGACATACTATTTTTCTACCCAGTTTTTGCCTCATTCTGTGTTCATGCTGGATGGTTCTCACTTAACGAGTAAGCTATTCAACATTTTCTTTTATCCTCCACATTCAGTGTGTGGCCCCAATGCTTTATTTACGGCACGCTATTCAAACCCTGCTATGAAGACAGAATTAATTTTCTCATGGGCTTTTCTATGGCTGTCATCACTATCATATCTTAAATATTCATTAGGCCAGAGTAGGAGCAAGAGAGAAATGCTGTAGGTTGATGGTTGGAAGACTCACCTGGGAGACCTGCTCCGATGCAGTCTCTGCTCCAATGAATACTTAAATAGTCTGTATCAAACAGAAAAGCTTCAAGAGAAGACACTAAACTGCCAGTACCTGCAGAATCCTGGTTACAGAATTCATCAGAGAGATAAATGAGCTTGGGTTGAAGACCTTCCAAATCAGGCAAAAACTGGCCCCAGACCTCCAGATGATTAACTATCACGTATCAGACTGCTGATTTCTTTTCCAACGAAATGCCATCGTGTATAGGGGAGTTTACAACAGGAGGTGGTTTACCACTGTGTGATGGAGTGAAAAACTGGTTTCCCTCCAGCTGGAAGCCTCTCCTAATCGTTCTCTCAGGCAGCTCCTCACCAAACTTTCTGTCTTCTTTGGACTCCATTCTTGGGTATCCAGTTCTTTACTTACCTCATGTCGGAACAAGGCTGTAAGCCAAAACCACGTGGTCCAATAAAAGATCCAATTACATACTATTCCATAAGGAAGCTAAAATAGGCTGTTTCTTCTTTTGCCCCACGTTTCCCAATATTCTGCATGTGGGCTGTTACACTGGTAAATGTAGCAGAAAGGCTCTGCTCTGAGAAGCTCAGCATCCATTTCTTTCTGTCTGAAGTTCCAGGTTGAAAGCCAGTCTTCATAAAGCAAGGAATCAAAGCAGACTCTAGCATGCCAGTGCTATCTATTTCCTTTACTTAATCACATCCCTGCTGAACCAGTGGCAGAGATTCAAAAAGAGGAGAGAATGATGCCACCCAGAAGCACTTAGAGTCTCTTGGCTTCAGTAGCTTTCTGCAAAGTGTAGTACTGGCTTACAAAATGTAAAATTTTTTAGCTGCGAGATATATTAGCAACTTTTTGACTGGCTGAATGCAGCTGTTTTTGGCTTTGAAATCCACTCAGCTATGACAGCAGTAAACAGCAGTTAAAAAACAAAGCAAGAGTCAACCTCCACCCGCTTTAATTTTATTTCTTTCTAATTCAGATAAAACTTGATTGTATAATGCCTGCCTTCTTCCGAGATTCTTACTTGTCTGAGTGCTTGGTTTCTTAATTGCTGGTGGTTCAAATATTTGAAGTAGTATTTTTTTTTCTGTTGCAAAAGATAACTCATAAGCAGTTTTCAGCTTGTGGTCTGTTCTTTTTAAAAATCTCCTATACCTGCACTCCATATGAAACATTGTGGATTTCAGAGAGTTTTTCGTGGGATTTTTCCCCTTTCCTTTAAAATCATCCACTTCAGAATCTCAGCTTCCTTTTTAATCATTGGAAGACACATATAACTTGCCACAGAAACACAAGCTTTCTCACATATAATACATTCCAATTTAAATTTAAATGAACATCGATGGAGACAAAAATAATCTAAAATTTCATCTTTCTGCTGGAACGTGTTTGAAAGACGACAAGGATCTGAAAATCCCTTCTGTGAAATTAGCTATAAAACCAAAAGCAATCACTCGCTCATTTCACCTTGGTCTCCCAGGTAGCAGTCAGGTGACAATAATATCTAATCACCATTACCAAGGGTCAGGTTTTAACTGGTGTCCTTAACTCTTCAAAGCTTATATCACCCTTTGAACTGTCCAGATGGTTTAATAGGCTCTTTTATTCACTTGCATCTAATTACTTGTCTCCCATAAATATTTGGTTTCGATTCATTAGAGCACTTATTTCATGCTTGTGATGCACTAGTCAGTGTATGAAACCTTTACTGAGGAGTACAATCATTAAACAATCTCTTGCAGCCTCACCCTAATTTTTGTTCAGGGGGCCTGTTTCCCTCAGGAGTCTAAAGGCCAGCACCAGTGAAGGATGAAGTTATAAACTACACAAACTTGAAGACCGGGAAGCCCAATTATTGCAACTCTGCCACTGAAGGGCATCTGGAAATTGCTACTGATTAGCAGCTAGACAATAGCCTAACAAGCAGTATGTCTGCATTTCATCAGAGGGCTCCACAAAACATATGTAGGATTGTACAAATAGCATGTGGAGATCAGAAAACAACCAAATATAGTGCTCAAGGATACATAGCTTGAACTGAACACATGCACTGGTAATGACTGGCACTTGAGTGTATGCTGAGCACAGGGCTAAAGTAATGAAGCGATTACAAGAATCAGGAGAGAGGCACAAGAAAGGATCATTAAGAAAACACATGATACAGTGTATAGTGAAGTAAATACTTCTATACAGAATTGAGTAATGTCCAACTCTTTGGATGCGTACTCTGGGATCCCCATTGTGCTGCTACACCAGGAATAGAAAGTGGTATGCTTCCTAGTTGCCCCATGGCCTAAACGAAGGATCCTGCCTTACCCTGCCACAGCTCGGTCAGCTCAACCAACACTGAGGAAAAGGTAAGTCTGTGGGGAGAGACAGGGAAAGATGAATCCCTTCACTTGCTTCCTGGACAGCAGCAGCAGGCAATAGGAAGAAGGGATTTGTCTCCCCTCATTCTTCTCAAAGAGTGATTACCAGTTTATGTCACCCTCAAATCCCTGGTGAGACTCACTGGGACGTAGAGGAAGGAGATGGCTGACTCCTGGAGCCTTGTCCAGTTGTCTCCTTCTGTGCTCTGGTTTAGTCCTAAGTGGGCGCTGCCTCCAAGCAGCAGGAAAACCACCTACAAAGGGACTTCATAAAAGCAAAGATTCAGTGTAGAAGTTAATCCAAGGCTTCATCTCCTGCCATCCTTAAAATGCCCTAGCTCCAGAATATGAACTTGTCACTGGAAAAGTTTCACAAAGACCAGGATCTCCTTTCTCTGCAGAGTTCAGAAAGAAATTAAATCCACCTAAAGGGTGGGAGAGAGGAACAGGGGTGAAAATGAGACGTGAACTCTAACCGAGGTGGTAGACACCTCACCTGCATCCGGAATCAGTTCTGGGTTGTAGCTCGTTCTCAGGACTACTTCCTTCTTCATTTACAACCAAGATGTGTTTAAATGGTATTTATTCACTGATTGTGAATTCCCAATCATTACTGGATGTAATTCGTAATAATCAGCAGCTCAGGTTGTACTCTCCACGTTGATGAGGGTGAGGGCTCTTTCATGCTGAGGTGAGCTCTGAAAATATCCCATTCTCCAAGGGGAGAGTTCTCTAACAGCTACATTATTATGTAGAAAATTGGGAGAGAGAGTATATCTTTTGACTGTTTATTTTTTTTCCCTCTCAGTGGAAAAATAAGGTTTTTATAGCTGTAGGGATTCCAGCTTCATTCACTGCAAAGTGAGCACAGAGTAATCCCCTGAAATCTGCAGCTCTGCTATGGAAGCATCAGGAAGGGCACAAGTTCATTCATATCACTTAGTTTAGTGTTTCCTCACTCAGTCCATGGTTGGGTTTGAACTCCAGCCTGAGACATTTTGCTTTGCTCATACACAGATAAGGGAGCCTACTTATCCACCTTCAGACTGTAGAGTACAAAAGGGGCAAACAATCCTGAACTGTCTGTGTCTCCACTGAATACGCTAATCACTAGGTGCTATGAGTCTCCTGCATGATTTTCCTCCAAGCCAGGACAATTAACACCATATTTTGCAAATAATTTAACTAGATTCAAAAAATAGTTACCACTTACCACATATAATTTTTACTTGTTCCACTTGCTCAGGTTATTTCAGTTCCATCTCATACTTTTTATGGAAAATCATACCAGCCCGTGTAACAGAGATTTGAGTGATTCTCTGAAACAAGTCCACCAATCCAAATCATTTGGATAAATTCAAAACCAGTGCCAAATGTTAATAAACTGAACTAAAAATATTTTGCAGCTATATAAAGGGGAATATGGATTGCAAGAGAAAGACGTATCAGACTTACTTATGCCTGTAACACTGCCTCACCTTCTTGTCTTTGCTTTGTCGTCTTTCAGTCACCACCCTTTTCAGAAGGCATGTCTTCATATTTTCCTAGTGCAATGATTTCTACATCTATCTGTCATCCAGGCTTGAGTGAAGTGGCCATTTCACTTGTTTGACAGAAGTAGAGTTGGTTTGCAAAATTTCCATCACTATCACTGCATGGCACAACTCTGGGATATTAATAAATAATTTCTTACCTAGGGCCACCCAGCATGGATTACTTTGGAGGCATCCCTTATCTTAGTGCAACAATTATAGCATTTAATATTTTGAGGGCTACAGTGTGTGTAAGATGCTAGGAAATCCTTTCACAAGGTTTTCGTTCCTTAGTTGAGATGCAGGGCACAGCTATTTAAGGATTAGCTCTCCTCTCTCCCAACACATGTCTCTTTGATGATACCACATCCTTCTAGCTTCTTCTGTGGAACAGAAATGGAGAATAGACACACTGGGGGAATTATTAGACTCAGCTTCCTTTATACCTTTAAGGCAATTACATTCCAAGACAAGAGTATCTAATGTGCAGCACTTTCAGCATGTGTAATATGTATTTTTATGAAGTCACGAAAACCTCCAGATATATTCCTTTTTTAAAGACTGTCATATGTTATAAACCTTAAGCCAGGTTTAATGCAAGTGTGTGGGTTTTTTTATGTTTTCAAAGTGGAAAATGTTTTCTCATAAAATATATGGACATTTTTTACTCTGAAAAGAACTCTGTGAACCTTTCTTTTTTCCAGTGGTGGAGAACTAAAGGCAGAATTTGGGAACAACCAAGGATAATTAAATTGCTTATTTGTATGTTTTCATATACGGCTCAAGTAGACACCCAGCATCATGCCACCTGAACACAATATTGCTGCAATGGAGGAGTGTATAAAGTAGTTTCCAGAAAGTGGCAACTGCCAGAGTGGTACTTAAAAGAATTAATACTCTATATATGCATCTTTTGCATAGTACCCTGGACAGAGTAGATTATATCTGTGTCATAGGGAGAGTAATTTCTGCCAGAGATGTTCCAGTAAAAGTAATTCCCAATGCATCATTCATACTCAAGACGTATGAAGGAAATAAATTTACATATTTCTGAGCAGGCATTTCTGGCATCATTGCTAAAAGTAGTAGAAGTAGCATAATAGCAGGCACAGAAGGTGCTGATGTTTCTTTCTCTTAAATTAACCAGGCATAGCTTGTTCAAAATGTCCCATCAACATGATTTTCCAAAAGCAAAAGGTTGTGTCAGATAGACAAACTTGTTTGCATGCATTTTTCCCCCTCTGAAGTCCAGATCTTTGACTGCATAGCTTCCCTTTGGCTCAGAACTGTACGTTTCCCTCTCAGAGGTAGAGTTTCTCAGACTCCCACCTTCACTCCCACAGCCTAATTTCTTCTTCCACACTGTGAAGCATGTCTCCCCATTTCCTTTATCTTATCACAAGTTTTTTTGTTTTGTTTTGTTTTTTGTTAGTGCTTCTGAAGTTAACTTTGTTGTAAAACTTACCCCTAAATTTCACAGGGTGAAAATCACTTGCTACCCAGTAACCCACCACTTAATTACCTCTCTTTAAAGTGCAGAATTTTGTTGTTGTTGTTCAGTGCTGTTCTGCCTTATTGGCAGTCATTGAAGCTTGAGATAGCTCTGTTGTTTTCCTACGCTAGAATCAAGAATTCTCACTATCACTACTTCTGGATTTAATTGTAATAGTAAGAGGAAAGTACATCAGAGATTAGAATATCCCTACAATGTATTTTGTAGCCAAACACTAGTGCACATAACAAATTCCCATTGTCAAGCTATGTGTTTGTACGTAGAGAGAATGACTCCAATGTCACAAAACTGTTTATATGGGAAAATATCTCTGTCTTACGTGCCTCACTACCACCAAAATTGTGATTTACATCAGGAAAGCAAAAACTACCATTTCTCTCTTCAAAATTAAACCTGGTTTTGGTTCCAACCTTTTTTATCAAAATTTCTCACAGGAAAAAGATTTCTCTCTTGAGCTGTTGTATACATGAGGCTTTCAAAATTGTAACTCTTTGTATTATATGACGTTAAAAAGGAAGTTAGAAAGAAATCATGGGGGGGGCAATGTTGTATGTAAATGGTATTTAGTGACCACTCCAAAATGGAGATGAGCTGCTGACCTTCCTTTCTTGCAGACACTTATAAATCCCAGAACATGTTGTAGAAATCTTGCTTGGAACTGCAAAGACGTGAGTAAGTGTGACAAGCCCCTTGTCAAAGAAAAAGTGTTTCAGTCCTCTGTCCAAACAGATTTCAAGAGACACAATGAGCTACCAATATTATCTGTAAATGGACACAGAGTGACAGATCAAGTTCAGCTTTTAACTGATATCCATACAGTAAATAGGAAGAGAATGCCTCCAACAGTTGATTCAGGCACTGTCATTATCCAGTTCTCCTGATACTTCCATAGCCATTTCTGTCTTACCTACTTTGCTCACCCCAGTCAGTCAGTTTCAGGAAAACTGAAATTCAGCAAAGGAATACAAAAACTAAGCAGCACTTCTAAATAAGAGTGCTGCCATCCCTGATGGTTCATTGCCTAACCCAATGGACCAGCTCAGTCTGTGACAGGAATTAAACAGATCTGACCTTCAAAAGTCTTAGTAGCAAAATATTCTCTTTGAAATGAAACAGGTGACCCAGATAAAGCACATGCACACATGTCCACATAGTCCACAATGGCAGACTTTCATGGGGCTCCAACCACCCAGGTTCTACCTGGAAAACAGGCAGGATGCACATCTAAACCAGCCTGCTTGGAAGCTGTCCTAGCAGTACCCAGCAGTGTAACACTAGTCTTATTCTACTTCTGGGTGGTGAACTCTTCATTTTTCCAGCCCCTAATGCAACAAGGATGAGAAGAAAATTACTAACACATCAGGGAAATAGGAAGAAATGGTGGTGGAATAGAGAGTAGTGCTGAAGATGGTGGAGCCACTATAAGCTTTTTCTAGTGAGAACCCAGTTCCTGGTTACTTAAGACTCAGTTCAGTCATGTGAACATAAGTTTACAGTGTCCTATTAGACATTGAGGATATCTTTCCAGCTGCCATTCCAAAATTTCTCATGTCTGAAAATTCTGTAGAATATCTGTTATGCTTCTGCAGATGTCAGGTGTCTGGGGCATCTAACATGGAAGAAAACCAGTATTTAAGGCATCTGCATCACTCCCTTGGGGTATGACTCAATTTGAGACTAAGACACCCAAATTTTGGACCAGGATGCAACTGACTAAACAAAAATACACAATGACATTTCCTTTTAAAGGGAAAAATAGGACAATATACTCCTAGAATCAGCTCTGTCTGAGTGATATAAATACAGCCCCTGAAGGTCCAGTTGCTTAAACAGATCTTTACAGAACTACTAATGAAAATCATCCTGCACAGTGCTAGCCACTTAAATGGTTATCTGACAGCTTAGCTAAGAGAAACTAATGAAGGAAATACTTTTGCTCACTAGAAGTGAGTGACTCACTATAATTTTTCATCTTGAACTGGTTAAAAATAAAATCAAGTTGTGACCTAAGTATAAGAAGGACATAGCTTACCTTCCTATTCTTATTTTATTATTAAACTCCATAAGTTAGAAGTCACTACGCGGGTAACAAATATTTCAGCTCTACAACAGTCTCCACTGTGATTTGTATATATTTATTTAAACATGGAGGATTGAAACAAGCTAATCAGAAAGGATATTAGGTCTGCTTTGTTTCCATGAACATTGTTCCTGGAACAGGTCAAAGAATATGTCATATATTTAGTCTGACCTCTTGCAGAGAAGAAGCCAGATAATTCCACCTAGTACTTTTTGTCAAGAAGTGATCACTTCTTCCATTGTGGTAGTGAATACTATCAGTGTTTGGGATAGGAGAGCACTACAGCTGGCTTGGAGTTCCTACATTATTAAGATAACTGCCCATGGCTGGGTAAACACTGTGTAATATCATCATTCATAACATCAAATCAACAGTCGTACCCTGGTTATCTAAAAGTTTCATGTTGTTCTTGTTTGTGACCTAAATTTACAAGAACTCTGATGTTACTCTCCATCTTTCTGGAGTTCACTCTTTTCGGTAACATTAAATGTTTCACTGCTACATGGAATTCTGGCATTTGCTAACTCTCCTGTCATTCTGTCACTGCTGCCTCTGTGCCCTCCCTTTAGGTGATGGGTAGATCTATAATCTATCACATTTTGCAAATAAACTGCCAGCTTACTGTCACTTGCTAGTCTACTTCAGAAACCTCTCATTTGACTGTAGATGACAAGGATTGGGCAACTAGTCAAAGCCACTCCACTTTGGGGTCCAGGAGGGCTACATGTAGGAGATGTGAAAGGAAAAGCCAAATTGCATTGTCTTCCTCACTTCCTCTGGCATTAATCGAGTTAGGAAAGCCAGGAAGAAGGAAAAGCTAGAATTAATTGAAATAAACAATTTTTGATATTACTATTAATCACCAATAACTACCCTCAGAATTATAAGTACAGAGAATAAACATACATAGGATTTTTGTGGTTTCTTTTCCCTTAATTAGTTAAGCTGTACCCATTTCTACAAAGTAACAACAACAAAAATCAATTAAATTGTATTGAGTCTTCTTAAAATCGTGAAACACAGATAGTGTTATGACAGTAGACCTTTTTACTCCATCTACGTTCATTATAAAGAGAATATATTTATTGTTTATTAAAAAACATTTTCTGCCTTTCTGCCCAGTGATTTTAGGATCTTCACAGCTATCTTGGTGTCTTTACAGCCTCACCTTTATAAAAGATTCAATTTTTTTTAATCCAGTGGGTCTTTAAGTGGGTTTGCCAGCACTGTGAAAGGCCATTACCAAGAGACAGCTAAACACAGGTTAACTAATGGGATACTGAATTTTAATGCTGAGGCCAGACATGGAGTCCTTTGCATAAAATCAGTTTCAGCAGTGATTAGCTGGCACACTCCTAAACACAGCAGTGCTCATCTACAGTAAACAAGCAGCATTATGTTAGATAGCAGAAGAAAAACACACGAAGCACGAGCCAAAGACCCTCATCAAGGACAGGGCTACCCTCTTGCTGGGTGCCAAGACCAAGAAGCTTTTGGTCACCGTGCCAACAAGGCAGGAACCTTTTTCTCAAAGGAGTGGCAATACCCCGCTGCTTCTCACAGGATTGCAAACAGCCAGTAGATGGTAGCAACTGTCGGTCACTCGTAACCTGAGCTGGATTCCTGCCGACAACCTCGATGTAAAACTCGGCGTTTCGTTATCAACTGCATGAACTACTCAGACTCCCACGGGAAAAGTGCGTTAGGCTTTGCAATAGCTAATTTTAATTGATAGATTAAAGTGTTGTCAGAAATAACACTGACCTATATATAGGTTTCTTGAGCTGTGCTGTCCATTTCCGTCAACGTTCAGGGGAAAAGTAACACCAGGGCAGAACTGCGTCTGCAGGGTGTGTGAAAATGGTCTGAACAGATGGAAGGATAAGGAAAGAGAGACTGTCTTATCAATCCTTCAGGCCCCAGGTTTGGAAGGAGGAAAGTTAGTAGAAGAGAATAAAGCATAAAAGAGTTAGTACATGCGTGCAAAACTTTCAAGACTAAAATCTATATCCCCACATTTTCAAAAAACTGTCAAGTGTCTTAAATGTTAAGCATCCTTCTTTATGTGGAGGATATAAAAAATGCAATCATCATACTTATGAGAAATACATGAAAGAAGCAAATGCCTCACTGTTTTGAAAAAAAAAAAAAAGAATGCAGATATCTCTTATTAGAGAAATACTCTCCAGCCCATGGTAACAGTTACTGACAGAAAATTATGAGCTTGAAACTACAGGATGTGCCCTATAAAAAGAATTTGTAAATTTAATAACATAATTTCTGCATAAATTAAAATATTTTAATAGAATGCACTTGCTAAATAGTTGAAAAAATGCTAATTGAAGGAAACATCTGCTCTGAACAAGAGCATTTACCACAGGCAAAGTGCTTGTCTGCAGTGGCAGTTTGCATGAGGAATAACAGGATGAAAACCTCCAACTATTTTTACTGTGACAGGGAGTTTAAGGAGATGGCATGTTGAGTTTGACATTCGTTGTGTCCCTGATTTCCATACCATGTTCACTCAGTTTTCACGGGAAAAAACTGGAGGAGGTGGGTGGAGGTGGGAAGGAGACATTGCAAATGATAAGAAATGACACAGAAACAAACTGGGATATTTGAGTTAAGCTGTTCTTTTCTGGGGTTCTCTTTAGTTTGTTACCACTAGTAATAAAGGATCTAACGTACATCTTTGCCGCCCAGTTTTCCTCTGGAACACCTATGTGATGCTCACCTGCAGACTGTGCAGAATGTACTGCCTCGTTAGTGGTCCTGCAGCCAGATTTACACCAAAAATCTGGCATGTGATGCAAATGTGATATAAAGAGCCTCTGTTGGTCTTCCCGGGATGGGCTGGTTTTACAGAACTGCCAAGTTACATTGGTTAGGGACCTCTTTTTTTTCTTTTTTTCCCTTGATTTTTTTTTCCCTTTTAGAAAATCAGCATCTCTGTCCATGAATAGACCTGGATAGCAGCGCTGCTGAGTGAGAGGACAGGGAGCTGGTGCAGATAATAGCAGAGCTCTGCCTGCCATTTTCACATCCCTGCTAAGCTGTCTTTAATAAGCATTACAATTAGCTCCTGATAGCTGCTCAGAGGCCTACATCTGAGTACGGGTCTTAGTAGTGAGTTGTCTCCTCACAAAACTGCCTTCACAAGTGACACCCTTCCCAGCAGTCCCCACAGACGCCAAGGATTGAACCCATTCACAGACTGAACAGCCCACAGAACCCGATCCCTAAAGGACACAATAACAGGAAAATGCCATAAAGGAGAATGAAGGCATGAGGACAGAACAGCACAGAAGACCCTACACTGATGCTAAGCTAAACATATTTGTCATAGAGTGTTTTTCGACCTCTGAGCTACCAAGCCAATCATTTTCTCAGACTAAATATACTCCCAGCTAGTTTTGGCAACAAGCAATTCCACGCCGACATCGCAGATTTTAGATGGCAAAAGAATAGCCTCTTTTTACATCTTTGATTTACTCCCCACACTAAAATAAAATTATGGTGTAGCTGAAAATAACAGCATCCCACAGTTTTCAAATACCCGGTAGAAACAATCTGGCTGGCTGACCCCTCGCCATGAGTTTCATGATTATAGTGTCACAAAAATCTAGTTGTAATGATATTTTCTTTATTAAATTATGTGCTACTGGCAGGTATACTTTCTTCTGTAAAGGACAAAGAGTATAATGCACAATCTCAATGCAGTTAAACATCTAAGTTCTCTTTAAAATACGTTTTGTGTAAAATAGAAACACCACCAAAATGAAAAATGTACCTGCATTGAATCAACTAAGTTTAAAGCAGGGCGTGTAGTTTTTTTTCATTTTCCCTTTCCATTATTAGGCTATGCTGTATGCTAGGTTTTTTTCCAGGCACCATCAAGGACCCCTCGCAAAATTCTACATTTATGTAATCTCCTTCTTCTAACCTCCAGCTGAGAAAATGCCTTTTAGTTTAGCTTAAATCTGATCATTATTTTCCTTCTCATTCTGCATGTGCACTCCTCGACTCAAAGTCTCTCAACAGAAAAGTGAATAGATAGGTAATTGCAGACATTTGTTTGAAGACTTTTGGCACATAGTTCAAGGTTATAATTCTACTAAAATACAAAACTCACCGATTTCTAGTTTTTATCTGAAAAATCAACATTTTTCTCCATATATAATCTTTATCATTGGCAGGATTTTTCCTAACAACCTTAACAGTTTTGTGCATAGATCTACATATATAGGTGTGGATATGTAGGCAGAACTCTAACTATTGCAAATGCTTACAATGCTGTTGTTTTCAGCAAATTGATGAGGGATACATCAGCTAAGATCTTGACCTACAGTTTTGCGTAATGCAAATTCAATACTCTGAAATTGCAATGATGCAGGCACTTCTAATAGGAAATAATCACGTCGGCAGGCCTGCTCTGAATGGTAATGTAATAATAGTCTCATTCCAAGCTCTGTAAGAACAGTCCTTAGGGAATGATCAAGGATTCACAGCAGCATAGACAAAATCAAATTTCACCGGTCCAGGAATAAGGACAAATTCTTGCAGCCTCACTGCTGGATGGGACAATACAGTTTCTCAGTGGCACTCTGATGCTCCAGCCCTACCACCCCATTTCTGATGAAGCCTGCCGGCCACAGATGAGCTGTTGCAGTGAAGAGTTTATGGTAGGGATGTCTGTGCAGGTAGTGGGATCATGCCTACCCACTGGAAGGGACACAGAGTTCCACCTGCCACGGCATCTCCAGTTGCTCCAAAAGGACTATACATAGGGTAAGTATTTTTCCTGCTTTGGGTGAGCCAGTATAAGCCAAGTTCAGAGCTGCATTAGCCACTGTGACACCAAGAATGTCCCTCTTTTGCTTTCTTTTCTTGCCTGGCATAATTTTTCTGCTGCCATCCCTTTCCATGGCTGATCATGCTGAGAAGTGCCCCAGAGCAGATCTGTAGAGCAGCTCTCAAGCAATCTGAATTACCTTGAAGTGTGTAGGTAGAGAAAGCTCTATTTCAAATGTGTGCATTTGAAGCTTTCCCGGACACGTAAGACAAGCAAACAATGCCATCTGACAGAAGGGGCCAAAACCAAAGCACAGACCAACCCTGGAGGGATTTATTTCTGAACAGAATCATCTCACTTTCTTATCTCCAACAATGACATAAACCAGAGCCGTGAAAACAAGCCTTCCCAGGCCTTCTGAAATGTCTGAAACTCAGGGTTTCAGCTCAGTCTGACCCTCGGTGAAATCTTGACATCTGCAAATACAGCCTTTTCACATGCAAATAGCAGGTTGTAAATAGGGAGTGCAGGCATTTTGGAATTGCTTTTACATACAAGGCCATTGGACTAACATTGTCTTTGGTCACTTTTTCTCTGTATCTAAGAAAAGTTAAGCCATGCAACGTTGTCAGGACTTCTTCCCTTCCCTACCCATGTGACCAAAGATTTAGATAAAAACATATTCAGAAGGGTCAGTTAGCAATCTCCTTGCAGGCTTAAATATTTTGAACTCAGTGTCAAAGGATGTTAGAGCAGAAGCGATAATCTATCAAGCTCTTTTCACAGTACAATCATCCAAGGAGAGAGCATGTGGAAAAAATCAGAAGACAGGCAGTGAAACATGGGCATGCCTCGTGTTACTGTAAGGTTTCTGTGTTAGAATCCTGTGCTGGGAAAGGGCTCTGCTTCAGTTCTCCCATGGTGATAAAGAGATTTCCCTGCACATGCAGCACATTTCCAGCCCCCTGTCTCTGTAAAGGCTACCTCACTCCTTGACCAGAAAATGCAGGCTGCAGTGATCACACCCCACTCTCCGTCCAGGTGACAATCTGAGTGCTTGCATTCCCCCAGCCTCCTTCTATGGTGCTTTTACCTTTATCATTTTACAATTGAACTTTCCAAGGAGCAGGTTCCAAATACATTTTAGGCCTTACTAAAATCTTAGGCACAACTATAATTAGTTCAAATAACCTAGGTCACATATTGTAAGTGGCTTCTCTTCAGGACATTAGCTTATGTTACTGTTCATCTACCTCCAGCTAGCTTCCTTGGTAAACACATGGATCCTGTTCATCACTGAATCTTACCATCTTGTTAATTGAATGTTTTTGGAATGCTGTTTAACCATGGACTCTGAGTTTTAGCTAGATTCTAATTTCCTCTTTTATGCAACTCACAGCAAGTACAGTTTGAACAGCTGAAGGTCTTTAAGCAAGTCAGTTTATTTTGGGGATTTTGGTATTATCAGATTTACAGTCAGGTCACTAAGGACTGAAATGACTACAAGGTCCTCTCCAGGGAAAGTCTATCAGAAAGAAAGATATTCTTGGAAGAGTTTTAACCTTTCCTAACAAAAAAAAAAGCATCGTAACATTCCATCTTAAGGCAATGTGGGACTGACAATTTTTCCATTTTATTGCAATAATCTTGCAGTCCTGCTTTACTATACATCTTAATCTTCCACTTTCTTCTGTACTATTGGATTGAGGTCGCCAGCATCAATAAAGAAGCAGCAACAGCATCTACTTACATTTATCAGGAGGAAAGAATTTCAGTTGACAGCGATGAAGAAAGATTAAATTCTTGTTTACTTTCAGCCTGGTTCCTGGGGATTTTTTGATGTATTTTAATCCATTTGATTTTCTAGAACCTATAAACAAACCAACAAAACAAAGCGTCCTCCTGCACCCCCCCAAAAAAATAAACAACCCTGCTTAACAAAACTTTCCTTCAGTTTGGTTTTCCTTACTCTCTCCTTTTCAGGTTAGAAATCGGTACCTGCACCCCAGAAACCAACATTTTTTAAGCAGCTCTAAAATATGGAGGTGGCCAAGTCATGTATTGTATGTATGTAGTGATAAGTGACCCATTCTTTTATTACTGTTCAGGTTGTCAGAGAAAACTATAATATATCTATGCAAAGGGAATTATTTTGGTTTTGATTTAGCAGAGGGAGGAAACACAGAAGGGAAGAAGGGAGGAATTTGCAAACATTCCTATATGTCTCAAAAGGGTTTCAAGCAGGATTGTTCTTGCTATGCAAACAGGTCATAAATCTGAAGAAGAACTAGATACTGTCAGCCACAGCTTGTTCTGAACAAACCATTTATTGGATACAGCAAGTGATAGTACTTTTAGAGGCTGTATGCCTCTGTAGCACTTTAGCATGTCCTGACCCTCCTTTCCTTCTGCCAGCTCCACTGTGACTTCGCGGAGCTGGCCAAAAAGCAGGAAAAACCTGGTAACACGCAGTTTGAAAGATTTAATGAAGAATTCTGAAATACATTTTGTTTGCTTGTTTTCTTCCCTTTCCTCCTCTATTTGTCCCTCTATACTTTCTCTATGGAAAGTCTTTGTTCTCTTCCAGTTTGCTGTTCCTCTTTGTGTACAAAGGCTGTCAGACATCCTGTAAAGTGGATGTATTCCCAGAGGGAGACTAGTTCCCAGGTGTACGTAATCCCAAAGAGACGGATTGGCCTGGTGATTTTATTTTCTCATGTCACAGAGCACTTATCACTGAGGTAGTCCTGGCACACAAAGTAAAGGGGAAGTACAGTTTTTCTGTTTCAAGTTTACAAAAGGGGAATTTAGGCCAAGTATAAAGGCAAGGTTAAAATATCATACCTTTGAAATAGTCTGGAGATGCATGCAATGCATGGCTTCACAGTCAGGCCCTAACAAACAGCAAGGCCAGGTTGGATGGGGCCCTGGGCAGCCAGATCTGGTGGGTGGCAACTCTGCCCACTGCAGAGGGTTAGAACAGGATGGGCTTTAAAGACCCTTCCAACCCAAGCCATTCTGTGATTCTGTGATCCTTGTGGGTTCCATCCAACTCAGCATGTTCTATGATTCTGTTGGCTCCAACAACCTGACTGAATTTAGCAAAGTTGACAGAGTCAGGGGAAACACAGTCTAGAGATTCAGTGGAAAATCAGAGCTTGGCTCACCACAACTTGCTGCATCACATGAGTATTTTTGTTTCTAATGGTTTTTGTGTAAATAGCAACATGTGATAGTCACATATTCTGATCTAGACACACTTTGCACCCACATTACATAAGTGCCAGTGTCATACTTTTGGCTGGCATAGAGTTAATTTTCTTCACAGTAGCTGGCGTGGTGCTGTGTTTTGGATTTATGATGAAAATAGAGTTGATAACACACCAGTGTTTTAGTTGTTGCTGAGCAGGGCTTGTACAGAGTCAGAGACTCTTCAGCTTCTCATACTACCCTGCCAATGCAGGGCTGGGGGTGCACAAGGAGAGGGGAGGGACACAGCCAGCACAGCTGACCTAAAATGGCCAAAGGGATTATCTCATATTGTACAGAGTCATGCTCAGCAATAAAAGCTGGAGGAAAGAAGGCTGGGGATGCTGGGGGAGGGACATTCAGGGTGATGGAATTTGTCTTCCAAGAAACTACTAGGTGTGATAAGTTTGCTTTCCTGGAAATGGCTGAAGGCCTGCCTGCCAATGGGAAGCAATGAATGAATTCCATGTTATTCTTTACTTATGCATACGGCTTTCACTTTCCCTGTTAAACTGCCTTTATCTCAACTCACAATTTCTCACACTTTTACCCTTTCCCCATCCCACTGTGGGGGAGCGCGGTGCTGAGCTGCCTTCTGGGTTAAACCACAATGGCCAGACAGAGGAGAATGTGGTTCTCCCATAGACAAAGCTTGTGACTGAGGCCTGAGGGTCTTTCCATCTGTGTTGCAGGCAGTTTGGACCACTAGAAACTTATCTGCAGATCTTAGCAGTTTGTGAAGAGGTGCTCACATCCCAGTAAACACGTTTCTAAGGATTTCACTTCATAATAGCTCTATTCTGGTCCTGTGGACTGAATGCCCTTCTGCAGTGCAGCAGATCAGCTCCTCAGCCACCTCTTCCAGTTTAGTTGCAACTTGAAAGACTCTGGTTCATGAGTGCTGAGAGCAGGCCATGGCAAGAAGCAAAGCACATCAAGTGGGGCAGAATCGGATGCTGCAGACAGACCTCAAGTGCCTTTGAGAAGAGCTGCAATCGATCCTTCAGCTACATGCCTCCAGCTGGACTTAGATCCTCTCAAGGTTAAGGAAACTAGGTGGGGGTTCATAGGCTGTACAAACACATCCAACTTGCTCATTCTAATAATGGAATTACAGTAGATAGAGTCTATCACACCAATGGTTCTTTCAGTGGTATTAATTGCAACTTATTATGCATGCCTTCATTAGACCCATTCCTTCAAGTCTGGCTGTGCTCTGCTTGATTCACCCAAGGACAGCTCGATTTCCCTTGCATTTTCTGGTCCTTGTACTTATCATTTCAGCCCTTGGCATAATTAAATTCCCTGATGGGAACTGCTGCTTAAGTCAGAAATTGCTCAAAGCAGCACTGATCCTGCAACACGCTTTCCTGTAGGAAAATTGTTTGGGGGGTCAGCCTTGTTCTTTTCCAACCAGAAATTTCTCCCAGTTTGGTAACCGCATTGCAGCATGAGGGGGACAGGATCTGCTCTGTAGCATAGTTCCAGATTATCATACTAATATGTAATTTGCTGTGGTTTCAATTTGTTTATCAGTATACATCAGCAGCAGTCATTAGGCTTATGCTGATCATTCCGGAATAAATCTGGCATCATTTGAAGTTCTAACTTTTACTTTTTTCCAACAACTTGATAAATGATAGAATTTTATGTGAAAGTCTCCCCTCCTACATTTCTTTTTTAGATATTGCTGTATTCTATATATCGGATGATTTCCAGAAGAACATAAAGATGCAGCTCTAACAGAAAAATTGCTTAGGAAGTTCAGAGCATCTGAAATCAGAGGATGAGAAAAGAAACCATTCTGCAGACTTAATTAAGGCTTTTGCTAGCAGCAAAAACTATAATGCAACATGACAGTTATTTGAATGATTTCTCTTAAGATGACTATTGCTTTTCATTATCTAATTTGACATTAAGGTTGGTGCTGTGTGTCTAGCCTGCAAAACAAAAATAAAAGTTAATAAAACACATGCTAGAAATAGAATACAAGTTTAGAGGGAATGCTCTGAGGGTTAGGCCTTTCTCATG
Organism: Numida meleagris; assembly: GCF_002078875.1. Lineage (NCBI taxonomy): Eukaryota > Metazoa > Chordata > Aves > Galliformes > Numididae > Numida > Numida meleagris. The sequence goes on from NC_034409.1 coordinate 163,338,652, forward strand.
CTGTGGGGAGAAATATACTACCATACCCTTGTCCTAATTTTTTCACTGTAGTTTAGAAAAGGCCTTATGGCTAATATGTCACAACTAATATACTTTGCTGTTTCTGCCTTGCATTTTATTGAACCTTACTTTTTCATATTATAACTGCTCTGATAGAAGTGCTATAGATAAAGTTGTGTCAGCATTTCATTATTAACCCAGGGTTTTTTAATTGTTTTTTAAACAGACATTAAAACAATTATTACCCCTGGCTTTAGACATGTAGATATTCCCACTTTATATGTGAATTGTTTGGAATGTTTTGTAAGGAAACAATCTGGTCCACTTTCAATACAAAAATCCATTTTTATTCCGGAGCAGGAAAATGGACATGGAACTGCAGCCCAGGCAATTCCTCCTTTTTCTCTCTTGTTCCAAAACATGACAGGAGATTAATGAATAATAAAGTCTGTCCTTTGCAGGTGCTGAGCACTTCCATCTTACACAACCTGAGAACCTAGTGGGCCATTGAAACACAAAACCATGACAAAATTGGACAGGGAATTGCGTCTACAAAATCATTAGATCTACACTGTCAGTGCAGACCAGTCAAGTCTAGGCTTGAAATCATAGGTTACACACAATTATGCCTTTTGTGACAATGTTTTTAAATGCACTTACTTTTGAAGTCTTGAACACAAAAGGTATATTTTATTAAAAACAAAACAAAACAGAAACCCAAACTATTCAACTCAGCACTCAGCACAAATTTCAACTGCACAGGAATACAAAACCAAACGTTCTGGGAGCTTTACTTACAACACGATAAATAAATAAATAAACACAGTAATTCTCCCTTGAATTATTGAACAATAGAATTGGCTAATGCCCTCAATGGCAGCTGCTGAAAAGAAATAAGGAAGAATGTTTAATGAAAAGCTCCCATCTCCACGGTACGCCCTTCTCTTGAGCAGTGTAGATGTTGAACTGGAATATTGATTGATAGGTAATTAACAAAACATATTTAATGTATCTGATGATTAAAGATCTAAGCATCTTTTTCAAGTGGATTAAAAGAAATTCAGATATAAGTATTTCTTTTGTGAAACAGTACTGCTTAAGTAACTCTGTATTAATCACTTGCAAATGAGGTATTTTTGCTTCACGTCTTAAGCCTCAACAAATACCCTTAATGAATTAACTGATAATGAGTGTCTTTTTAAAGTAGATTAGACTAATTTAAAGTAGTTTAATAGATTCTTACTGCCGATATTGTCATTACCTATTGCAAGTATCAGCAAAATAAAGAGCTTTCCTTTTTTTGTGTTCTTTTTTTTACTGCTTTCTTCCAATGCAGTAATAATAAGCCTACACTTAAGAAGAATATTTCCTCAGATTATGTCTTCAATACAAAATTTTACAGGATAATAGCACAAAATCTTTGTGTAGCCAGCAGCAATGAAAAGCAGTTATGCTATTTGTTGATGTCCAACATAAAGAAAAATCCCCATGTTTCCATGATTGAAGTTTGAAAAATAATCAGCAAGTAATAAGAGTATCTGCGGTTGAAAGGACCTCTGAGGTCATCTGGTCTCACAATCTGCTCAAAGCAGTGTCAGCTTTGCTCAGGTTGTTCAGCACTTTGAACATCTCTAAAGACAGAAGACTTCAAGATCCCAGATACTTTCATGGAAAATCACAAGAACATCATCCTCTCCATCTTTCTCTGAGTATTTTATCTGTCTTCCTTTGAGGGATTCACTAGCTATCTTCCAGCTTCTGAAGAAGACCAGAAGTTCTTGTGTTTAGTGTCTAGATTCTTCAGATGTTCATTTTAACAACACTTTTGCTTATGCCCTCCAGTTTCACCTTTCTCTGACTGTAGTCCTCAGTATTCCCCTTCAAAATTTTACTTACTTTCCTTATCACTAATGAATAGATACTAACTGCAACTTTCTTAACTAGAAATAATGCTTTTCTGCCATCTTCTGCACCATTAAAGTCAAGGTCAGAATATTTGTGCTTTAACTGAGTCAGATTTTTCATTAGAGTTCTCTTCTGGTGTTAAAATGTCATGTATTTGTAGTATCATTTCTTATTCTCAAAGTTACATTTTACATTAGATCTTGGCATAAAATGCCTGGAAAGATATGGAAAAAAATCAAATTAAATAGCCTTCTGGTCAAAAATCAAAATCTGAAAAATGCTAACAAAAAGAGTAAATATTTTTGATGAAACACAAGGATGCTGGTGCACAGAAGTTGGAAATCAGATGTCTCATTTTCCAGTTTGTGATCATAATTTACTTCCCATTAGCTAAATTTCTAGCCTGAGATAATCATTTAGTCAACATTTACCATAGAAAGGTATAATTGCCTCAGAGAGCAGTTCAGTCATCTCATCATGATAAGTATCCAAAGATGAGGCAAAAAACCTAGTGTACATGCTCCTCTTCCCCTTTATACAGAGACAGGAATCTTCATAATTTCTAAGATCATATTATCTGCTCTGTGGTTTGAGTTTTTGCAGTCATTGTCTTCCAAAGTGCTTCAGGGAATATATTTGACAGGAAATAGCTTGTATCGTGAAGCCTTTAGGACCATGTTGTTGGCTATTGTTCATAGACACAGCAGATGTAATCTGTGAATCAGACTTGGCAGAGCAAATATACGTGAATGAAGACTAGAAATTCTTTATGCACAGTCAATGAAATGTAGATAAGGCAGGCAGGACCAACATAGAAAGGAAAGGTGAAAATGCTGAAGGAGAAAAAGGAGGACAACAGATGATGCAGAGTATGATCTCAGCAATGGATGACATGAGAGCCAACAAGTCTGAAGTGTGCAGAACGCCTTTAGGCATAGAGAAAATAAGGCAAGACTCACCCATAGATGACATTACAACAGGGCACACAGAGAAGGATGGGTAGCTAAATTAACAAAGCAATTAAGCTGAATTGTCCAATACATCTATCTAATGTATTATCTCAGACAAATGCATCTATGTATCTTAGCTGCATCTATCTAACATATTACTTAATGTATCCTATGCTAATTATCATTATGTCACTCCTAAGGGCACTGTTACACACAAAGATGCAATAAATCGTTTAGCACAAAGGGAAAGAGATGAGGCAAAACAGTTCCTAATCAATCCCATAAATATAAATTCAGCATATCTCAATCTGTGTTCACAAATAGGCTGTCTCTGAGTTCAGATTCAGCCAGGCAAGATGTACTGACTGGAGATAAAAAGGGGATGATCCCTCAAGAGCACTGCCTCGAACAATGTGCCTCTACCCTCTTTCCACTAGAAAGTAAATACAGATCTACAGACAATAGATTATTTATCTTAATCATGTTTCATGACTTCCTTTACAGGCAGGATACAGACTTTTAGAGATCTGTGACTCAAAGCTACAGATTTAGAGAGAACACCTTTATCAGGTGTATCACAGACACCCTGCAGAGAACAGCTTCTAATTGTATGGTGCAGGAGAAAGAGGACAGGACAGAGTACTAAATAATTTTCAAGTCTCTCTTCACACCCAGGTTTGCCCCAGGGTGACTGACCTACCCTCTTCCCTGCAGTTCACACTCTGAAGGACAGGACTGCATGCTGCATCCTCAGACAATTCACTGAAAGCTGAGAGAACAGAATAGAAGGAAAAGAAAGTAGGCATTCATTTAAAAAAATTAGTTTGATGTGCATGTTCTCTCTGTTAAGTTTACTATCTGTGGCCTTCATGGGAGAAGATTCCTTTCCAGGAAACTGTCAAGCTACAAATGTGATACTTTTAAAAGAAGGTTTTAGCAACGATTCTGGTAAGAGTACATATAGGAACACCTTCAAGACTGATCTTCTTAAGATTTCATTGATGCTTAGAGTATTTTGTCTGAAATGCTAGACATTCCTTTAGAACTATGAGGCTTGTTTTTTAGCAAGACAATCAAGATTTTATGCTTTTAATCACCATCTGTTGTTCAATAAATGTCAAATTGTTCCTAATGCTATCTCTTAGCATACGGTTTTTTAATTTGATTTTGTACTCTCTGTTCATTACTGGCAATTCAGGGCTTGTCCTATAAGATTTTCATTTCTTATTCTGTCTTGATTTCTGTTGGAAACAAATATACATATGCATTTGTACACAGGCAGACACACAAAAGGTGTGCAAACTTTCCGAAGATGTAGAGGAATACAGAAAGAGTATTAAAATGTTGTCACAGTGACTGTAGTGCCCACAAGGAATACAAAAAGAACAGATCTCTGAAGGACTGCTGAGAATCATCAAGATTGTCATACTGCATTTTTCAATAAGAAAGATCAAAAGACATTTTGACTGAGGATGCTCTGCATGTTACAGTAAGGTTCAGAGTTCAACCAGGAAGATTCTTTCTGAGCCACAAAAAAGAATAAATCAGCTGTTGACTCTGAAGTTTGTTTGGATGTGACAGCAAGGAGACAACACACCCTAAAACAGCAACTGAATCCAAACTGCTTGGGTTGAGGGACTATATAAGAGAAAGTTTTCTTCTAATCACAGCAGAGATAGCAAATGAGAAAATGAACTGCCCTTCATTGAGCTCTTGCAAATGTCAGCAGAGGAAGCAGAAATTCTATCCTGCTCTCTGATCCTGAATAACAGGTCACCTGCCAGTGACAGGTTAAATAACAGGAATACATTGCTTTACTGAAGAGTTTTGCAATACTTCAGGACTCCTTTTCTGCAGAATTTTATTTGTAGTTATCAAGGAGTGATGAAATACTTTTCAACTGTTAACGTGGTGCTAACAGTCTGAGCTCTACATGACACATCTGGCTGCTTGGGTCAATTCTGAAATATTCTACAAAGCCATGGGAAACCACATTGTAAAGCTAATTGGGACAGATTAAAGGTGCAAGATTAGAAATAGAGAAAATTAAGGTAGATTACTGTAAAAAGCATCCTAACTGGTCAGGCTGCTAGTGTTTAGAATCTTCAGAGGCATAAACTGATGAAAAAAAAAAGAAAGCAAGGTGCCTCATGACTATACATAATGAGAGCCTAGGCAAAATTCACCTTTGAAATTCCTGAATTAGTATCAAGACAAACTCCTGAAGTCAAGGCTGTAAGTTGGAATAGGGATAGCTTATTGCTGAACCACCAGGCAGGAGAACTCAAAATCAGGCCCTGAACAGAACCTCTAGCATCACAAGAGGTCATTCATGCTAGTCCCAGCACCACAGCACTGCCAACCAATTTTGTGTTGTTCTTTATAGGTATTTGTTCAGCATTAAAAACCTTCAAGACACTTTAACTTCTCCATTCAGTCCCTCCAATGCTTCACTGTCCTTACAGTTAGAAAAAACTTCCAAATCTTTGTCATGCTGGTCTATTACTGTCACTTAAACCCATCAATCCTAGTCATAAGTTCTGCAGATATATGAAAGAGATCATTCCTTTTCTAGCTGAAACAACCCTTTGCAAATTTACTTCTACCTTCAGTCTTCTCTTCCCAGCACCATCCATCATCAGAAAGGGAAAACACACTGATAGAATTGGAGTTTGTCCTCCCAGTTTCACAGCATATAAATTGAAATGAGCCAGGTGAGACACAGTAAGTAACATTTGCGTATGGTGAGGGGGAAAAAAGCATAAAGCAGTGAAAACAGCCACATATCCCTTATATTTGTTGCTTGGTAGACATACAACGGGTTATCAGATTAAAAGAAAAAGCAAGTGATGTGCCATAAGACATAGGTGACAATATCCTTTGCACACTGCAAATATTTAGGGACACGGCTTAGTGGGCATGGTGGCGATGAGTTGACAGACTAGATGATCTTAGTGGTCTTTTTCAACTTTAATGATTCTACGACGCTATGAAATAGTGGGACAAGTATACCAGGCTCTGTTTGCTTGCCCAAGGACCTTGGCTGATATATTCAGGATTCAGCAATGTCTGTGCTCCCTCTCCACTGCCACCAGCTGTTTGTGTTTCCAGTTGAGGGTAGTTGGTGGGCAGAAGTCCTACAATGCCCCAGTAATGCTGCTACTTAGCTATTTGAGCCTGCACAGCTGTATACTGTAAGCTTGCACTGAAAATTTGGCTCCAGATTGAAATCTTGCACTTATTGTGCATTACATTTTCAGAAGTCTTCCCGAGGTGGCTGAATACAGTGATGGTTTTTGAAATGAGAACTGATAAGGGTTGAGTTGGGAAATAACAAGGGGAAGGAGGTGGGAAGACCAGTATTAGTGACATTGTCTAGGAAGAAACAGAAAGATTTTAGCATGATCGATATATTGGGATTTGGAGAAATTATTCAGGTGAGAAAAAAATAGTTGTTTGATGTTCAGTGGCAGAGGAAAGAAAGAGGGCTTCAGGGGGACTACTAAGAGCTCCATTTTGTCTGCATTAAGCTTATGCTGATGGTTTCAAAAGCATAATTGCTTCTAAAATAGTCAAATTATGCATTATGAATACATTATCTCATGCATTTAGCCTTCTTTTTCTGCTGACAAATAATTCACAAAACAATCCTGATTTCTGCAAATGCATCCACTCGAAGCTCAGAAATGGGTCTAAAAACAGATCTTTACAGCACTGAGACAAACACCTCCACTAATTCAGCTACATTAGTGGGTCAGATAGATCTTTCGTTAGATAATTTTTCTCTCTCACACACACATGCACATATATACACGCACAAGTCAGTACCTACTATACGGTCTCTATATTATGGCAGCCTCCTGAACGTTTCTCAGCTTACAACAGCAATTGCCATGGAAATGTTGTGACAATCCCCTCGAGGCAAATGAGTGGTCTACACAACAGCATTTCTGAGCTCAAGAGGTCCCTTTTAAAGGCTATATTGAATTGAGTAAGTCACACCATTACTGAGGCAGTCTCAAGACTGGCAGTGCAAAACTATACAGTGATCTGCCAGCCTTAATCGCTTTTCAGCTCTATGCAGCAGCCTTCTGGAAGTCCTGAGACATGCTTTTCCAACAGTTGTGCAGTATAACTGAAGCATCCATTGTTAAGAGGCTGTTTTCAATTTTTCTTAGCAGTCCCCTTTGTAGCAGGGTCAGCTTTCTAAGGAGGGTTAACTCTCCTTTGCTGTCAAAAGGTCCCCAGTTTTCAAGAAAAAGCTCCCACAAAATAAAAAGAATTAAATGGGCTACTTATATAAAGTAATAGCATAATATCATAACTCTTTATTTCTGCCCTTGTTCAGGACAGCTAAACTCCATCTCTCCCACTTCATGCAAGTTTCAGGTATGAATCTTTTAGGGTCTAGGGATTCACTTTATCCTTTCCATTCTTTAGCTCTTCACATCTTTTCTCCTCCCAGGGTCTCTCTTCCCTGTCATTTTTTTGATACATAGATATTAAAAAATAGTGCATGTAATGACCTACTGCATACCATCACCTTCGCTGGAAGGTGATGGTATCCATCTGCGTTGGAACTGGTATAATCTACCACACTTCAGAATTTTGTCTTTTATGTGTGCGTTTTATACTGGAGAGACTTAAGGTTTTAGTTATTGCTTCTAGGCAATACACCTGGCAAATCAAATTTCAGGAACTTTTCAACTCAGGAAGGGGAGCTTGCTGGTTATACAGACTACCTGCAAGCTCTAAGTTCATGTTCATTTACACTCATATCCATCTCTGGGAATGGATGATATTCTACATCTGGGGTTTGATTCAATGACATCTCTCTCTGTAAGGGGATTAACTGAATATAAAAAAAGGGTGAGAGTGACAGTCCAGGAATGTAGGAGACTTGCTCAGGGACAGAAATGACATAGCATAAGTAAGAACGTGACAAGGACTTCAGTTCACAGCATGTAACAGTGCTAAGTTTGAGGGGTCATGCCTGTAGGAGCTGTACACATTCACTCTGTCCTGACATCTTTGCTGACATGACTAACAGGGCTGAGCATTTTGGTGACAATGGTGATGTGGTGATAACTGTTTCTGTAGGAACCAAATTACAAAGATCTCATTTCATGTAAGCTGCCAAATGGCCATTTCCACACCCACAGCCCTTGGCATTTACATGGAGGTCTTATTCACAATGCCCTTTCACCCTGCTCATCCCTGTTAGGAAATGATCTATAATGATCCCGTTTTAAGAAGATGGAAAACAGTAACAACCGATGTGAATAACTTGCCCATGAGGAAATAGTTCTCAGAACTCATTCTCAGGACATGTCACCTGGATAGTTCCTCACCACCAAAGTGACAATGACTTCCAAAGTTAAGATCTAAGTGAGAACTTGCTCCTCCTTCCCACTCAGCTATGCTTGCTCCTCTGACATCTACATAGGCCATGCCTACACCCCTGAGTTGGTCAGACCTGAGACAATCATGACAAGTTCCATAATCCATGTGCAAGGCATTTGCTTATCCTGCCCAAATATGATATTGTTCTTGAGATACTAGTTGCTAATATTATAATGCATACTGGGAAATAAATGTATATATCTCATTGATTACTAGAACGACTGCAATAAAATTTCTTCCTCGTGCCTTTCCATCATCTTTCTTAGCTCTGCACATGTAATTTTCCACTCTATTGTACTCACTCTGAACTCCACTTTGAAGAGCTTTTCCATTTACTGAAATACTAAACAGTCACAACAGTTTATTTGCACTTCTATTGTGCCTGCCTCCCTTCGAAGAATATCAACACAAATTACAAACATCAGTGATTTTAGTCTCCATTCACTCCAGCAATATAATCCCTAGCCTACAGATGAGGAAACTAAAATGTGATTTGACCAAAGTCATATAGAAAATTCACTCTGGAAATCAGCTGTGTCTCAAGTATGCTGGAGGCCATGGGTACCATGAGCACGTGCAGCAGAGAAACGCTCTGTGCATGCGGTGAGAGCAGCTCCTGAGAAAGGGGTGAGGATTCACTCCATTGAGTCTCCAGACATGTAGAGCTACTGCTCAGAAGGTCTGACCTATTTGGCTGTAGGGCTGCTTTAGAAGGAAGGGCTCAGAACCTAAGCCTTGATGTGCTGTAAGTTAAGGCAGCACCGCCAAAAGCAAAAGGTTAATTTCTGGGCGCTACATACAGGTCCCTGACTGCCTAAACTTTAGGCTAAAATGAAGAAAATGGTGTGCACATCACCAGAAACTTTCATTTCAGATTTTTTTCTCCTCTTGTCAGTCTCATCCCATGATATTAACAATTTACCTGCACCATGCAAAGTTTTTAACGATCCTCTAAAATAAATGCCGTAACTTAATGCTGCACTTCTCTGCTTGGGGGTTGTTGCTTTTTGGTGGATTTTTTTCCCCTTTTAGAGCAAGGAGAAAAGGGGACTACATGAACCATGGAATGCTCAGCTGCTGTTATAGGAACATAAACGATATAGTGGTCTATAGTATTTCCGACCCTAACTCTCTCCAGTTGGCTGCAAACAATAGCATTAGACTATTAGAATAGAATCCAGTTTGCTGATACTTGACTTGAATTTAGACTTGAAATATTAGGCGTAAGATGAAGCTGTCATACCAAATTTTTTCAGTCGCTAGCAAATATGGAAATGTGAAGACTTTGAAAGGGAAATTATCTTTCCAATTCAACTGACCAAATATAGACGGGCTACAAAAATTTTCAGAGGTTTATCAGAAATAACTAAATCATTCCCAAGTGCTTACATAGAGAATACCCTTTCAAAAAACTTAGTTTCTTACTCTAGAAGGATTGTTTTACAAGCAGCTTGAAATTTAAGCTGATGTTAAATACATAAAGTAAAACTAGGCCTTACTTTATCTTATAAGACTATTAAGTTGTGTTTTACTTCAAGAAAAGCATAGTCCAAAATTATTTCTGCAAAAGTCAAAATTGAGTTTCTATTCATATTATTACTGAATATTCATTCACTCAATATCTATTCAGTAAAAATGACTATGTAGCCAACATTTTTAACACAAATATTGTCAGAGCTGAATTTTCAGTCTTCCTTTTACAGTGTTAAGAGTCATAGAGAATGAAGTGTCAAATTCTTCTCATAGCTGAATTCACACTGTGCTCATTATATAAGTTGTCTGCTCACACATCAGAAATAGAGCTATCCTGGAAATGTAGGTGAATAATAGATTTGATAAAATATGTTGGTTTTGTGTCATAGAGTGTATGTAAATTTGATTTTCATTTATTTGACATTTCATATGAAAAAATAGAAATGAAACATTCCAAATGGCACAACATTTCATTTCAAAATTTTCAAAAGGAATCTTTTTTGCATTTTTCATTTTGAAATGGCTTTTTCAAATCAAAATTGACCTCATTTAAAAATAAGGGGATTCAACCGTACATGAAACATGTGCTTTTAGTTGACTACACATTTTAGTTATGTCAGTGTGGAACAAATTGTATCATTTTTGGGTCCCTGCATCTCCTTTACCTCCATCCCCAGCCCCTCCACCAAAAAGGAGGAAAGACACTCCAGAGTGATGTTAGTTGAGCTAAATGTTTTTCCTCATTTTTTTTGGTTCAGCCCTCAAACTGAAAATTCTGTAGATTATTCTTTTCTCAAAACATTGGCTTAGATTCATTACATCCAACTTAAGTCCCTCTCAACACAGCAGTAGATATTAGGCACTTTCAAGATATGCAAGATGCAGATGTCTACACATAAAGCAGGCTTGCAAGAGGCCAATGGAATACAGCCAATGGAGTCGAGAAATATGAGAACAACCTGGAGAAAACACATGCATATGAACAGCTAAGGAAATCTTGAGTTTCATTGACCACAATGACTGAGGGCCACACATTCAAGCATTCTCTTGCTCACCTGGGGCTGTTTGAGACACTTTAGAAGAGATGCATATGATACAAGGTTTAGAGGAAATATGCCTCACTGGACCAGGTAGAAGCAAAACAGAATACACTAAGGTAGATCAAATGGTCCTAAAAATAATTTGATGGGCAACAGAATGAATCTCTAGACTTTCATTTTAATCTACTTAACTTGACACAACAGTTTATGGTGTTATCCAGTCTACTTATTATTTCATATTTTTCCTAAGGAGTAAATGATTCATAGTTGGACACTCCCTAACTCTAGTGCCTATACAACTAGCTTAGACTTAACACATTCTTTAAATTGATAAAATTGCATTAAAAAATTGTTTCACCTAATTAATGTGGATTTACTAGCAAGTGTGAACTTTGAATATTCACATCAAACTCGTCATACTGTTAGAACCATGAATAAAACACAACCAGTCACATCAAGTATTTCATGAGCTTTATGCTAACATTTCCCTAAAAAAGAAAAGTGAGTTTGGTTCTGTAATTAAAGTACTCATGCCAAATTAATTGCTCTGTTGAAACAAAACTATGCATTATAATGTCATAGACAGCACTTAGTTTCACTCATGGAAGCCTAGGCAGTGTACTGACTGGCAACTGGTAGGTTGATATTGCCATGTTTAGGCAACCCAATGTAGTGTCTGAATTACAAGGCCAATTTCCCCAGGCTCCCTGATTAAATCACAGAGAAAGAACTAAAGGAACCAATCCCTTTCAGCCCTACAGATGTTTTAAATTATTAATAAATTTGTTCACTCATTCTCTTGGGAGTAATTAGGACCATGTGAGATGCTCTCAATTATCGTGGCTTTCGGATAGGAAACCCTCACCTATATGAACTGCTGTAGGACAAGGTCCTAGTCTTACACATTTCAGACACCTCTGGACCTAAATAACATTAAGATCTAAGTGACATCCCACTTCACCCCAAAATCCCCAGATCTTTAATTACCCATGCACGCTGAAAAGGACCTCTGTTTTGAAGCTAAGCATCTATTGCCCACCCAAAGCTCTACTGCCATCCAGGATTAGGCAGACAGGTGACGTTCAGGAGACTAAGTCTCTTGGAAAAGCTCATTTTTTTCTGGTCTGGCAGAAATTCCATGGGAAGCAAAATGTCTCTCTTGCTGAAAAGGCTTTTCGATGGAAGCAGAAAAAGGTAATGTACCGATTTAACGGTTATATTTGAAATTCACTTCACTGTGCTGGGACTTGTTCCCCCCACAATTGCTTCCCCCTTGTCTGGATCGAACAATCCCCCTGATGTGACTGCGGAGGTCCTTGAGATGTGCACCATATTTGAGACAAAATAATGCTATTATCATACAAATGACGCTGAAGAGCTGCCTCTGTTGTGCAGGCTACACTACAAAATGAATGAAAAAAAAGATTAGATTCTGTGAGATCCTTCCTTGCAGGAACAATGTATTGTAAAGCAGATTTGCTTCATTTCCTTCAAAATCCCTCAGATAATGCAGGACAACGCTTTTCAATGGTTCCCACTATATGCACTGCGTGTCTAAGTAAATGGGAACATGGTACACTTCAAAAATCATTGTAAAGAATTACTGTTTATCTGGATAAGGAAGGGTAGGCTTGAGACCTGATTATGCCAACTGATCCAAATGCATTGAAAACTCTGTTCTCATTTTCACATTCCTCAAGTAGCAAAACTTGACATCTGTGCAAAAACTGTCCCACTGAACAAAAAATATGGCTGCTGGTGCAGCTAAAAGGGCTGGAGTTTGTTGCTAATGAAACTTTCACCACATTTTTATCTGTCTTTCAGAAGAGTTTGCGGTTATTGTTTTTTTAAAGTTCCCACAGGAAATCTCGGTGGTTTTATCTGCACTTTGAGGGTCATGTAAAAGGTTGGGGCATGTTTGAATGCCCAAGAAATTATTCAGAATGCAGATTTGTAAACGAGAGCGATTATTTACTCAGAACAATTGAGCCTGGGCATAAAAGCCAGGAAGCACATATACAGAGAGAGGGCTAGGTGCCAGCTCTACGTGCTCGCTGCCTATCGGGGTGTCTGAGCAGCCGTATCTCTCAGCCAGTGACATTAATGAGGGATGAGGATTTTCAGTAACTCACAGGCTCTGACTGCTGCAGGGCTGTTTGCATCCTGAGGTCCGTGTGATCGTCATAGTTCATGTAAATATGGCAGCAGGGATAAGTCACCTTGCACCTGGACCTCTGCTCCTGCTTAAAATGTGTGCTACTGGTTCTGATTACTCTTATATCTCTTTAACACTAGAGCTGCCACAGCCACAGTTATCTTTTATGACTTGATGGTATCCTGGCAACAACCTTTGTTAAAGGACAGCAACACTGAATTTTCCTAAACAGCCTTTCTATCTTGTACAACCTCACATGCATGCACAGAACACTCCTGCTATCTCCCTGGAAGTGTTGTATCTGTTTCACATAGAGAAATGCTGAAGTCAATAGTTTGGTCATTTGTGTAGTGAAATCGGTTGTCAGCTGTAGTATTCAGCAGGCTGCAAATCATGCTGATATCATTATGCACAAAGACCAGGTATTGAAATGATAGAGCATTCAGCTCTGCCTCCTAGAGATACCCCACTGCACAAAGTAGAGTAATATAATTGTTCAGAATGGAGGGGTACATTTTCAGAGTGCTTTGCTCAGCAGTTTATTCTCCTGACTCTGATTAAAGTTAATGGGAGTCGTGCAGCTGAAACCTCATGGATTGCACATGGTTTGATGACACAATACAGCTGCAAACGAAGGCAGGATTGTGTAGAGTCAGGTACAAAGTGGCAATTTTTGCTCCATTTAACCATCATCTCTTTTCCAGCTCTCAGCACATTAACCACTTTTCTGCTGATCATCCTGCAAAGTCTAAAATCAAGCAGTGCTCTTTGGAGCAACCTGTTTCCACAGGAAGTGTAGTTACTAGTACCTATAGTAATGCCTATCTTGTGTTTTGTTCCTTCAAGTACAAGGTTTTACAATGTGCACTAATGCAGGAGGTGTTTCATCCTGCTGTAGACTACTCGCAGAATAATCCCTCAACAAGATACAAGTATCAGGTTGGATATTAGGAAAAATTTATTCTCAGAAAGAATGGTAATGCATTGGGACATGATGCCCAGAGAGGTCATGGAGTCACCATCCGAGGAGGTGAACCGTGTTGGTGTGGCACTGAGGGACATGGTCAGTGGGCATGGTGGTGATGAGCTGACGGCTGGACTATGTGATCCTAGTGCTCTTTTCTAACCTTAATGATTCTACAGTTCTAAGTACAATCAGCTTGGAAGGGAATGTTCCAGAGATGCTACCGCTAAACCCTGTTTGGTGTATTGTTTGTTTAACTGCATTTTTCAACATATGAAATAAACTTGCGTAATTTATGGGTACACCACATTTCTTGCCAAAAGTACTTCACAAACTGATTTTACAAGCTGTAAACACGCACTAGTTATTAAAAGGAAAAATGTGTTAAAAGCTTGCTTAATAAAGTATTTAAGTTCCAGAGAACTTTAGTTGAGCATTATTTCTCTTGAAAACTATAAGTCAAAAAACCCTGCAGTCTGCCCATGTCCTAGTTCACTCTCAAATCCTTTCAAAGTCAAACCATTCAAGTGCTTCTTTCTGATTGGTAACATCCCTATATTTACAGCTATCACTTCTTTGGTGTTAACATTACTCTTCAGACTGTCTTGGACATACAGTTTAGGATATCCTGTCCAAGACCCCACCACAGGCTGGCAGTGGAAAAACTTCTACCTTATATTTTCCAGATTCATTTCACATGTCACATGGTTTCCCAGGCTATGAAATAGGATGTCCATGATCTGCTTCTGATTCAGAAATTCCAGTGCTGGAAGTTGAAGCTAAGCACTAAAAGACCTATAATACTAAATAACAGAGGATATGAAACCAAGATGGACTGCTGACCAACTACACAGTACTTTCTTCCTCCCTTGCTCTGCTCTGAACCTCTCTATGTGGATTTCTTCACTACTTAGATATGAAAGAGATGAGAAAGTTCTCACTGATGTGGACCAGTGTTAGTTTGTGCCATTTGAGCTCAGCTCTATTTCCTTTCCAATCTAGATAAAGCTAGGTTGTTTTCGGAGGGTTATAAAAATGCATTTTTATAATCTGCTTATGAATACACAATTCCACCCCCAGGAGGTGAATATGTGCACTTAAAAAGCCATTGATTTATAAATCTAACTGTATTAAAATGTTCATAGGAAAGCTGCTTCGCAACAGAAAGAAATTCCCTGCTCATACTTCTCCATGTGGAAGAAGGAAAAGGTAACAATGGATAAAATTAAAAAGCCACAGAAGATACTTTTTATGTCCCCAGGTTCTTATGTTGTGAACATTGTCCCACATTCTGGACATCAGGCTAGAAGATCAGAACAACAAAAAATAATTGCCATCCTTTCTGAGCTCGATTTTGTGCCTGCAGAATCTCCTCTGAATCTCCCTGGGCCTCTTCTCTTACTGGAATTACAAAGGAAAAAGTAGAAATTAGTATGAGCTAAGGGAAAGAGAAAATACTTCCTATCTCCCACAGAGAACAGACACAGTATCAAGGGCCCTGAGGCCCTTGATAAGAAGACATGAAAGAATCACTTCCAAAACATAATCCGGTTCCCAAAGATTTGCACTAAGAAATCCCTGCAGGAGCTGGCGGTGCCAGAAGCAGTACCAATTCCCATTCCAGTTCCTGTCCTGACACAGTGTGAAGCTACACAGACTGCACCCCGATGTTTCTAAGGGAGTCATTTTGCTTGAAGGGAAAAGACCCCAGTAGATTTCTCAAGGAAAGAGATGTAAAACAAAAGCTTTGCAGATAAAAAGATCTTTCACAACTTCCAGCTAACCTTCTCCCCCATTTATAAAGGCACAGAATTTATTGTGAATATGAGGAATGCTATTATATTTCTCCCTTCTTTACACTGAGGTTTCCATGCTAAATTACTGTTAGTGAAAGACTGTGAGGTCCACAGATGAAATGTACTATATGAAGAGCTAATCATTATTATTTCCATTTAAAAGAGCCAAACAAATCTCTCCCCCCTTTAAAATAAACCTAAAAGGGAGGTGCAGGAAATGTTAAAACAAGGTGCATTTGATCTCTCCAAACTTTCCTGAGTTCTAAAGAGCCAGCGTCTATAACGTCACTGTTTCTTGGGGGTATTTTTCATCACAATAAAACGATTCAGCAGAGAATGTTTCCATTCAAAACATTTCAAATTGCTTTCCTGTCAAATGTATAAAATGTCCTGCATTATGCATTAGAAGGATTTGTACCTCAGCTTTGCTAACATAAACAGTATTTCCAGCATAGGCAACTAATAGAACAGGTTAATGCTTTGGGGTCTGTTCATAATACAGATGGTAATGATTTGTGCTGCTTGTGTATGTGCTTCCCACATAAACATGAAGACCTGAGTTCTATTATGTCAATCTTTCTAATGCTGATCTTCCCTCACACAGGCAGTTATGCCACCCCTGTCTTTCCAGAATTTTCTTTGGCCCATCCTGGTCACAGATCAGGAGATAAATCTTTGAGTCATAAGGATGCATGTAAAATTGTCAGGAACCCCACAGGTTATGGAGGCTGTGGCCCACTGAGTAGAGCCAGAAAAGGCATTCCTATCTCTGGTTGCAGAGTGGCCAGCACAGAGGAAAGGCTCAGGAAGTAAATAGTCACATTAGCATAACCTGCTGCCCAACCGCTCATTTTAGCAACATGCTGGAAGAGCTATCCAGCTTTTTACCTTCTAAAAGCTGTCTATTCTGCCAAATGAAAGAGAGCAAAGAGATCTCTGCCTTTGGTCCAAGAGGCACTGTCAACTTCACATCCTCTCAACTTAGGGCCAGCACTCAAGAGCTGTTGTAAGGAGCTGCACCACAAGGCACAGACATACCCTTGATTTCCCATGCAATCCAGGGAGACCTGAGCTTCTGAAAAGGAAGATGCAGAACAACTGTCACACTGAGCCAGTCAGAAAGAAAGGCCAAAGGCTGAAATCTCCTAGTTAGTTAGGGCCACAGCCAAATCCTGTACAAATCCACATTGCTCTCCACTCCTAAAACAGTACCAGAAGGGAATAATACAGCAGCTGGATACAGGGCTTGGCTGCAAATTCTCCACCTCTCCCCCCAAAACTGTGTGATCATACAGGAAGGAATGCAATATCCCTGGGGCTTAAGAGAGAATGGCCACCTACTTCTGCTGAGTCTCTGGTGAAAAGGGAATCCCAGGTCTTTCTGTTGTAACTGATACAGCTTAAGCCTGTTCTGTATATACCACTCATGAATGTTAGGCACAGCAAGTAGACCTTGAGATTCTCCATGTTCTGCTTGGGCTACAGCTTTAGCCTCCTTTTTGTTGATTCCTTAGAGCTCAATGATCTTTGAGGTTCTTTCCAACCTAAGCCATTCTATTATTCTGCGATATGGAAAAGAGAAAACACTGTAGATATGTGAAAAGCATTTTCTTATATGAAAATGGCTCTTATGCAGATTCGAGTTAAGTATCTCTTCTAATCCATTGCACACAGACCAAAGAAACATTTCCAAGGTCCAGGTTAATAAAGTCATGTATAAAAACTGTCACTGCATCTTTGTCCTGCTCCAATACACAGGATGCTGAGGCAGCTGAGCCTATGGTCTGAGCAGCAACCATGCTTATCTTTAAAATCTGCTTGATTTGCTGCAGATAAGATTTACGAAAGATTTCCTGGTTTTGAGGGTAGTTAAGTGCTCAAAGAGGCCACCTAGGGAGACTGTCACATCTCTGGCATAAGAGGCTTTAAAGAACAGATTACACAAACAGCTGTCAAGGGCAGCTCAGACGTATGTGATGCTGCCTTCAAGCAGAAGAGTGGACAAAGATATCTCCTGGGATCTATGTATAGGATTCTTCCACCCTTCTGCACAGCTTCAGCCAAAATCTTTGTATTTGGATTCTTCTTGAAGAGACACATCCTACCATCAGTGGATCCACTAGCCATATCGTAGCATTGTCCATCTCTTTCTTTCCCTAGTATACTATGTCTACTGAAGTCAGAGATGTCTGTGGGATATGATTTATTCCCTCTGTTCCCCAGGAATCACATGCAGCAGGCAGAAGATAAAGAAGTCTGGGAGCTGCTGTGCTGCTGACCACTTTCCAGCCTCACTGCTGAGGAAGAGCAATGGTTTAAAGCCAGCTTTGCCCTCACCCATGGCACAATGCCAAGTACAGTCCAACTGGCCTGTAGAATGTAAGCCAGTGGCAGAAGCCATTCCCTGAAGACTCACAAGAACAGTTGTCCATGCAGCTTTGCTTCCCTGTACGTGGTTAACAGCTTGCAAACTGGCAGGAACCCAGCAAACAGAGGGGAAGGCAGGATTCCTGCTAGACACGCACATTTGGCCTCACACGTGCTCACTTTTACAAAATGTAATGTTGTGATTCTTTAGTGCTGATCTCCCCAAACCCTGCTTGACTACAAAGAAGCACTTTGTCCTACTAGAAGCAGAAGTTCTGGTCCTTCAACATCACAGGTTGTTTAGGAGTACTAAAAAGATCGTGGGTGCAGGCTCAGCACACTTGTGCTGTTGGTCTTTAGCTCTCAGGGAGCAACTATCATGCAGTCACAAAAATGTAAAGACAGAAAGGAAAGCAATCTAATATTTACAGGAGAAAAAGTGATCCTACACTACAATATACAAATTTAGGGAATCTTTGTAGCCATATTATCTGCAGATAGCTACTGAAACACTGTTTCCAGCAGAATGTTTACACAGTTGTCAGCAAGCATATTGTTTGCCTACTTTTCAAAGCCAATTTATATGCAGCACACGTAGCAGCATGCATGAAAATTCAGACAAAAACACAGATGCATGCAACAATGCCTGGCCAGATATTGCTGCTGTTTATTGTTTGTTGCTCGGAAGTGCCTAGGAGAGAGAAGGAAGGTAGCAGCCCATTGTGTTTGGCATTATACCACCTCATGTTAAAATATAGGTATTTTCCTCGAGGAACATACAGTCTCTACTTAAGACAAGATACGAGTGTAACAGAAAGTGAGAGAGTGACATACGGGAATGAATAATAAGAGAGTTTATATGTGCCAACTTTACACTCCCGTGTGCCAGCTAATTGAGTACATGATGCAAATAAATACTAGTCTCCTACTGAAGGCAACAAGTTAGCTGTAATCAGATGGCACTTTATTAGGAGCTTCACGGAAGGCGACCTTGGTGAGAAATTTGGAGGAACTCAGGCAAGGCGATAGATAGATCTGTTTGGAAAGAGCACTACAGAGGAAAGTGTCACTGTGGGAGAAAGGGAAGAGTGTGTGGCAAGAGAAAAGTGAGTAAAGGTGACTGGCATCATATAGGCAGCAAAGCAGGAAGCGCTCAGGTAACAGGGTGGCTAGGAGGGAGAGATGCAAAAATTCTGGAATAAAGGAAAAGGAGTTTGCATTTAACCTGCTTGATGGTGGGGGAAAGGGAGGGAGAAGGACTGCAAAGGAGGATGAATTTGTCATTACCTTTGAACAGACCAGAGGAGAATGAGGACAGTGGGTGTCAGGAAAGCCTACGAGAAAAGGATCAGAGCTAAATTTCTGTCACTACAGGCAAAAGTCCTGTCTAAGAAAAAGTATAGAATCACCAACATAGTAACAGACAGTACTGGGAAACCTGAGGTGAGGACTTCTCCATGCCCAAGGTGGAAGGAGGGGAAGGAAACGTCTCCCAGACAAAGCAAGAGTAACACTATCTACAAGAGAAGTGTCAATGGGCACAAAGAGTGGAGCGTGCCCAAGGTTAAGCGTAAAGGCCAGTTCAAGATCACACTTCAATTTTAGCAGCTAGCCGTATTGAACCACATTCACCCAGGGCCCAAAAGGACAAGTCAAAGGGAAGCACTAAAAAGATGTATTACTCCCTCTTCTTGAAGTGCTCTGAATGGTTTTCAGAAGGCACTGCTCTCCTTCTGTGTGTGTGCCTGTTGCACAGACTGCAGCCTTGTCCCCTGACTTAGGGGCTCAGTTAGGTGGCATGAAAACCACTAATCAACGAAATTACACTGAAGTCCCTGTGCTATAGTTCACTGTGTCACCATACAGACAGATGACCTCTCTTCCAGGCTCTCTGGCAGGTAATATTTACGTTCAATATTGTTTATATTCCCCAAAACCTCCACAGGGAGATGCCAAATCAATAGGCCTAGAGCTGGAATACAGACATTTCATGCCTTTATTTTTCTATTTTTAAAATGACAGCAGTATTTCTACAATTCTGCAAAGCCTTTTAAAATGTTGAGAGAAGCACTGCCACCTGCCAGGGCCATGGGACTACTAGTGGGCCTGGCTGTCCCTGCCGATGCCCAGGGTTGCCTGCTCCCTGCCCAGACTCAGCTCCCACATCAGCACCGCGACCACCAGCCCCTGCAGCAGGGCCAGGCTCCAGCTCCCCACAGCCCTGCCCAGCCTGGACATGGCCCTGTTAAAGCAGGCCCACCCACAGACCCACATCCTGAGCAGCTACAGGGAGGTGCCCTGCTGCTGGCTGGGGCTGTAGGATGGTTTCTGCACACTAGGCCCTGCCCTAACATCCCTATGGGGAGTCCCCATAGTGCCCAGCCCCAGGGAGGCCCTGCCACATCCTGGCACCAACTGCCTGAGAAGTAGTGGGACAGGACAAAATCAAAGGACAAGCTCACCCTGAGCCAGCCCCTCTATGTAATACATTTTAAGGTTTTCTAAGTGCAGAGATGTTTCTGTTTTCCTCCTAGTCCTGAGCAACCGCCATCTTGTCTGATCCTGTTTTGTCTCATCTTCCCTGCAGTGATGTTGCACAGTACACATGAGACAGCTGTCACCATCTTGCTACCTCTGGGCCACATCACCTAAGCTCCAGCTGGAGCCCAGTGCCAGGTCACACTGGGTCTTGGCCACACCACTACAGAGCATGACAGGCATCCAGCACATCCCCACCTGCACTATCACCATGGAAGCACCTGGCCCAGGCACGCTTGCTCTTTCCAAAGAGGAAAAGGCCATACCACAGGAGCCAATCCATGAAGGACTGTGTAAATGGCAGTTCATCACCAGAATCAGTCACATTCATGCTAACACCAGTTCACTCTCTATAAGCAGTGAGCAGAGGAGCCTCAAGGTTTGTGCCTACAGTGTTTCTCAACAGTAAGTTAAACACTGCTCACCTTCCATGACACACACAAATGTAGAGGGAATTTTTTTTTTTTTTTGCAGTATTTTCTTATTTCTTTTACAGCCAAAACTGGAGCTTCTATGGATTATTCGCACAGCAGTCTTGCCAGTGCTGACTGTTCAGATTACTGCATCAATGCCTCCATGGCTTTCAAATTCATTTCACAGGTTTGCAAGAAACAGATGCTGATACCTGATAAGTAGCAGCACCTGGCTTGAAAGCTTGTCATCAGTTCATCAGCTTCTAACATCTCCAGTAACTTCTCAGCTTGCTGGAGAAATGCTACCCTAACCATCTAACATATTTCAGTGTGGGATAATAAAACTCCTCTCATGCACTTGTTGACATACTGATTCACACCTTGGTGTTGTTGCTGGAGCTATGTAAGCACATTAAGCCCAAGTGAGTGCAATGATACTCATTTGGTGAGCCTAGCTTCCTGTTGCATCCCCAAAGTTATCTTCTTTTCACAAGGAATTTCACATGACTATAGCACAGCTGAGATTCTTTGAAATGTTTTTTAATTAAAACAGAACTAGATATTTGCATATGTATTGCTTTTGATTATCAGAAGACACAAACATGTTTGCAAAGGTAGCAGAAGTAAATGAATGACATGAACTGCCTTCTTCATCATAGAGTTCTGAATTTCAGTATTTCAGCTTGTTTTCTGACATGATGAAGGTAAGACATTGATACAATACACACATTCAAAAAGCATTACACACCAGCCATTTAAAAAACAAACACATATCCAACTAGTTTGACCAGACTTCTGTTTTCCACAAGACCACTTGCCTTGCTGTAAGACAGAATTACACAGGGAATGAATTGGACCCTACAGTAACAAGGCTCTCAGAAATCCAATTGCAGAATGGCTAAACTGCCGAATAGAGGCACATTAAATAACACTCCTGTCATTCCATGGTAATGCATGATATATATATAATTGGGCAGTGGCCAATAAAGTCAACAAAAGGATTTGAAACAGTTTACAAGGTCATAAAGGAAAGGAAAAGCATGTTTCTTGCACTGCCAGGAAAGAGGAGCCACGGTGACCACAAAACATGGCTAGACTGCAGTAAGACCATCCCTAAGGCCAGGCCTCTGCACAAGGTTGCTAAGGGCAACTAGTGGGACAGAGAGGAGGATAGCAAAAGCAGTGCTGCAAATTTGGCCCCACAGTCACTCCTGGAAACCTGCTTGGTGCTGTGGCAGCTAGGGAGAGGGCTGAGCTGCTGGGAGGCAGCCGTAGGCATGGCAGCTGCCCCACTGCATCAGCTCTGGCAAGGACAGTGGGCTCTGCACTGTCTCAGTCCCAGTGCCTTCTCTTCCCTGCCCATGGTGTGACTTTGAACAGCAAAATGTATTTTTACTCCCTTCTGAAGCCTTGAGCCAGCTTCTTCTGCATCCACCTAAGAAATGGGTTGCTGTCTTGAGACCAAGTCCTGCTTCCTATAGTATTTTAAAGCTTCTATTAATTTGCTGAGGCCTCAATTCACTCTGACAAAGCTCAGTGGAAATTCATTCTTGGTTTCTGAGTGCCTTGTCTGTGTTACATAAATGCCCATCAGTGGTTAATTAGCTTCTCAGTCAGTGAATAGCCTATGCCCATCAATTCCCATGAGCAAAACTTACTAAATCTACACTGTAAATCTGCCCTTAGAGGCAGGACAATTGTAAAGCACCAAGCACCAATAAATACCAATCAAAACCCGAAGAACCCAGTACTGCCAAGCACAATGCCATTAATACAACTGATCAGGATGGGCAATTCTTTTAAGGAGAGTAATCAAAGCAATAGATGTAACACCCAGAAACACAGTATCTCAGACTAGATGAACCCCGTACTGGCAATAGCATTGTCTAAAGGCATATCAGATCTCTTATTTTAGCTCCTGCCAGTTCATGGAATGCTTGTGTCACTGAGATACTAAAGCTGGAAGGTCACATCATATCTTAGAAGGTAACCATCATTGTAAACATATAGTCTCTGATCTGTGGGGTTATAAGCGAGACTCTGGATTGTGTCTAACTTTTTATCCATGATGACACTAACATGACCTTCTTCACCAGTACTTGTGTCGTACATGTAGAAGATTTCCTCTTTCCTAGTGCTCAATGTCCTTGTGGCATACAAAATACCACATAACATGAAAGCATTGGAAACAGATGGCTTGTACTGTCTTGTCTGCCAAGTATTTAGCACATCAAGTGTGGTCTCATTGAGTTTGCTAATCACAATGTTGCCCATGCTATCTTCTGTTGAATATATTACCCACAACCCACTTTCATCCACAGCAAAATCTATGTCTTGCCATGATACACCTGCATATGAGAAACGGTTATAAACAGCAGCAGAGGGAAGGGCCTTACTCAAAACCACCTTGTTTGTAGTGATATCATACTTGGCTATATTTGATGAAGAATAAACATGATAGTAGAAAAAATTATTATAAAGAGCAGCACCACTTCCTTCCCCATATGTTAGTCTTCTTTCATACTTTGGTTTAAACAGCAGCAAATCATCAAAGGAACCATAAATTCTAAAATATTCAAAATATCTCCCAGCTGTTTCCAGTGGTGCAACCCAATAGATTTCATTCTCGGGGTTAGAGGGAGAGTAATCTCTACCCCAGGAACCATATTTGTAGGAAAATCCTTTCCAGTTCAGCTTTACAACATACGGCTGGCTAACATTCTGCAGTCCACGGTGAATGCAGCTACCTGCAATGGAAAAGAAAGAACAGGTTTTCCAAATGACATAATTAAGAGAGAGTTTTACATAGCATAGTCTCTACACGGTGCTTACTAGGGATTAGCTCTGTGGCAAAGCACACACATAAATGCATAATTTCATATGTAAAAGAGCTCCTTTTGGACCAAGGATTGTTTCACATTGACTTAGAAAGTTGATTAAAAAAAAAAAAAGAGTACACATAATTACAGTAAATACTGTGAGAAGAAAAAAAAAGACAGGGACATTCATCCTCAGTTAGGATTAATTTGCAGAAAGTAAGTGCTTACTGCGCCAATGCAGACAAGGGACACATCTGATGTGTGGTGCACTTGGAAATCCCCTGGTAAATACAATTTCAGTAGCATTTTAGGCTATTTTCTACCTCAGTAGAATGAAGACTGTGGGAGATGGGAAAGAGAAGCATCTGATTTCTTTGTAATTTGCTGAGGAGGGGTAGGAAGGAGGAGCAGCAATAGTAATTCCAAGACCCCATTTCAGATTATCACTCTACTGTCAGAATCACAGTTTTGAAACAGTGCATCACAGCCACATGGTGCCTTCCACCTCAGACCCTCAAAGAAATCTGTAGACAGTATCAGTTACAGCCTAGGAAATGTAGATAGACATCACTCCTAGTTTTCATGTGAAGCAACTCTAAAGAGAGTCTAACTTCATGATGTGCCAGAACAGTTTTAATTTCCACACATCAACTATGAAGCCATCTTCAGGAACATGGAAATATTTTTTTCTTTTTTCCACCCAAAATATTCTATTTTTGTGCAGCTAAGAAACATGTGTGCTTTTGGGATGAATAGAATTTGTTCTACGTTTATTAGGAACAAACCACAAAGTGGAATGAATATTCAATGATGATAAACAGTATTTGGAACAAAAATGTCCAAATGTATCTACAATAAATACTTTATTCTTTGTGAACTTCAGTGACATTCCATTTTCCTGATAAACTCTCAGCATCATCAGCCACTGGTGGAAAAAATTTTCCACTCAGAAATGTTCATGCACCTTTGGTAAGTCCAAAGTTGCCACTGGCAAAATCAGAGTATTTTTTTCAAGTGTAAACATCAGCTTTTTATCCAATCTTTTTGGGACACAAAAGGGTCCCACACTTTTCATTGTAAGGGTATTCCACCTGTGGGAGTGCAAGTAGAAATGTCAAGTGACTGGAACTAGCTCACAGGCTTAATGGTACTCAGAGACATTCAAGAAATGTTTAGATGTTGTACCAAGGGACATGGCTTAGGGGGTAAATGTTGGTGGTAGGTGGACAGTTGGACTTAATGATTTTGGAGGACTTTTTCAACCTCAGTAATTCTGTGCTTCTATGATTCTATGTGGCTTCTCAATTCAGTGAGGTGCTCAGCCATTCTCCCTAAAGATGGAATATCTATCACAAGAACAGACTCATGCCTCATGTTTCAATTAACCAACAATTAATGGCACAACTGTTTGGTGTTAAGAATGCCTCACAGCACAGGAACTTCATGTACCACCAACTATGGTGTCAATAATTAAAGTCAAACTTATTGTTTGTTTTGAATAATTTCTGGGTGTACCATGTCATGACTGCTTAGCACCTGTATGAAAAGAGCTGCTGGTAATAAACTCAGTCTTACAAGGGAACATCTAGCATATAACAACCTATGTCTCAAAGCAAAAAAGACAGAGAAATAACAGAGTCAAAACTTACCTTTTGACATCAAAGCTGGCCATTCCTACCAGAGGCTGAAGTATAATTACGAAATTAAATTGAAAACACTTAAAGCCACTGCCAGGAAAAGCCTACAAGGTATCTTGCATTCAAAGACATCCTAGTCTTATTCCACAAATAGTAGTGTGGAGAGAGTCCAACCTAAGATACGCTCCTTCAAAAAACACTTGGAAACAAGATATTTTATGAAAAGTGAACCACTGCAAATGCCGAAAGATCTTTTTAAGAGGTAGGAGAAGGTGCCCTTCCTTGGGACAAGGAAATGTGGTCTGATTGTCCAGGCAAGTGGGTAACAGTTGTGTCAGTGTGGAAAGTCCATTTGAGCAGTGAAGCCCTCCACATCTCCTCCTTTCTCAAAATATAGTATTTACCTCTTTCCACTACATAATAACTTCACCCCTCACAGTCATGTGCTCACTTCTGCTCATGACTTGAGGAGACATGTGATTGACCTTCAGCATTCTCTCAGTCTGTGAGGAAAGTGGAAAGCATCTATATATTAAATATAAATCACTGTGCAGAGATAATCTCCCATGCCACATTGACACCTCCCTTGGGGTCAGCACTGATCCCTGGAGTAAGTCTGCATGATCGAGTGCCCTGCTTATGGCAGAGAGGGTGGCACATGTTGTGAACAACCTTGTGTTATACCCCAGCCCATTTTAAGTCCTGAGATACTCTCAGCTGAAACATGTGATGGTCTCTGAACACTCCTTCCCTCCATGCCACCAAGAATCAGGGCAAATCAACATTCCTGGCTCTGAGAAGATGAGTATTTAAGCACGCACTTAAGTGCTTCACAAAGGATGAGCCCCTGGAGCATAAAGCTCTTTTCCAAATATAGAACACCAGGAAGGCGCTGCTGTATGGCCAGCCAGGCTGCATCTCTGGAAATGGCACATAGCACAGCTAGTGACACTGCCTCAGCACTTGGCACAAACGCTCATGTTTGGAGGTGCTTTTACCTCAGCTCATGCAAAGGCAGAAGACTAAGGCAGAAAGTGCAAAATAGCTTGCAGCCTGCCAACTCCCTGAATCAATTTGAACTGTGTTTTTCTTATATGTCTATTATGTATTGTTACCTCCAGCATGAGGGCTTCTTTAAGCTGGTGACATATTGAATATATTACTGTGATTAAATCACAATAAATGTGTCTCAGTATTAAATGGTTATTAAATGCTCCAAATCTCTTGATTTGTTTAGAAAAACATAGCACCAAAGCTTGCAGGTAGTGAAGCACTTCTAAGCTCATCTATATGCGACCTCAAATAATTTTTCATGTCATTAAGCAGAACACAATTCCAGATTTATTTTAATAATTCATACATTGTTTCATAAATAAAAAACAAACGTGTGTTCAGCAGAGAGACCTTTTTTTACAAAAGAAATAATAAATTATTATTTCTTCCCTTAAAGAGATCTCTCTGCTGAACACTTGTTTGGTTTTTATTTATGAAACAATGAATTATTAAAATAAAGTTAGAAGCATGTTCTGTTTTAATGACATCAAAAATTGTCTGAGGTTTCTATACAGCATGTGCTTGATTTTGAGTTCCTTGAAAACTCTCCCAGAATTTTATTTTTTTTTTAACCAGAAAACTCAGTGGTAGTCAGGGGGTGATTTGTCTTCTGCACAGATTCAGAAGAGCTCATTGCTGTTTATTCAGTCTAACCTTGCCTCCCTGTCTGGATCTTGTGGGGAAAAAATGCACAAAGGAAACAAAGTGTCATGTAATTTTGCAAATATTAGAAGGTACTTGAAATAAATTCATATGCATTATGCAAACTTTCATGTCTTTAACTCCTTTTTGGTCTGTTTTACGCTATTGATAAATTAAGTCTTGGTATTCTAGCCTTCCCTTGTTTCATGCCCGTGTAGCAAAAAGAGCAGAGAAGGGCTAACACAGGTACATATACATGGGTATTTTCTGCTCCCTGCATGAAGAACCAATATTTCAGCTCAACTGTATACTAATCCTTCTGATTCATCAGAAAAGGAGCTGTCATTCAGAAGTCACAACTGAAAAGAACCTGACTTCCCTGGCTGATGGGCTGCAGAGCTGAACATGCACAAAACATCCTTCTGGGTCTCGTTTCTCAAAGCAAGTAGCTGCATCTAATTGTAGAAGGGAAGGGACCACACATGTGGGACCCACATTTAAAGGAACTCTCATGAGAGGCACAGAGACTATCAGCAGGCTGGTGCTCCATTCTCACATGTGCTCCCATGCACCAGATGTGCAGCCTCCACTCCCAGCAGATGACCCAATGCATCCAGATATGTGAGCTGTTACCAGCTGTTACAATGACTTGAGACACAGGAGGCAGACCTGCACAGGGAAAAACTTAACTTTGCTGTTTATTTCTCAGTAATATGAAAACCCACAGACACCTCAGTCTTCACCAGTACCACTGCAAATGGACTCAGACTAAGGGAGCTGCAGTCAGAGTAGGCATAAGCTTATAGCATCTAAGAGGGGATGGGATGGGCTGGAGGGCTCAAATTCATAGAATCATAGAATCATAGAATTAGCTAGGTTGGAAAAGACCTACAAGATCATCCAGTCCAACCATCCACCTACCACCAATAACTCCACTAAACCATGTCTCTCAACGCTATATCTAAACATTTCTTGAACATCTCCAGGGACAGTGACTCAATCACCTCCCTCGGCAGCCCACTGCAGCGCCTGACCACTCTTTCAGAAAAGAAGTGTTTCCTAATGTCCAGCCTAAATCTCCCCTGGCGCAACTTGAAGCCATTCCCCCTCGTCCTGTCACTAGTTACAAGAGAGAAGAGGCTGACCCCCAGCTCACTACAACCTCCCTTCAGGTAGTTATAGAGAGTGATAAGGTCCCCCCTGAGCCTCCTCTTCTCCAGACTGAACAATCCCAGCTCCCTCAGCCGCTCCTCATAAGGCCTGTGCTCCAGACCCCTCACCAGCTTCGTTGCCCTCCTCTGAACACGCTCCAGGGCCTCAGTGTCTTTTTTGCAGTGAGGGGCCCAAAAATGGACACCATACTCGAGGTGCAGCCTCACCAGGGCTGAGTACAGAGGGACAAAGACTTTCCTACTCCTACTGGCAACACTATTTCTGATACAAGTCAGGATGCCATTGGCCTTCTTGGCCACCTGGGCACACTGCTGGCTCATGCTCAGTCGAGCATTGACTAATACCCCCAGGTCCATTTCCTCCACACAACTTTCCAGCCACTCTGCCCCAAGCCTGTAGCGTTGCCTGGGGTTGTTGCAGCCGAAGTGCAGGACCCAGCACTTGGTCTTGTTGAACCTCATCCCATTGGCTTCAGCCCAGAGATCCAGCCTGTCCACATCTCTCTGTAGGGCCTCTCTACCCCCAGGCAGATCGACACTTCCTGCCAGCTTGGTGTTGTCTGCAAACTTACAGAGGGTGCTCTCAATGCCCTCATCCAGGTCATCAATAAAGATATTGAAGAGGACAGGCTCCAGCACCGACCCCTGGGGAATACCACTCATGCCGGTCGCCAGCTGGATTTAACTCTATTCACCACCACTTTCTGGGCCCAGCCCTCCAGCCAGCTCCTTACCCAGCAAAGGGTGTACCTGTCCAAGCCACAGGCTGCCAGTTTCTCCAGGAGAATACTGTGGGAGACAGTGTCAAAGGCTTTGCTGAAGTCCAGGTAGACCACATCAACAGCCTTTCCCTCATCCATCAGACGGGTCACTCGATCATAGAAGGAGATCAGGTTGGTCAAGTAGGACCTGCCCTTCACAAACCCATGCTGGCTGGGCCTGATCCCCTGGTTGTCCTGCAAATGCTGCGTGATCTCCCTCAGGACAATCTGCTCCATAACCTTCCCCAGCACCGAGATCAGGCTGACAGGCCTGTAGTTCCCCAGATCCTCCTTATGACCCTTCTTGTAGATGGGAGTCACATTGGCAAGTCTCCAGTCTTCTGGGACCTCTCCAGTTGACCAGGAACAGTGATAGATGATGGAAAGCGTCTTGGCTATCTCTTCCGCCAGCTCCCTCAGTACTCTCGGGTGGATCTCATCCGGCCCCATGGACTTGTGGCAGTCCAGGTGGAGTAGTAGGTCTCTGACTGTTTCCTCCTGAATCATGGGGAGTTTGTTTCACTCCCCATCTGAGACTTCCAGGTCAGAGAGTAGAGTGCTCTGAGGACAACTGGTCTGGCTTTTAAAGACAGACATAAAAAAGGCATTGAGAACCTCAGCCTTTTCATTGCCCTCAGTGGCCACATTCCCAGCCACGTCCAGTAAAGAATGGAGATTCTCCTTGGTCCTCCTCTTACTGTTAATATATTTGTAAAAGAGTTTCTTGTTCCCTTTAATCCCAGCAGCCAAGCTTAATTCAAGCTGGGCCTTTGCCTTTCTAATTTTCTCCCTGCACATCCTGGCAACCTCTTTGTACTCTCCCCAAGTTGCCTGTCCCTTCTTCCACAGGAGGTAGATTCTCTTTTTCTCCTGGAGCCTCAGGAAAAGCTCCCTGTTCATCCACGCCGGTCTCCTTCCCTGCTGGCTCATCTTGCAGCTAAAAAAATCATCTGACCTGCCTTCAGGCAGCTAAAAATTGAAGTGTCTCTGTAGCCAGCGGAGGCACGTGTGTGTTGCCAGTGGCATTTCAGACAGTCCTGGAGAGATGACATGGGCCAGTTCCCTTCGGAAACCTGGCATCTCTCTCTCTTTCTGTATGGACATACTTGTTTCAGAACACAAGCCAAGACACCTCCCAAAAAACAGGTGTCTTGAGGTTCTGTAGGAGGTAAAATTTAAGGTGAAAGTGAAATTGTTCTAAAACTCCAATATGAATGCCTGAGTTTCAGGATTAGGCTACATCAAGTCTTCCCCCTGCTGAGAACTATTCACCAGTAACTTGAAATTCTTAATTTCTTAATATACAAAAGCTGGGGAGGGCAGGGGGGGGAAAGCTTTACTCTTTTTTTTCCTTTTTTTTTTTTTTTGCCTTTGAGTTTTGTTTGAATCACTTCTCCCTGCTGCCTCTCTCAGATCACTTCAGTGAGATGTGACAAAAAATCTGCTGCAGAATCCTCAAAGAACCATCATGGGGTCCTTTCCTTTATATTTGTCCTGACACAGCCAGATGAAATCAGCAAAAAGTAAAAACAAATGGATAAATATTTCTTCACTCTGGGCTGGTGAAGTGAGAGAAGTTGGACCCTGCTGCAGATAAGAAAGTTAGTGATGATGATGAGGATGAGTGACTATGTATTTACTGATCCAATTTCAGATATCCACATCTCCAGTTGGAAGACGGGGCAAATGAAGACCAGAGATTTCCCTCAGATACATTATTTGAGAAAGAGAGGTTACTCACTCTGGAAATAAGGCAGCAAAAGCCTTAGGGGACAGAGTCAGAGGGGCTGTGCTGTACAGCACTGAGAAGCAAGAAGCTTTAATTAAACTTGCCTTTAGACTCATAGTCTTAGACAGCTTGGGGATTATCCAAGCTCTCTCTGGTTCATACTGCCGACCCAAAATATGCAGGAGAAAGGAGGAAGGAGGAAAGAAAACACAGTCTGAAAACAGGACAAAGAGTCAGTTTAATACAAACATTATAAATATAATATGAACTAAAATCAGGGCAAGGCCAAATGGTTTGGCAGGAATTCAAGGCATTCAGGCTTGCAGAGAAAACGTATGGAAATTTTGTTCAAATGCTCAAATGAGTGCTGTAGAGCTTTAAAGCACTAGGTGTGAGCATCCATGCAAAGCCTCCAAAGTGACCATCTAGAAAATGCAGCTCTCTCACTCACTTACTCCACCTCCCCAAGCAATAATGTTGTTCTACAACCACTTGTTTCCAGATACAGTCTGCAGTACGTATGATTGCTCTACAAAGTCTCTGCCCAGAGAATATTTGCTCCCCAGTAGGCACACAATGTCACAATACACCAGTCCTGCATGGACTAGCAGTGATCTGATTCTACACAACACACAGGTTATCTGTAGAGCTGGCATCTCCAGTGGTTAGGAAACTTGCCAGCCCTCAGCAATCTGTCTGCTAGTCCATTCTGCCAGCCTTGGAATCATAGAACCATAGAATGGCTTAGGTTGGAAGGGACCTTAAAGATTGGCCTTCCAATACTTGAAGGGAGTGTGTAAACAGGAGGGGGATCGATTGCTTGTGAGGGTGGATAGCGATAGGACAAGGGGGAATGGTTTTAAGCTGAGACAGGGGAGATTTAGGTTAGATATTAGGAGGAAGTTTTTCACACAGAGGGTGGTGACGCACTGGAACAGGTTGCCCAGGGAGGTTGTGGATGCCCCGTCCCTGGAGGCATTCAAGGCCAGACTGGACGTGGCTCTGGGCAGCCTGGTCTAGTGGTTGATGACCCTGCACTTGGCAGGGGGGTTGAGACTCGATGATCTTTGAGGTCCTTTTCAACCCAAGCCATTCTATGATTCTATAATGATTCTATGATCATTGAGCTCCAACCCCTTTGCTGTGAACAAGGTTGAAACCCACCAGATCAAGGTGCCCAGGGCTTCATCTAACCTGGCCTTGAATGCTTCCAGGGGTCGGCTCAGAGACCACCCTCAACCCAAAGGTGACTGTGACAATACACCGACACACATCTTCCAAGAATTCTGGGTTTCCTGGTGCCAGAGGCATGAGATGAACTCACAGATGACACCAAAGGACAGTCTTAGATGATGTCAGAGGTGATCATTCACAAGAAGTGACCACAGCTATTGAAGTTCTAGTGATAGGACAAGAGGTAATGGCTTTAAATTGTGCCAAGGGAGGTTCAGTTTGGATATTAGGAAAAGTTTCATCTCGGAAAGAGTGATGAGGCATTGGAACAGGCTGCCCAGAAAGGTGGTGGAGTCACTGTCCCTGGCAGTATTCAAGAAACCTGGAGATGTGGCACCAAGGTACATGGTTTAGTGGGCATGGTGGTGATGGGCTGACACTTAGACTAGATGACTTTAGTGGTATTTTCCAGCCTTAATGATTCTGTGATTCATACCACCTGGGGTTTGGACCTTCTAGATTATTTTGCTCTCTGTGGCTCCCACACAGGGTAGTAGCATGCAAAGGAACCTGAGCCAGCTGGCACACCAGTCAGGAATAAGACAATGCTAAAGAGATACCAATTTGATCTCAGGTAAACTCAATCCATTTCATCACCATGCCCTGAGAAGAAATGCTGATTAAATGTACTATAGTCACAGAATCACAAAATCGTTAAAGTTGGAAATAGACCTCCAAGATCATCTAGTCTAACCATCAGTTTGATACTACCATGCCCACTAAGCCATGCCCCTAAGTGCTGTCACCCTATGCAGTTACATTTGTTCCACCCCAGAGCTATTGACCAGTTCTGCACATGACCTGCCTACCCGTGCACAGAGCTGCACTGTGAAGTGCAGACCTCCCTCTCCTGCTCTGTGAAAGCTCCACAGACGATCACGTCAACCACCCAGGCATAAAAGCAGCTCCTGCCTCTACCATTCATGGAAGGACACAGCATTCTTGTTCCAGAGCTCACTACTTTCCCACCGAAACAAAGGTTTGCTGTAGGCTTGAAGATAAAGAAGCTGTTTCTTTCCACACACCGTCACTCTCGATAAATCAATGAGACATCCTTCAAATACTTTTAAAACATTGCTTGTTTTTTTTTTCCATTGTAGTATTTTAAGCCTTTCCTGAGCAGCAGAGGGGCCTTGAAATTTTGCTGTGCAGATTTTTATTTCAGCTTTTCTCCTGCCTGATCCCCAGACAAGGTGCTACTTGTGCATCCTGCCAGAGAAGCACAGCAGCTGCCTGCACCACCATAAAGCCCTGAGGAGATTGCAGTAGGGATGCCGCTAATCCATGGAAAGCTTATATTTCCGCTAGTCGCAGACTCTCACCTTTTCAACAAGACACCTGAGCTTGCTGACCCAAATGTGATGAGAGGTAAATGCTGGTGGGTGCAAATCAGTGCACACCTCATTTTTTATGAGTTCCTTCACATTTAATCTCACTGATTGCTAGCCAGCTTATGTGAAAAAGGCAGGATTCTTCCACCAGGTATTGTGTATAATAGAGTGCTTACTCTTTTACAATACTCTGTCAAAAGGAAACCCTTGTGTATAAAATACTCGGGGGATCAGTGCAGTCTGGTAAATCCTACCATCTGTTAGCAAGTGGAAATCTTGACCCAGTACACCTCAGCTCATGCTTCCCAAGCAGTTTGCTCTAGCATATCATTGACTCAAAATTCCTCAGACTGCAGTTCACTTGCATTGTGATTTTTCAAACTGAGCATAGGCCAAGGCAAAAAGTACTCCAGTTCTAAGATAATTACCACATGCCCTGTGACAGCTGATACTTTCTAGGATGAGAGGGAATGGCCTCAAATTACACCAGGAGAGGCTGAGGTTGGATATTAGGAAAAACTTCCTCTCTGAAGGAGTGATAATGCATTGGAACAGGCCACCCGGGGAGGTGGTGGAGTCGTCATTCCTGGAGGTGGCACTGAGGGACATGGTTAGTGGGCATGGTGGTGATGGGTTGATGGTTGAACTAGATGATCATAGAATCATAGAATCATCAAGGTTGGAAAAGGCCTCCAAGATCATCCAGTCCAGCTGTCCACCTATCACCAATATTTCTCACTAAACCATGTCCCTCAACACAACATCTAAACATTCCTTGAACACCTCCAGGGTCAGTGACTCCACCACATGCCTGGGCAGCCCACTCCAGTGCCTGACCACTCTTTCAGAAAAGCAGTATTTCCTAATATCCAGCCTGCATCTCCCCTGGCGCAACTTGAGGCCATTCCCCATCGTCCTGTCACTAGTTAGAAGAGAGAAGAGGCCGACCTCCAGCTCACTACAACCTCCCTTCAGGTAGTTATAGAGAGTAATAAGGTCTCCCCTGAGCCTCCTCTTCACTAAACTAAAAGATCTTAGTGGTTTTTTCCAACCATAATGATTCTATGATTCTATTATGAACTGTGCTTTAGGTTTAGGAACCACAGATATAAGATTCAGAACGCAACATTTCCTATTTTTAAAAAGAGTAAAGTCCTACTTCCACTGAAATCAACAAGAAAACTCACACTTATTTCCCTGAAGCCAGAATTTCCCCCTCAAGGTTCTTGAACTTTTGATTTAGAAGAGCCTTTTGCCTGTGAAGCAAAAGTAATCATGCAAAGCTACCTTTCTGAGTTTGCATACCAACAGCTTTAGCGCATAAGTTGTTGCTCATAAATTCTCAAGCAGCTTTAGAGCAAAATTGCTGTGACATAGGTCACTTTCACAAGAACCATTAAAAGTCAAAGCTGGACTGAAAAAAGCACAGTTTCCCACATTTAAAAAAAAAAAAAAAAAAAGGGAAGTTGGGAAAAAAAATAGAAGGTATGGGAAGAAACTCATTTTTCACACTTCAGGTGAGAGGAAGTTTACAGCTTTCTCCATCTGAAACCAATTAATGTGTCTGCAAGAGTTTGTTTCCTGCTCTCTTTTTCCTTTTGAACCTGTTGATGAAACATTAGTAGCTGTCTGCGCAATTTTTCAAGACTGGGTAGTATCATTACGATTGTTTCTGATACTCATTTATGATACTGCTCCTCACCTGATAAACAAGACAAACACTTACCTGGTGGGAAATAAGGAGGTATTGTAGTTTTGTTTTTGCTCTCTTCACACTCTCTTAATTGATTCTGAAGAGACACAATTTGGCGACGTATTGCAAGGATATTGTTTTTGTCCATTGATTCTAGTTCATTTACCAGTATAGTTAGATTTGTAATCTAAGGGAAAAAAAAGAATATTCCTGTCAACTTTATGTTATAGATATTTGAAGGCAGGTTTCATCGCATCACAGAAGATGCTGCAAAAAAATTTAAGGAATAGGCCTTATTCTGCTAGCCTTACATTTCCAACAGTGCAATGCGATCTGCTTTGACACTCAGCTCTATACCACAATGAAAAATAGTGTTATTTTATATGTAGTGTAAAAATATCCAGTAGGTCCTAGACAAGTGCACATTATTGTATGTGAGAAAATACTTATTCTGGTCTAGAGAAGTATCTTGAAACTTGATTTGTAAAGATAAGTAACGTTCTCAATCACCTACTTGATGATCTAGAGGACAGTGGAGAAACTAACGATATTTCATTTTCATATGAAGCAATTATTCTCTCTAGGTGAGTGATTAATTACAATTTTGAAAATGTGATTTATAGTCCACTGGGAAGGTGATAGTCTTTCCCATTTCTTGATTTCATATTGATTGGGTCACTGCCCCAGCAACCAGAAGCTAATTTTTTAATTATCTAAGTTAAAGCACAGAGGCTTTCAAGCATGGGTGTCAATAAATTAATATTTATTATAATAATTTTAAAAGTTCATGTGCTTAATGCTGTGCAAAAAAATCTCTTCCAGGCAGAGAGTTGGCAAAAATAAAGAGGACCCCATTTGTTTGGATGGAGTTTTTACTTTTCTGTAATCTACATTAAGGAAAAAGACATTAATAAATTTAAGGTCAAGATTTTCTTTAATTTATTCTGATGAAATACTAAAGTAATACCACTGGCTGCAGTAGAGATAGGCTACATTTCCTCAACCACTAAAGAGAGAAAAGACATTCTGTATATTGATGCCCTTTTGGCTAATTGAGATTCTAGCAGTACCTCCAAATATATTTGATCGATGATGACATTGCTCCCAACAACACTGGATTTCAGCTGAGTGACCAGTCTTTCTAGGTCACTGATTTCCACTTTCAGTAACTGGAAGTCCAGTTCTGTGTAAGATACGCTGCTATGTTCCATATGCTCCACTCTGATGGTTAAATTAAGAATTTGCTCTTGATACAGTTCAATCCTTTTTGAATACTCTCTAACCTTAAAGAAAGGAAAAAAAAAAAAAAAGGTACATATTCAGGCCTAGGTTAGCAAATACAGCAAATAAAACAAGCCTGTTTGACATATTTATCATATTTCTGAGTACCCCATATATAACATACACATACTTGATATACTTATTCTTCACATAAACTAAGTAAACAAAATTATCATCACATACATAAAAAATGTAAAACTTAACCCTCATTTATCGTTGGCAGTTCCACATAGTCCCCTCAGGAATGCCTAAGGATAACTGAAGGCAGAATTCTACTCACAATCTTCCATTTTTCTAATTCTTTGCCAATATTGTCTCTGTGAGCTAATTTTATCCTCAGTATGCCAACAACCTACATTGGCAATTTTTTTATTAGGAAAGCTGAAGTGCATTATCTCATGAAAGCAACCCAAGGAGGCTGAGAAATGCAATAAAGGATTTCCAAGTTTTTCAAATTTACTTCTTATTAATTCAAAATCCAAATAGGATTTTAACGTGTGTTACATTTGAGTTGTGCCAAAAGTTTCTAGAATTGTTTTTTGTTTTATCTTTGGGGGTATGGAATGTTTAAACACAGTGTTAAAAATCAAATTGCCTTTACATGAAAGTAGAAATTTTATTGCAGGCTTTAGCTAAATTAATTTACATAGCAGCCTCTTCAGCCCTTGAACCATTAAACAGTTGTCCGGATGAATATGTTTTCACATGTGTATCTGCTGAGGTAAAGGTCACAGCACATGCATTCCGATGCAGAATTAATACTGTAAGAATATTATATAGACTTGGAACATTCCTTTTAAAATTTAACTTCCTCTAAATTTAACACTTTGGGGGGTTTCTCTCCCATATGCTTCATAGAAATCACTTCTTTTTTTCCTTTAAGCCAATAAAATTATATCACAAGAGTTAAGTAGGAGTAAATATAATTAGTTCATTGCACCAATAACCCCGTATTTATACCACAGCTGGTATTTGTAGTTTAAGCCCCTTCTCAATTTCTGTAACTATTACTTCTTCAACTGAAATACTTTTAGTCCCCGTCCTGTCAATCATTCTTGCATTATCTTAATGTTTTTCCCCACTGCCTCTGGAATAGCCTTCAAAATCCTGTCAGGATGTGAAGGCTATGGATTCGCTGTTTCCCTCAGCCTCTGAGACTGGAAGGCCAGCAAACACACATCAAATAAGTCCATGTAATTTTTTGCTGAATCCCTTGTGGTCTGAAGAACGTGTATGGGAGCTCATGAAGGACAGCAAGCATCTTTTAAGATCATAAGATATCCAGAGAACGGGTGTTGATTTTGCACAACAAAAAAGAAAGAGATATGATTACATTCTAAGGAACATCAAGCTGGCCTGTGTCTGAAAAAATTGCACCGGTATGTGAAACTACAGCTATCATAGAGGTATTTGGAAATCTATCTAGGTCCTATTGGTCTATTAGGACTACTAGTCCATTATTATCACTAGTCTATTTTTAGTCTAATAATTAGTCTATTATTAGTCTAATAGTCCATAGGGTTATTAGCTCTACCCTTATTTTGTTATTATTAATATTAACAATATTATTACTATTATTATTAATATTATTATTGTTCCGTGCAGATCAAGCCTGCAAACAACTGAAATAGACTCTTGGAATTAATGACAGCTACTCATTACTAAGAAATCTGTGAATTTGGAGCTTTCTTCAGGGTCTTGAGATTCTGAACAAAACACTGAGGGCTGGACCAAGGCATACGTCATTATTTCAGCCCTGATTGCAGAGTGCTGCAGGATACGGACTGGAAGTTCTGCTTCCACATCAGACTGTCTTCATCCAGCCAACCATCCAGGTCATTTGAGGACATCAACACCATCCAGTGTAGCTGAGAGCTGTCCATATAAGTTGAGCCTGAACTAGCTCCAGTACTTTGCAGTGCTCCGTACAGCCATACTAGCATCTCAGTGGACTTAAGCTCATAGGACCCCTGGCTAATCATTAGACAAATGCAGTTTTCTCAGAAGTGCTGTCTTAACAGATCCATACTATTTTTGCAGACAAATCCAGAACGTACACTGAGCACTGCAGTGCACTGAGTGGACATTCCAGCCTGACCAGATCTGGCTCAGGGGTTTCTGTAGCTGAGAAATATCAGTTGAGAAAAAAAGGAACATGGTGTTGCTCTGTTGCTTGGCAGACAAATTAAAGCAGCTTGTAATTCATGCTCTCCTACTGCATCTATGTGCTCGCAACTGGCTGTTGTCCCTTGATGGACTGGCACAGAAATTCTGTGCATGGCCCATATTTAGGGACACAGACCAACAACTGCTACTGACTGCTGTCACATTTGTCATAAAACCCTTAAGTAGGGCATAATGAACACGTAGAGCTTGAATTAGTCCTTCATTGGAAGAGAATGGAGCCATGTGATGCATATGTACGAAGAAACAAAAAGAACTAGTTTCATTTGTTCCTGCATCCTCATGGAATGAAAAGGGCAGGGAAAATGTTCAATGCTCATATACTGTGTCGTTTACCTGCAATTGGTATTTATCAAAACAGGTTTTGCAGCATGCAAACGGACACTTCTCCAGCATGCATTTGGAGACTACAGAAGGAGGAACTGAAGTGCAAGATGAAGATGCAAAAGAAAAAAAAGTAAACATGGGTAGATGAGAAAGAAGTGACAAAATCGGCAATTCTATAAAGCCACTTGTCCTGGGGCTTCAGGCAGCTGTGACCTCCACAAACCCATAAGGAGCACAGCTGGCAAGCAGTCTGCAACCTGACAGTAAGAAGAATTCCACTCCAGGTTAATCTATTTTGAAAACAGTTTTTCCTGGTGGAGGGTAGGAGTGCTTTTTTCTTCTGTCTTTGTTAAGTGAGGATGTTGTGACCATTGTGAGTTAAGTTCTGAAAGGTACTTTCTCTCCTTGGGATAAAGTGCTGATCCATCCCTGTTACTGAGGTGTCCTCTCCCTTTCTTACTGAGAGGAGCAGCCAATTCCTGCTTTGCTTTGAAAGGTTAATTTTCTTCTGTAATCATAATTATGCTGGCAAAGGTTGATGTGACAGAGGAAAAATTAGTCTGGTATTTTCAGCCTACAGTTTGCACTCATTTGGCGCATGAGAGCATCTCTTTATCTGCAAGCTTCCCTGCCTGCTGATTCTATAAAAGGACCCCCTTGCTTTTTTGAATTAGCGTACAATCAGGCAAAAGGTTAACGATTCAATCAGGCTGTTTATCTGGGACTTGTAGCACATGGAAAGCATCCTTAAGAGGGCCCAATCCTGAACCTCTTACTCGGGAAAAGCTCCCATGAGCTTCAAGGGATGTTTTAGAAGAGTGAATAAAGCGTGGGTTCTCAGAGTCCAAAAAGCAAGCACTTAGTAGAAATCCCCACCACTGCGGTGAGACTAAGTTGAGCTATAAAGACAGACTGGGATCTGAATTGCCCGCAGAATTGCAGATGGCGGAATGATTCCCTAGAATTTTGTTCAAGATATTTTCTAATAACAATTAATAATGAGAACGAGGCTTTCATTTCACTGTTCCATTGTTTTCTTCTTTCTGTGAATATTATAACAACCGAAGTAGTATACGAGACTGCACAAGAAGGAAGGTGAAGTATTTGTGTGCACAGAGACTTGTGCATCACAAGGTCTTAGATTGCTTCAGTTCAGGTATCAACAGGGCAATGGTTGACAGATTTCTCCTTTCTGCAGAAAAAAAACGTCATAACTGAGATAATTTGCACACATACAGTTACACCAAAATACAATGTTTGTTTTCATTTCTGACCCAAAGTGTCTCTTTGCCTGTATCACACTGCAGTGTCTGTCACACTTCATCTAACCAGATGCATTGTAACACTGCTTGGCTGATTGGTCTCGACAGGATGAAATTCAGTAAAGCCTGAGTGAGGTCAAGAATTGTCACTGTCTGCAGCTAGAATTGAAAGCCAAGGTCAGCATCTACACTGCAGTACACTGCTGGGCACCTAGAGACAATACAGTTACACCAGTTTATACCAGCTGGCAGCCTGGACATTAAAGTCCACAGCAAGGATTCAGCTTGCCCTGACTTTAAAGGTGAGTTTCAGATACAAACTTAGACATCTAATTTCAGGTATCTATAGTAACCTGTGTCTTCTTGACTCCCAATAGAGTCAGTGGAGATCTGAGGCTGTCCACATGGAAAGGTCAAGCAGCACTTGAGATGCTCTGCAGATCTGTGTGAGGCTGGCAGATATGCCACTCATCCTAAATGGAACATGCACTGCTCTGAAGACAGTATCAGTAAGAAACCAGTTCCACCATGGCAAGCAACTGGGAAAGGTGGTATGCAAACACCTAGAAGAATCACGCCAAGTTTCTGTTTGGGAATCATGGCCCTACTCCTTTCCCAGTGCAATTAGTTTCAAATGCCGGTGGTGAGCACTGTGGGAACAGTGTGAAGATCTGAAATCTAAGTGACTGTCATGGATCATTAACTAAGCAACACCTCCTTCCTGCAGGAGACCAAGTAACTCCTGTGCTTGGGGGTGGTGGGACTTCTGTCAGCTTGCCCTCCACATCCCCACTGACAACTGAATGTGCTTCATCGTCACCTCCAGCTCTTTCAAATCCAGTGATTTCAGCTGATCTTTCCATAGGGTCTTCTGCCTGTTGTTGTGGTGTTTTATGCTTAATTTCTTATCTGTTCCTGATTATACCAGAGGAGGTTTATGAATATTTATGGTTAGAATTTATAATTTAATACTGTGCCTTTTCTGCTGATTAATTCAAGGACACTTCAGTCCTTAAGATGCCTGGTTCCTGAAGAAAACGCTTTCTGCTGGACACCTCATCTGAATCCTGAATACTTATCCATCATCAAAAGTCAAAGGCAGACTTCTGCCCTCACAGGCAGCTTCCCCCATTGCACTGCAGCATGGATAGGTCTTTCTGAGTTCCTCAGAAACAGATCTGAATTTGTACAGCCAAAGGAGCAGAAGGGGTGTTTGTCTTTAAAAATAATACATAATTCAGCACTCTCCCTGCCACAGCCTCAGATGTTGACATAGAAGTTTGTTTGTTGGATTGATTTTTAATCCATGAAAACAAAAAAAGAGTGAGGGGACAAATATTCACCTACTTCCTCACTCTGAGGTGTGTTGACCTTACTCCTCTTTCCATTCATTTCCCTCTTACAATCTGGCTTGCTTGATACAAATCATAACACATGAAAGAGCAGGAGGCTTG
Organism: Numida meleagris; assembly: GCF_002078875.1. Lineage (NCBI taxonomy): Eukaryota > Metazoa > Chordata > Aves > Galliformes > Numididae > Numida > Numida meleagris. The sequence continues at coordinate 163,380,234 of NC_034409.1, forward strand.
GCTTCCTCCAGCTCTGTGTAGCAATCACAAACCAATAAAAATGAGCCAAGAGAGGAAAAATACAGCCTTCCTTCCTAAAATGCCATACGCCTCTAGCTGCAAAGACCTAGAAAAGAAACTAAGGATGTTCAAATGTATGACATGCTACAGTGTCAGAGATTTTAGATTTAATCACCCTTCTCCCTTTTTCTTATAGAGCCCTCTTTCCTGCTGTTTGAAAGACAGGTCACCGAAAAGTGCTGACTGCTGTACTCTTCCACAGGAAACCATTTTTCAGCAAATATACAATTGTTATATTTGTGAGAAAATAAGACCTTACTTGAGAAAGCTCTGTCTCAAATTTCTGCAAGAGCGTTGTGGCTATCACTTGCAATTGCTCGGCCTTCTGCACAGGAAAGGTGGCATCCGGCAAGTACACAGAGCACTGACAGCTTCCGTGGTCATCCAGAGAGCCAGTCACATTGGCAAAGAGCTGCAAAAACAAGTCAGTAAAGAAAAAATGTTAATATTCTTCTCTACAACCAGTAGCTAATGCCTGACAATAATCTGACAATCATAGGATCAACAACTTTGCTGTTAGATATTTTTCACTTTTTTATTCCAAGGAATTCCTATTATCTGGTAATTTTATTTTTTTTTACTCAGCCTTACAAATCTTTCAGAAAAAAAAAAAAGTTAAATGTTGCTGTAAAGATTTAATCTTTGGAAAAACAGAAGCGTATAATAGTCCTTACTCCCCCAGCCTGCAACAAGGTGCCCAGAGGAGCTGTGGATGCCTCTCACTGGAAGCACTCAGAGCCAGGTTGGATGAGGCCCTGGGCAGCCTGAGCTGGTGGGTGGCAGCCCTGCCCATAGGCGAGGACTGGGACTGGATGGTCTTTGAGGTCCCATCCAACACAAGCCATTCTATGATTCTATGAATCTTGTGGACAATTATCCTAGGATAATGAAAGAATCTTACCAGGAAGTGAGAAACCATGCAACAGCAAGAAAATAATAACTTAGTAACTTACATCTTACAGTTACTGCTCTGTTAATTTGAATTGAATTAATCAGATCATCTAGTTATTTCCATCCATAAAGCTGAAAGCAGCAACATAGAAAATAGTAACTGGGAAAGTTTTGAAAAGAAACACGCGTTGTTTGAAATTTCTCAGCCAGCCCCAGCAAACAGATGTGAACTTAATTATCTACTACTGAAAGGTGAAGAATTAAATATTCAGGCTCAACCTAACGTAGAGAAAAACCTCTTTTCCTAGTGTTGAACATCACACCTACACATCACAGCCCACTCATCTTCAGCTGTGGATAGCTTGCAAAACTATGACCCCTGCCATTAGCATGAATTGCCTTGTCCTGACTGTCTGCATGTTCAGAGCACCATCACTGGAGCAATGGATATGGTGTATGGAAAGGTCAGGGCTGGCAGTTCATGGTCATGACATAATTTGCAGCCAAATCACAGTTTCCTATAAATACTGGGTTGAATTCAGAGCGTGTTTGGGGCAGTGAAATATTTGGGTTTTTTCTGTACACAAAATATTTGCCAGTTCATAAACCTATCATGAATTTATTAATAAATTTATTTGATGTTATTTTAAAATATTCTGGCACATACTTCAGTGCAGCTGCATATTTTAAAGCTAGAAGCTTGCTCTTCAAATACACTTCTTGCTATAATCTCTCCTCTTGCCTTGCAGAAATCCCAGTGTTATTCATCTATTTTCTCATCCTCTCTCCCTCTTAAAAATAAAAAGAAGCAAACAACAAAACTATTAACCAAAAGATGAAATTTCAGCACTTCTTGTCTCACTTTTTCATAGTGGTTTCAATTAACTTCCTCACAACCCAGCCAGCCCAGAACATGCAGTGATGGCCAGCAGCAAAGCCCAAGAAGAGAGCAGCAGCAAGCAAGAATGATCCAAGTTCACACTTCTGGCAACCTCCTTCTGCAGCCATAACAAACAGCATGTGCCTCATTTTGAAAGAAATCATGAAAAGATGTTTTATCTGTGTTATTCAAGAACCATAGTCCTTAAAACTTCACTCCAGGCCAGACTACTGAAGACAATTAACATGAGAAGAAGCAGAGAAGTATCTCATAGGATGCAAGGGTGTTCCAGCATGTCATTTCTATTGATTTCCCTGCCAGATAGGTTACCAAAGCACTTCTGAATATCACACTGAAAACATACTGGAAACTAATTCTGAGTACCTTTAAAGATACATCTAACAGAATGCAAACTGGCATAAAGAATAAGTCCTTAAGTCCTTAGGTCTTAAGAATGGGTCACTTGGGAGCTTTTGCACTTCTGATTCCTCTACATGGGCATGCATGATAAGGGTGGCACATTGCTCATCAATAACAGGAAAAGAAACAGGTAGGGAAAAAAAACACAAAGAATGAAATAAATATGGCTATCTGAGTATCTATAAGACTGCCATGTGCATTGGCATACTAACTTTTGGGTGGAAGGTCTTACATTCCATCCCTTCCATATATAACACAGATATCATATATATGTGGATGTATTTAATATATATGCATGCACATGCTAAGAGAGAGTATACTATACATAGAATAGCATAGTATGAACTATACATATGTATGTGTTTCTATATCTAGAAAAGTGTGAAATACACATTGTATATTTCACTAATCTACAGTCCTGACTGTACAGAGCCATCCATTTTCTCTAGAGGTACAATGCTTGTCCCATATGTCAAATAAACTCTTCATAAGTTTTCTCAAATGATCACCCAAAGTGATCCTGTAGAAAAACCTCCAACTTGTGCATTCAAATTCCCTATGAAAAACAATCATTATGTTTTAATATTTGTGTTGAAAGAGAGCCTAGAGTTGAAGGCAGAGCTTCACTGCAGTCAGTGCTATTTATATGCATGCCAAGAGACAGCTTCCCCAAAGGAGAAGACAGCCTGGGCAGGGAAAACTGCTTCCAATCTTCCACTGACACTGCTAACTTTAGGATCATGATATTGATGAAAAAAAATAAGTAATTTTTAGTTAAGATCCTCCTGGGTCAGCAAGTGCTTCAGTCAAGATATCACTCAGTCAAATGACGACCACATAGCAAAAATGTTTTTCCTCATCCTATGGAAATATGTGCAGGACAGGCTGTTACTTTGATGGAGTTGTATGTTTTTTAAAGTTTAATAATTTACAGTGAATCTTTAAATGAGAGCAAACTGTCCTAGCCTACAGCAAGGACTTGACAATAACATTTCACTGTAAAATTAAGTTGTTACATACACATATTTGAAGCTATGAGGAATGTTCTTTTCCCACATCCCTTCAATTTAAGAAAGATACTAAGAGCCAACAGGTACCTGATCTGCTGAAAACCAGAAAATGTATTCAGTTGCCTAAACTGTAAATTAGAGTTACATCCTCAAAAAAGCCTAGCCATTTCAGTGCTTAATTTCCAGCTACACTGCATCCCAGTGGCATTCACAACTCTGAATTACCTTCTCGCTCTTCCTAAGACAGAATGTGATCCACGGAAACGATATGGCAAGGACAGGAGCCATCTCAGCTGTACAAAGAGATGGATGGGTTTGGGGTCCCACTCCTAACTCCATTTAACTTTTTAAGCTCTCATGACTGGAGGTGGAGATTTAACACTCTCTCACAAGAGGTTCCTCCATACATCCCACACTGAGCTAGCCTGGGTGATGAAAACGTGCTGTCAAGCTGTCTACCATCTTTGACTTGAGCTGGATCTGTGCTTTGGGTAAACATTGTTCTTGATGCTTAGGTTTCAGAACCACTCAGAGCAATTGTGCCCTGTAGAATCAGCTCCAAAGCAAACATGTTATTAAGCAGTCACTGACAGAGGGAGGCAAAGAGACCAAATTCTGAAATCCACTCACTGTGGACTTGAGCACTGTACCAGAATTCTCAAAAATCAGGTTCAAGTCCCTCTATCAGAAAATAGTTGAGTAAAATTTGAATTAAGTAGAACGGGGAGAATCAAGATTTTCTCACTCTCAGCAACCTCTAGAGGACAATTTAGAGGTGACAGAATATTGTTTCAAGGCCCTGCTCTCATCTGCATGGGGAAGACAGAATTGAACAGAAGCCTTCTCCTTCCTCCAGGGAGGTAATCACCACCAAACTGTTCGAAAATCTGACATCAGATTCCCATGGCCCCAACTGTTTCATGTCTGGGATGCAATTCAGTAGACATTAGGGCTGTATCAAATCATTGGATGTGACCAAAGCACAGACTGACATGGCAGCAACACTGTCAATTGTGGGAATTCAAATCTTCATAGATCCTAGACCACAGAATCACAGAATCACGGAATTGTACAGGCTGGAAGGGACCTCTAGAGATCATCGAGTCCAACCCCCCTGCCAAAGCAGGCTCCCTAGACCAGGTTGCACAGGTAGGTGTCCAGGCAGGTCTTGAACATCTCCAGAGAAGGAGACTCCACAACTTCTCTGGGCAACCTGTTCCTGTGCTCTGTCACCTTCACTGCAAAGTTCTTTTGCATGTTTGTGCAAAACTTTCTATGCTCAAGTTTATGGCCATTTCCCCTTGTCCTGTCCCCACAGACTGCTTAAAAGAGGTTGTCCACATCCCTTTGTCTCTCACACTTAAGGTATTTATAAACATTAATCAGATCCCCTCCCAGTCGTCTTTTCTCAAGGCTGAACAAACCCAGGTCACCCAGCCTTTCGTCATAGGGGAGGTGCTACAGGCCCTTTATCATCTTTGTTGCCCTCTGCTGGACTCTTTCCAGGAGATCCCTGTATTTTTTGTACCGGGGAGCCCAGAACTGGATACAGTAGTCCAGGTGAGGCCTCACCAGGACAGAGTAGAGGGGGAGGATCACCTCCCTTGACCTGCTGGCCACACTCCTTTTAATGCACCCCAGGATCTCATTGGCCTTCTTAGCCACCAGGGCACACTGCTGGCTCATTGCCAACCTGTCATCCACCAGGACCCCCAGATCCTTCTCCACAGAGCTTCTCTCCAGCAGGTCACGTCCCAGCCTGTACTGATACATGCAGTTATTCCTTCCCGGGTGCAAGACTCTACACTTGCTTTTGTTAAACCTAATCTGATTTCATACTGCAACATCTGGGTAGCCTGACTTACCTCTTCAGGGTTAAGCCTCCAAGTGACTATGCTGCCTTTAAAAAACGGACAACAACTTCCTAGCTATACTCTTTTCCAGACTTTACTGAAGAGTAAGCAATGGTCATACCTTTGGGGAGATGTGCTGGCTGGTAGCCTTCTCATTAAGCTGAGTCAGATATTGAAGTGTGCTGACAGGAGGAGTCTAAAACAGAAAGGAAAGCCTCTTTCAGTCAAATTCCTGCATTTGGCACCATCCCTTCTCCACCAGTTAGCCGCCATCCTACAGCTCCAATGCACTTTGATTTTACTGTGGGAGCCATCCCCAGAAACTATAAAATAAATTGGCTTCTCTTGACAACAAGCATTTCCCCGAGCACATTGTCACTTTGCAGACACCTCGTCCCAAAGATAGGCTATGTGTGGCCGGCGGAAGGCAGGGGACGCTCAGCCTGCTCAAGAGGTGTGAGCTGGGGCTCTGACAGGCAGATCTGGCAGATCTGTGTGGCAGCCGAATACGACAGCACCGTGTCCCCCTGCCCTAAATTCACAGACTGCTGTTCTTCCAGCAGTGACATCTGTTCCTGGCTGCCCAGCTTGTGCGCCAGCCTCTCGGAGCGGGACTTGCTGCCCCATCACTCTAAGCCATCAGGCTGCAAGCTGTGACCGCTGGGACATGTGTCCCACTCTGTTCACCATGGAGGGGACAGTATCGTGCCATAGGGAGGGAGCACAAGGGGAGCTGCCACGCTTCTCAGCTGAGAAGCTGATCCACCTCGGAGTCTTTTATTTAATAAGACAACATACATCCCTTTTAATGTTCAGATGTGAACATATGTGCCTCCCTGTCACAGAAAAGAGAGCAGCTGTCACCCTGGCATTGTGCATCCCTGGAGGTCTGCCATGACTACACGGAGTGTGCTGAGGATGGTATGCCAAGGTGATGCAGCATACTGCTGCCCACAGGAGAGCCTCACCAAAACCTGTGACAAGGTGGGAACTGCAGCAACCCACCCTCAGTGTCAAATGGTGTGACAGACGGAGCACCAAATGGGCTTCCCCACAGGAGGACACCCATTGCTCAGTCTTTCTACAGTTCCCAAATCCCAGCCCCCATGCCTGAGCCAGGGGATGATGGGGAATTCCAAGTGGGCAGCAAAGGGGCACAGCATAAACAAACTTTTGTGGGACAGTTTGTCAAAGCAATCGATCTGACAACCATTTGTGTGTTCAGACATGGCATGCGGGTAGCTAGTAGCAATTAAATTACACAAACGTGGAACTAGCTTTAAGCTAAGCAGAATGAGGAGAAGTATTTCCTATTTAAGTTTCCTCTCCTCAGCTTATCAACATATATTTAAACCCCCTTCTTGACTTTTGCAGCTCTCTGTTCATTACCCAGGTAAATGCACATTCCAGGAGGTGCCTGCATCCACAACACTCCCAGACTTCACAAAATGTAACTAGGTATTCCTGGTTGGTGACTAAACCAGACAAATCAAATCAAAATGAGTCACCAGGGGACAAAGTGGGAGTCTTCCTAATGTTATCTATAGAAATACTAAAAGGCAGCCTCTTGGGTCAAGCTAAAACAAAATGTTTTGTTTCATTTGGGAATGCTTGAAAGCTATTTGCAAACTTTTTGTTATGACAATTTAAGCCTAGTTTTAAATTAAAAAAGAAAATGAGACCATATGAAATCAAAACAAATCTCTCACTGATGCTATTTTTTACATATTTTCGAAGTTTTCTCTTCTCCCCTCCTCTCTGTTACTTCTTTTTTCCTGATTGATGTCTTTGATTTGAACTTCTCTTGTGCACAACCAGATATGGTTTTAGGGGAAAGAGGGAGAACACTCCACGCAGAACACCCGGCATGGCTTTCATGTGCCTGGACAGCGATTATGACAGCAATCAAGCAGCTGGGAAAGCCCCCGCTTCCCAGCTCCTTCCACATCAAAGATGTGTATCCTTTCCTGTTATAAGCCCTTGCTAATTAATTAGAAGCTACACAGAGCATTTAATATCCACTGAGATCCTCACTGGGAGTTGCACTCATCTAACCAAAGGCAGAATTTGACTCTGATTTTAAACCCGTGCCTCATTTTCACATTTATTACCCAGTCCCTGTACATTAGTTCAGGGGAGGATGGAGAAATACTTGGAACTTTCTCCATGAGGAGATCTCAACATTTGTCTAAAAACTTCCCAGCAACCTGAAAACAATTTTCACCAATCTAAATGACATTAGAAGAACCAAAGGCACAACACTTAGGCAATGAGACCCCTTCTTACCACTTCTGTCGCTGCCGTTGTAGTTGCCTGTGCAATTGTGCCCTGCACAAGGAGCAGCAGAGCCACCTGTGCATGCTTCATCTCTGCCAGCAGATGTGACAGCCAGGGAAATGGGAGCTCTTTTTATCACTGGGGCTGGGGATTTCCCCAGCCAAATCTTAAGGAACTTGCTTGATATTTTATGTTTTTTGAGAAGTGATATCATAAGATCATATAAAGGTGTCACATTACTAACGCACAAAGACAAGTTACTCACTGTCAGAAATTAACCGTCACCCAGTTTCCTAACAAGAAAGCCTTCCCACATGGTGCAGTATCTAATCTTAATCATGGTTATGCAGGATTACAGGTGCTTATTTGCTACAGCAGGTACTAAGAACTTCCTCTTAATGTGACTCAACCACAAAAATTCTCAGAGATCCATCCTAAGATATGCAGACAATACAGGTCTGGGTGGTCTTTATTCTACTATGGGGCCCAGGTGAATCTAATGAGGTTCAACACAGCAAAGCACAAAGTTTTGCACTTGGGCCAGAGGAATCCCAGGCATATATACAGACTGGGAGGAGCAATTCTTGAGAGTAGCCCTGCAGAGAAGGACCTGGGCGTCCTGGTGGATGAAAAACTTAACATGAGCCAGCAGTGTGCTCTTGCAGTCCGGAAAGCAAATGGTATCCTGGGCTCCATCAGAAGAGGGGTGGCCAGCAGGGAGAGGGAGGTGATTGTCCCTGTCTGTTCTGCCCTCATGAGGCCTCACCTGGAGCGCTGCATCCAGGTCCATGTCCCACAATACAAGAAAGACAGGGAGCTGTTGTCCAGAGGAGGGCCTGAAAGATGATCAGAGGGCTGGAGCACCTCCTCTACAAAGACAGGCTGAGGGAGCTGGGCTTGTTCAACCTGGAGAAGAGAAGGCTGTGGGGTGACCTCATTGCAGCTTTCCAGTACCTAAAGGGAGCCTACAAACAGGAGGGGAGTCAACTCTACAAGGGTAGGTAATGGCAGAACAAGGGGAAATGGTTTTAAGTTGAAGGATGGAAGATTTAGGTTGGATATCGGGGGAAGTTCTTTACCAAGTGTGGTGAGGTGCTGGAACAGGCTGCCCAGAGAGGTTGTGGATACCCAGTCCCTGGAGGTGTTCAAGGCCAGGTTGGATGGGGCCCTGGGCAGCTTGATCTAGTATTAGATACGAAGGTTGGCAGCCCTGACTGCAGCAGCAGGGTTGGAGCTTGATGATCCTTGAGGTCCCTTCCAACCTAAGCCATTCTATGATTCTCTTTCTCTTCATAGTAACAGAGAAGAGCAGATCAGATGAGACTTTTCATGCAACAAGAACACCCTTCCTGTACTTCAAAGCCCAACAGAGCTTTTACAATAAGTTAAATGTGGGGTTTCAACTCTCACACGGCACAGGTGGGAAACAATTTCCTCCTATTTATATCTTGTACATTATCAGCATGTTCCCATTAGTGCTTACTCATACATCAACAGTGTGTACCTGTTAATGCTTAAGCAATTGCTCTCTTTTATGGGGTTGCATACCAGCTGGCCACAATAACTCACTGCCCTGCCTTTGAAGCTCTGATCCAGAGAGATAAAAAAGGCTGTAGACAATGTGTAGCGTGGTCTCACGCTCTCCATCTACAACTACAGCTACAGTATTACTGGTAGTGACTTGTCTGCCATACCCAAGGCATCCAAACTTTCACATGAGATCCACACATCCAGCAAGCAACCAGCTACCACCTTGGTGGAGTAAACTGTGCGTCCTCAACAAGTAAAATAGGAATTAATTTTACCCTCCAGACTTTGTGGATGACTGAAAAAATTATCTTTGGGAGGAATGTTTCAGGTGAGACGGAGAAGATGTCTGTTCACTTGCAAAAGAAGCCAAGAAGCCTCTAGACTAAAATGTGTTATCTTTTGTCTCTTCCTGTCAGTGCCTGTATCGTCAATGCAGCATGTACTGTTCCCTTCTTCATTTTGTCAGACTTATTTCTTCTCCTGGGTCAGTTGCAAATGGCTGCAGTAGTGTGTAAGTGGATAAAGTGGTTAGGAGACACTTATTTTCTGCCAACATTGGAATGCAGTGGTAAAAGCAGGAGCAGCAGTACTACCCCATATAAAACCTGTCTCAGACAGCTTTCTTGTTACTATCATAGCATTATCAGCTCCAATTCATAAATTGAAAAGCTAAGGGTTATGATAGATCCATACTAGAAAAGTCTTTAGAGCAACAAAGTCCACTAAGGGTGACATGTTTTTAACCACAGCTTTGCATAAGCATAAACCCCCAAATAGATTCTTGAAGCTAGCAACAGCATCTTTTTTGGGTAACTCATTTTGTAGGGCAGGGATATAATCTGTTCTTGCAAAACAGTTTTTCGTAGCAGAAGCAGCATTTCCACTGGAGGATTTCATGGTATAGCTAATAACTTAATGTAAGGTAGACAAGACCTGGGAGGCATGCAATAGCGTCTAAGCTCAAATACCAGAGCAGTGGTGGTAAAGCAAGAAACTGAATCCAGGTCTCTTCCTCCCAGGTTATAAGCAATCCACTTTCCTGGGGTAAATCACAGTCCTTTGAAGGGAATGCAGAGGCCTATACTGTAATCAGTGTCTTTGAAAGGGCTCAAGCCCTGAGCCTCCATCCATGAGGAGCAGACAGGCTCACATCAGAGCAATCATAGGCTACTAACCATCCTCTGGCAACACAAGAAAAACACTTTGCCCCCATCCAGAGCACAGTTCAGGTGCAAACCAGCACATATGTACTTCAGACAACGGGTAAGCCTATGCTAACTCTCAGTTTATTCTCAGGTTATGGTCAGTTGATATTGCATAACCACCACTTCTTTCTCAGCCTGTCTCTTGGTGTGATTAACTAATCTTCTCCAAACAAAGCTGAGGGATATCCTGGAAACAGATCACTCCCAAAACGTGACACTGATGGGGTTTAGTTCGTTACTAGTCTTAGCTGGTCTTAACCAGCCCTCCAATGCTGTCCCATCAGGTCTTCCTTTGACAAACACCTGCCTTCCTTCTTAGGAAAATACTCCTCTGGTGGGTTGCAATCCAAGTCTCAGGATATTTTCCCATTCTACAGCCAAAGATCCCAGAAGAATCATAGACTCATAGAATCAGAGAATGTCTTAGGTTGGAAGGGACCTTAAAGATCCCAGGGGATCTCATCCAATAATTTCTCAGACAGCTTGAAGCTCACTCTCCTGAAGTTCAGGGTCCTGACTCCACTCTTTGCCAGGCCCATACTCTCAAGATCACAACTCAAACAGGGCATGGTTGCTATAGCCCAGGCTGCCTCCAGTTTTAACGTCTTTAATGATTTCCTCCATGTTGGTGAGCACCAGGTCCAGCAACGCTTCATCTCTCATCTGTCCAATATCTGGACCAGCAAGTTATCCTCAACAGACTCCAGGAGTCTCCTGGATTGCCTGCAGATTTCTGTGTTATTTTCCCAGCAGATATTTGGGTGGTGGAAATCCTGCATCAGGATGACAGCCTGCGAGTGCAACACCTCTTGCAGCTGAAGCAAGAAGGCCTCATCAGTAGGTTCCCCTTGATCTTGTGGCCTGTAGTAGACTCCAACCACCAGATATCCTTTATTGGTCCATTCCCTAATTTTAACCCACAGGCTCTCAGTCTGTTCATGACTCTTCCTCAGAGACAGCTTTTCACAGTCCATCCACATCTGAACATAGGGGGCAACTCCCTCACCTCTCCAATCTTGCCTATTCCTTCTGAAAAACTTTTAGCCCTCAATCATAGTATCCCAGTTGTGCAATTCATCCCACCATGTTTCCATGATAGCAATAAGATTGTAGATTTCCAGTTGCACCAAGGTTTCCTGTTTCTCCTGCTTATTTCCCATGCTGTGTAAATTGGTGCAGAGGCACTTCAGCTGAGCTATCAGTGGCATTACCTTCTTGGAGGATCCCCCCCAACATTCCTCTGGGACAAATCTGAGGTTTCCCCCCACTGCTTCTTAAAGTGATAGTGTTCCCTGGCTCTTTTCTGTCACTCAGCAGCACATCTTCTTCCCCATCCAAATCTAGTTTAAAGCCCCAGTGATGAGTCCAGCCAGCTTGCTGCCCAGGATATTCTTGTCTCTCCTGGTCTGTTGCATCCCATCCAATGTCAGCATGCCCATTCTATCAAAGGAGCATCCTAGATCATAGAACCCAAAGTCTGGAGCATGACACCATCCACGCAGCCATTCATTCAACTGCTCCGTTCTCCTTCTGCCCAGATCCTAGTCTCCAACTGGGAGGACTGAGAATACTACCTGCACCCCTGATTGCTTCAGCAGATTCCCAAGTAACATAAAATCTTTTCTGATATTTAGTAATTTCCTAGTTGCAGCCTCCTGTGACTCAGCTTGAAAGAGCAGGAGCAGAAAGTAGTCTTCTGGCTTTATCATTCCAGGTAGTCTCTTCCTGATGTCCCAAATCATAGAATCATAGAATCAGAATCATAGAATGGCCTGGGTTGGAAAGGACCATAATGATCATCTAGCTTCAACCCCCCTGCTGTGTGCAGGGTTGCCAAAAACTAGACCAGGCTGCCCAGAGCCACATCCAGCCTGGCCTTGAATGCCTCCAGGGACGGGGTATCCACAACCTCCCTGGGCAGATGTAGGCCCCTGGCTGGCAATAAACCTCTCTAGAGGGATTTGGCTCTCTAGAAGAGACCCAAAAGGACCCATGCTTCATCATGTGGATGTGAAGGAAGCAAGCAAGCTGCTATAAGGGAGCCAGCTCTGAGTGGGGTGCAAACAGAACACCCCGCACCATTTTGCTTAGAAACAGCAACATTCCCAGGTATAGATGCTTTTAGCAGGATAGATGTAGCCTCAGTGAAATAGGGAAAACAGCCTGAAGCTACAGACACAGCTGTACAGATACAGACACTAAATGAGCAGCATACTCCATTCCCAACCCAGGCAGCAATCCCAAGGCAGCCTGGAAGGAAGCTAGTCATGGCATGCATGAGTGCACTGGCCTTGCTGCAGCATCTGGAGCCCTGTTGCCTACAAAAAGGACAGCCTGGCAGCACACTTGCAGGCTGCAGTGTGTAGCAGATAAATGCAGACTTAAAGGCAGCTTTGGGCAGACAGCATAGACACAAGCTTGTGAGTTTGGAGTCTGGATCTGTAATCAGGAGAAAAACCTTTTTTCTGAAAGTAACAATGAGCCTCTGTTTCTTCAGAGATTGGTACAGCAAAGTACACCAAGCAGCTTCTCAACGGTTTTTCTTTTATCCATGATAGCCACTTCCGATCAAGGAAGCAAATATTAGCTAAGCAATGATGGCAAATCATTTACTTTGGCAGTTTGTCTTGTATTTCTGTTTATACGTGGTCACACGTAAAATAGGGACCTACATTTTCTTCCCAGTTAAGGCATAATTACTATTAAATATAAATATCTTCTTTAGCTCTGTGTGGCACCCTTCATCTGAAAAAATAGTCTGGCTTTCTGTCTACGTTTTGGAGGAGAGAAACTTTACTTGCAAGTCATAAAGGAAGGTTGCACCTATTTAGGAATTTCCACTGAGAAAAACAGCTGAATATGGGGATTTTCTCTTTGTAGAGTTGCACCCACCATTACTTCCTTGTTGTGCAACAGACCTAGTGGTCAATCCATGATGAAGTCCCTTGTGCACAAAACATCTCTGAGACATCAGAGAGAGTTAGACATAAAAAAATTACAAAAAAAATTTTTTTTAGTCACTCAGAGGCCTATTCAGCAGAGACCTTCTCAAACCCAGCCTAACTTAGGCATTGTGTTTATTACAGCAGAGATTAGTGTGATTATTATTCAGCAGAGGGAGAGGTGATTCATACCACCCGCTATCCAAAGCTATTGGCTTGATCTAAAGTATTGGAGTCAAACGCTACTTGGCCATGCTTGGTGGTATGAATATAACCCACCTACATATGGAAAAGAGAATATTTACTTGCCTCAGGGGCATGATTTGAGATTAGATGCATTAACAAGAATAAGAGACACTCAGCTATTACAGGAAGAGGGATCACATTATATATGTGGAACTAAAGGCACAAAGATACACCTTCTCTCATCTTAGCAGGCCAATGACAGGATGAAGAATTGAATGTAGGTTATGCATCTTGGTTCTATCTATCAAATAATCATCGACTAATACAGTCATTCAAGCTTATGTGACAATGTCAAATTGTTTCTGAACTGTTCAGGACATGCCCCGCACAGACTTATGATATACTTCCTTACAGAAGAAGTAAAAAACAAAAACAAAAAGTTACAAAACAGGCTGTAGTATCTAATTCTACAAACCTGATAGAATGGTTCAGAGAGTACTGCACTGCACCTTACACTTTGCAAGTCTAATGTTAAAGCATTTCCACTCTTCGCCTGCAGACACGATAAGACACCGAGTCTCATGGAATCAGCATTCCAGCGCCTGTCGTCCAGTACCTCGTATGCTATGGATTTAGCAAAGCTTGCCTAAAGCTTGTAAAATCCATCCTCCCCCCAAAGTATGCATTTCTAAAGTAAAGCCAAAAAGACAGAAAAAAAATATTAATTCAAACTCATCCTGTAGACACAAGAACATAACAGTTAATATTCCGTCTTTTTTTTTTTTTAAGGTGATTGCAAAGTGGTTCTTCCTGAAGCTAACCAGTTTGGGCTTCTATGGTTAGAGGATCATCACATACCACGTAACAACTGACACCATAAAATCCTGCTGTTTCACAAAATCAGTGTCAGACATAGCTCTATTCTGCTGTGCTAGTCTTTTTACATATTACTTGCTCTTCCCCCCCCCCCCCCAAGTGATTCACATGCTTATGTAATGTATTTTGGTGTCATCTATCAAAAAGGTCGATCATCTTTATGGAAGCCATTATGCATATATTTTCATTTAATCCCTTTTTTAATCAGTAGTATGTCAGGTTAGTGTTTTAAAAGCTATCTCTCTGTGCTATGTCCAAAGTAAGAAAGTGTATGAGAAATATTATTATCTGATTTAAAAAACAGCGTTAGTAAGGATGAACCTCAATTCACCAAGTCTGTAGCAAAGAGGCATCTTTCTGTAGCAGATTGAGACACAGAGTATTTGTGGAGAGGGCAAAATATGCCTTAGAGCTTTAAAAATGCCACTGACACAGGCTGGGCTGATTGAGCTGCCAAAACTGAAGGGGAAAAAAAATTACCTGTAACATAACGTTCACTAGAAAAGATATAAGAGGAAGAAGACAGCAGGTGAAGTATATGCCAGACAAAAGGATAAGGAATGATTAGCAGCAGATTTTGTGTCTTGACAGAAGAGCTTGTTACTCTTTGAAACAAAGCAACCTAGAGACTCTTGGATAAATTAATTAATGTCTAGCCATAATCTGCCTGTAAATTCAAAGCCAAAAGGAACTAGGGAAATGCAGTCCTGGTCTCTAAGAATGAGAAGACAACCAGCAAAACAGAGGATGACAAAAAGGGGAGAACATAGACAAAAACTAGCACATTTTGTTAGAGAGCATCAAAATGCATGAAAAGCAAAACCTAGAGGAGACATAAATGTGTGTATATGAAACAAGTACAGCAGTAACAAAATATGCTGTCGTGAGGAGTAAGAATGAAATCCTGCTGGAGGACATTTAAGGAAAAGCAATCACTATTTCATTAAGACAAAGAGTGAAACCAAGTGTAAGGTAAATTCATACAGCATGACAAAGAAAGGCAGAAGAAAACACTGGGGATGAGGAGGGTCAGAAGTCTGGGTAAAACTAGGAAGGAGGTGTATCTTTATACTCAGATTAAGATACATTTGCATGAAGGGCTAGCCACGTACGTAAAGGCAGGAGAAACCAGCATGCATATGCTTTCAAAGAAGAAATTATAATTGCTCAACAATAACCAGGGGCAATGACAAGGCAGGGGGCTTGTTATGGCTAACAATAGATAACTGCTCTGTCAAAAGATATCCTGGAAACAGAGCCAGCATGAAGTAAAAATGAATGATTCATTTCGCTATTATATTGAAGATAAGTCAATTTTCAGAAGTAAAACTCAATGCACAGCTTTGGAAGACTGCAACCTTCTCATCTGAGCTGCTATTTTTTTAGCACTTTAGTACACTGCAGCTGAAACTCTCTGAATCTTGTGTTTAATCCCTGGCCTTTTTCCTTGAAATCCACATCCAGTGATGAGAAGAATCACTGTGCCTTCAGAAACATTTGACATTCATATTTGTATCCTCAGTCTGGTCATGGATTGAGCCACTGACTTTAGGTCCAACACTTACAGGCAGCTACATAATAAAGACTTAATACAGAACGGTTCTTGAAACATCTGCTCCACATACCACCATACTGCAGATCCCACAACATTCCACCCCTTGAACAACAAGACCTTTATTAAAAAAAAAAAAAAAGCCAATTCTCTAATGCCTGCACATGCCTCTGGTTGGTGAATATAAACACAGACATTTGGCCAAAGGGAAGGTTCCCAGCTGGTTTTATGACTCTGCACGTTCCAGGCAAACCACTACCTCTGTCAGCTTGAAGAGCAGCAGTTAGACTCATGCATTCACAGTCCCAGCTGCTCCATGAATGAGAAATGAGACTGGCGCAGGCAGGAGGTGGTTGGTGAGCGTTTCATGACCACAGGACTCAACGTGCATATACCCTAACGTGCAGAGTTAATGGATAGCAAGGGAAAAATGTTCTCCACATACAGTAAAGCCACATCTGAATGATGTAGTTAGAGAATCAGAGAATCACAGAATGGCCTGGATTGAAAGGGATCTTAAGGATCACCTTGTTCTAAGCCCCATGCTATGGGCACTAGACCAGGCTGCCCAAAGCCTCATCCAGGGATGAGGAATCCATCACTTCTTTGAACAACCCATTCTAGTGCATCACCAGAATGCTGGTGAAGAATTTATTCCTAAAGTCTAATCTAAATCTCTCCTCTCTTAGTATAAAACTGTTACCCCTTGTCCTATCATTATCAGACCATATAAAAAGTTGGTCTCCATCTTGTTTATCAGCTCCCTTTAAGTACTGGAAGACCGCAGTGAGGTTTCCCCTGAGCCTTCTCTTCTCCAGACTGAACAAGCCCATCTCCCTCAATCTTTCTTCATAGGAGAGGTGCTCCAGCCCTTTGATCATCCTCATGGCCCTCTTCTAGACCAGCTCTAAAAGTTCCATGTCTTTCTCGTGCTGGCAAGCCCAGACCTGGTTGCAGCACTCGAGATGAGGCCTCATGAGGGCAGAGCAGAGGGTGACAATCGCCTCCCTCGCTCTGCTTATCTTGCTTATTTTGGTGCAGCCCAAGATACAGTTGGCCTTCAGGACTCACACTGTTAGCACTCACTGTGTTCTTCATCAGCAAGGACTCCTAAATCCTCCTGTCCTGCTCTCAATCCATTCTTCACACAACCTATATTCATCCTTGGGATTGCCCTGAACAAGGTGGAGGACCTTGCACTTGGCCTTGCTGAACTTCACAACGTTCATGCGGGCCCAACTCTCAGGCCTGTCCTCATCCCTCTGGATGGCTTCTCCTCCTTCTATCATAAAAATTGCACCAGCAGGTCCTCCACTTCTTATTTCCACTCATTTTGAACTTCAGTACAAGGTTGCCTTGGCCATCCTAAGGAGGTGATAAGAAAAATGGTTTTTCACAACAACTCTACCAGTACTTTCCTTCTCACAAATACAAAAACAATCTCTTCTCATTTACATAAGCAATGTAAAGTTCAATGTGCTCAAGCCCTCCAAAAATGTTAATGACCAATTGCTTTTAAAAGACAAAATCTTCTGAGCTTCACATGGTAGAAATAAGTCCTCCTTCACGTCTTCATCTTCAGCCAGATAACACAATGAAGACAACATGGAAAATAACTGGAGCTGGAATAAAAAATGAGGAAACTTATAGATTATTAGCTCTATATATAGGTGTTACTTCATTTAGCCATTAGCTTCATGAATATTTTCACATTAATATTAGATAACCCTAAGGAGGCCCATAACATGTATTTCAAAGACCTCATTGACTCTCAGCAAGGGGAATATTCTCATGCCTTTCCTGTAGCATACACACAGATTTAAACCTACCCTACAACTACTTAGCTGCTTGGAGCATTGCATCACCAGAGCATTAATATATCTAGGATCAAGGTGTGGCCATTTCATCTTCAAACAGACTGATACCATGCAACAAAGATATAATGCATTCATACATGAGATAGAGTACACAGGGACTTGAGTATGATCCAACAGAATAGATGAGCAGCTATTTGCATGAGTAATCCCTTCTTCTCAGCTACTTTAATCACACAGGAGTTAGTCAAAAAAAAAAAAATAGAGCTCACACCCAGACAATCATCAAATCATAGAATCATTAAGGTTGGAAAAGACCACTAAGATCATCTAGTCCAACCATTGACCCATCCCCACCATGCCCATCAAACCATGTCCCTCAGTGCCACATCTACAGATTTCTTGAACATCTCCCTGAGCAGCCTGTTCCAGTACATCATCACTCCTTCTGAGAAGAAATTGTTCCTAATATCCAACCTGAACCTCTCCTGGTGCAACTTATGGCCATTAACCCTCATCACTGTTACCCGGGAGAAGATGCCGATTCTTACCTCACTATAATCTCTTTTCAGGCAGTTGTAGAGAGAGACAGGGTCTCCCCTGAGCCTCCTCTTCTTCAGATTAAACAATCCCAGTTCCCTCAGCCACTCCACATAAGACTTGTGCTCCAGACTCTTCACATCTTTGTTGCCGTTCTCTGGACACGCTCCAGGCCTTCAGTGCCTTTCTTTGTAGTGAGGGGCCCAAAACTGAACACAGTACTCGAGGTGCGGCCTCACCAGGGCTGAATGAGGCTATACCTTGAGTACTGTGTTCATAATGCTTAACTCTAGAAAATAAAGTTCTCATTTGGTTCTGTAAACTATTCATGTACATTATTTTCCAGTACCTGTAAACACAGACATGAGCACTTTGGGTTTTGCAGTGGGCACAGTAATTCATTCTTACCAGATATACACTTTGCATAATGGCAACTGCAAGCAATGCCACAGCAGCCTTGCTCTCCTAGAAATAAAGAGATGGACCACAGGAGAATGGGCACTCTGGACAGTGTGGAGGAGGAACAAATCTGCAAATCTCAGGATAGGATAGGCTCTGCATCACCTGCAGTTGCTATTTTGCAACTCAGCCTGCTTCTCAGAACAAATTAACATACCTGCTTTCAAATTTTGAGACAACCAAAGCAAGAGAGTCTGAAGAAAATAGCCTGGCCCAAGTAGCCCACCCTCTCCATGCCCTGGGAGCCTTGAGCAAGAAGAGGTTTCCTACAATGCTGCTCACACTATAGCATGAATGCTGATTGTTTTCCGTACTGTTAAGACTACTTCGGGCTTTCTACAAGCTCCAGAGTTTATTAGTCCAATCCATCCTCTGTTGCAGTGAGCTTAATCCAGTCGTGCAGAGAGCATAGGTAACGACACCTGTATTAAAGCATTTACAAGGGCAAATGCCTCATTTTCAGCCTTTGGTAATAAAGCCAAATTTCAAGTGTCTGAGCTCAGTGTTTGCCTTAATGTTTTTTTAAGGCTCAGGAGGACCAGAACAATTTTTCTGTTGCTATTGCTTTGAGAATGAGGTTAAAGGACAACAGACAGTTCTCCTGAATGCTGTTTCTCTGGCAGACTTGTGAAAAGCCTCACTGGCTTTCAGAAGGAGCCCAGCATTCAAACGAACCTAGTGCAGAGGCTGAAAAATATTTCTTGCTGAGCTCAAGGAAAAAACAGTCCAATTTTTTCAAGTTATGAATTCACATTTTACAGAAAATTATCAAATACACAATACAAGGTCATTTATAGAACGGTGGGGGAAATCTTTAAAGCACAGACCCAAGGGTGGTTGCTGAGCCATGTTACCTCTCAGGTGTCTTCTAATAAGTCTCTGAGCCTGGTTAATCTCGCTGCACCGTCAGCAGATGATGCAGTGCCCATCTGCTCTCCTGCAGCAGTTCAGCGCCCCCAGAACGGTCAAAGGAACATAACATGTGCCCCCATCCCAGTTCACAGCCCAATTTAATGCGTGAGTGAAACAAGATTTGTGCTAAGATGGTGCCCCATGAATTCAAGTGGTAAGACCTGAATGAGCACATGCTTCCGTCTGCTATCTGCCACCCCAGCAGGATTTTCTAACAGAATCCATGCAATAAACAACAGAGAAGGATGGAGAAGTGATAACATCTTGAATTGCTATAGGTTGAATTGCACAGGAACATGAGTCGGAGGACTCACAAAGGCTTGCAAATGTAATTCAGAACATATGGCATGTTCCTGAGGGCTTGTTTACACAACAAAGTGTATTTAGTCTGAGACAGTGTCAACCTAAAGGAAAATAAAACTCAATCATTTTTTTGCATAGGCTCTCATTTCAAAATATAAGTGACAAACTCTGAAATTGATAAGCCCACTCTGATTCAAACTAGGCAAATTCACAGAAGAAACCCTATCTATGGAATTAGAGCACCCACCTAGAGAATGAATAGGTAATAACATGGCTGAGGCTGCCAGGACCTCCGGGTCCCCCTGCTCCAGTCCCTGTCCCAGCAGGGACCCGCAGAGCAGGGTGCCAAGGGCCACACCCAGGCGGCTCTGGGAGATCCCCAAGGAGGAGACCCCACAGCCTCTGGGCCGCCTGTGCCAGTGCTCATCACTGCACAGCACACAGGTGCTCCTGGTGCTCAGATGGAACCTCCTGTGCTCCAGTTTGTGTCTACGGCCTCTGGTCCTGGCACCAGGCACCACTGACGGAGCCTGGCTGCAGCCTCTGGCACCATCCCTTCAGGTATTTATGGGCACTGATGAGATCCCCCTGAGCCTCCTTTTCTTCAGATGAGCAGCCCTGGTTCTCTCAGCTTCTTCTCACAGAGAATTGTTACAGTAATATATCTCTTTGTGGACACGTTTGGAGCAAATTCTCAAAACACATATCAAAAACAGGTAAGAATGTACCACCAGAGGAAATGATGGTAAAAAGGAAAGATGAGCAGTGATAAAATCTGTGTGGGTTTTTTTTTTTTTTAAAAACTATAATGTTCATCTATTTAGCCATCAACTGTTGTAAACGCATTTCTTCACATGCCTTTCTGAATAGTCAAATCCATAACTGCAAAAGATGTGTTTTTTCACAGATCTTGGCTGTGGAACTTGTCTTTTCTTTACAGTTTGGATTTCAGCTTCTCCCTGAAGGGTAATGATTGTCATTCCATAAGGCTGACAAGGACCCATCTGCACTTCTGTGTACTAAAACCTCAATCCTCTTCCTGTAAGATATACTCCCAATCACTGCTTTAGCAGAACAGCAGCTAATTTCCAATGGCCTGTGGAAGCTTGCCATTGGATTTGGAGTTTGTTGCCAGGCCAGTTTCTGCCACTTTGCGACAGTATTTGCACTGCTTTATCATCATGATCTTACTAGGAGTCTGAAGCAATGGTAAAATGGTACTTACACAGCAATAAACCTTGTTCCCACACAAATACATTATATGACATCAGAATAGTTCATTTTTGCCTACAATAAGATGATTCTTCATCATCATGAATGATTCTGTTCATTCCTCTTTAATTACCATAAAGTAATCTGCTAAATTTTCTGTTTCAGTTGAAGTTTTTAAATAACAGCATTAACATCCTAGTCCAACAGGACTTCATTTACAAATCTGATCTCTTCAGTTGTTTATTTGAAAAATGTATTTTCACCTTTGTTTTATAAACTCCAAATGAAGGTAGAAAGTATCTGTCACCCCCTTTAAAATGCTATTGAAGTTTCTCAACTCACCAGTTTTTATTTCAATGGAATTAACGCTGCTCCATACGTCACTTAAAAATGGTGGTGCAACAAGCATCTCCATACACCCCTTGCTCAGTATCTGCACACGTAGATTCTGTTCTCATTATCAGTAGTATTTCAAAGAGATGTCAACAGTTTCACCAGTGAAAATCTAAAAAGGAAACAACTCTTACCATTTATAGATACCGAGAGAACCCAAAAACTCTGACAGATGAGTCCTGGCAGCTCATGGCATGACACGCACAGAGGTTTCTGCCTCCAGCTGCCCACTGCATCGCCCAGCTGGAAGTACCACTTGTTAACACTGCAGGATGTGTGATACTCCCCAAGCCTTTTGCTCACTTCTTAGCATCTCTCCTGAGATCACTGGAGGAGGCACTCTTTTTGCATCCAGGATTCTTCCTCTTTGGCTTCCAGGACAGGTAGAATACAGGTCAGGACCAACAGCAGAGAAGTGGTAAAGAGTTGTGATGTCTCATCCATGGGTGACTGCAGTGGCTCCAAGACTCCATGAAACATGTTGTGCAAGAGAGGGAATGGGAATACCCAAGGCACCACAGCTCTCAGAAAAACATGGCATGGTGTGAAATGAATCTTAAAAGGTGACCCCCTTCCCCAGCTGGTTTGGCTTAACTCAGCTACAATATTAAAGCCAGGGCAAAGCTACCACTTCAAGGCCAATAACATTACAAGCCACTGGCGGAACACATTGCAGATGTCAGACTGTAGGAAGGGAAAAGCACAGAAGAAAGATGCTTCTCATTTTCCTGCTACATTCACACCAAATGCCGTATAGATATTGCACAAAGAGCTTCCTTTCTGTCGGGTTTTCTTGCACCTGTTATCATCTAATTAGGAGAAAATTGGACTTATCTTGCTCACATTATAAACATAAGCAACATAAATGTATAAATCCTTCTCTTACATTCCTTGTTCTTCCATCTGAAATGCCAGAAGACTGGCCTGTGAACCCAATGTGTAATTCTCTTTTGCATAGCATGATGAATAATGGATCAAGGTTATATCTACCACAGATGAAAATCATGCTGTTCTGAAATCCATTCACCGCTTCGTGGACCCCAAATCCTCTAGGTGCTATATATTTCAGCTGTCATAAATCCATGTAATGTTCCTCTGCGTGACACTATTCATTTAGATCACCAATTTAGTTAAAATGACAGATGTGAAAAAAAACACATGTAACCAAACAACTCCCCAGCGATCGCACAGCTGCTGATGCTGAAGGGACTGTATGCTTTATTCTGCAACAGTAAGGCATTTACCACCTGCTGCCAGTGTAATGTCAGGTGGAGCTATGCAGTATTCCTTCAGCTTGCTTGCATTCAAGCTGTTCATTCTCTTCAAGTTTCTTGCAGGCAAATGAAGCACAGTAGGTGGGATCCTGCCTCGCTGTCCCTGCAGTTTGTAGGAGTCCCTTCGTTTTCAGATCAGGGCCCAGGGACCTGCTCTTGATAAACCTAACAGACCATGATTTCATCTTTCTTTGCACAAAACCCTGGTGCACGTCAGGAAGAAATTAATGTAAAAACAGAAAAAAAAAAAAGAAAGAAAGAAAAAAGAAAAAAGAAAAAAAGAAACAACCTGAACAAATGGTATCTATTACCCCATCTTTAAAGCCTGGGTCCTGCCATTCACACTACAGCTCAATAGTCCTTATTCTGTTAAGTAGTCTTGGCCTCCTCAAAGTAGTTTGTGGAACTTCTGAAACTCAGCTAGGCAAGGTACAGCAAAGTAGGCTACTAGACTCCTACTGAGCACTGCCCTTAAGCAAGTGCTTATGACCCACTAATGAAAATAGCCAAGCGCTTTGATGAATTGGGTCTTTAAACAACAAGGAAGCCATATTTCAAAGTGGCGCCATGTATCTCTAAAATGAGCATATGGCTCTTAATGTTCTCTGAAAGGCTTTTATTTTACAATATGCATCAATTTATTCTGCAGTATCCAGTTTTCCTCCATTTTTAACATAATGAAAATTACCAGAAAAAACTAAGTTCGCTTTTCTGATTGAACAAACAAAATGTCTCCAGATTATATCTCTTTTTGCTATACAGTGAAGAAAATCACAAGATGTGCTTTCTTCACATAGAATTCATCATTATCTTGAATGGGAGAAATATACGCTTTTCTGTTCAAATCATTATAAATCAGCTTTCATCGTGAAATTTGTACATAAAATTAGCAAGCCTGATCATGTAAAAAATGAAATAAATCAATGTAACATTTTTTTTTATATGCCATATTGTCATCATTCATTATCAATTTAATTTTGCATGTGTTCTGTGGTTCGATAGACAAGTTGAGCAAAGGAAAAAAAAAATCTTAAAGACTTTGGCACCTACAGCTAAGCTGTTAAATTCATATTAATGCATCAAAACAAGTAATCAGCAACTCTGAAAATCAGGTCATTCATTTTTGTGTCTAAAGATAGATCTAAATGACTAAGTTTAGGCATTCAGAGTTGAAAAATGTTCATCCAAACGTGTCATCAGGGAGAGCTGAATAGACTTCTAGAAGAAACACTTGAGACAAAAATTCTAAACGATAACAATTTGGATGATAAATTGTATTATAATTTATTATTCATATTGTTCTATTGGTGTGCCTGGCATTCTAAAGGCAAGAGCAGAAATACAATAAATATGCAATTCTAAATATACGTTAAAGACTAGAACTGAGGCTATAAAGATTTAGAACACAATTACTGGTGTTCAGCTGATTGTAGTATTTGTCTGAAGAAAGGATTTATGCAGAGATTTTTCTACTAAAAAAAGGTAAGATGACACTTCTGATTTTAGAAACAGACAGAAGCACAATCAAAAAAAATTCTTCAACATAAATCTAGATCCATAAAGTTATTTAGGTGCATAATTTCTACAGCAACATTCAACTTCTCACAGGCATCAAGGGGAAAACAAGGGGAAGTAGAGGGGGAATTCAGCTCTAAACTCTGTAGAGAGAAAGGTAATTCTAAGGAGCAATTTACATCACTCTAAGGGACATGTCTTAGATTCCAGATGTGACTCTGTTTATGTTAATTAGAGTGGAAAATAGACAATTAGCTTCAACTGGACATCTGACTTTTAAAGGTGAAATAAATCCTTTTGCTGGTGCCTACATCAAAGTTGTGTTCCTGTATTCCATTCAGATTGAAGAACTGAAAGGTAGATGCTGACATCTAGGTATATTCAGCACTCAACAATCTCATGCATTTATATGAAAATGCATGACAACTCTAACCAGTTTTTGCAAAGGGAACAGACACACTCTTGATGAGCAAAAAGCAAGTGTATTTGAACCGAGGAGAACATCACAGATAAGATGGTCTGCTTTTTAAAGAACTGTTAAGCAATTCATATATTCCTGGTGAATCCACTCTTGGCAGACTGTGTAGTAAGCAGTGACCATCTGAGTTTCATTTTCTGCCAGCTTCTGTATCTGGCCTCCCAGCCAGATAGTATAACTTATTGCCCTTCCTAAGGATCTAAGAGCGCTAATGAAGAGCTACTGATCAAATTTAAATGCGAAAGAAAATGCATTATGGCTGGGACATTCACACAAATAACTTACTAATAACTGCCCATTTTGCAAAGAGGAAGACTGATGTTGTTTAACAGGGTCATGTTTCAGTAAAACACACGCTTCTATCTTTATAGAGGAATGTGTCGTCCTACATTACAGAGAAACCATTCTTTTTGTGTCTAGGGAGAGCACGAATGCAGTGTAAAATTTTCGCATGAAGACAGCAATGAGACCAGAATCTAGAAAGCATTTTAGACGTGCAGTCCTGCATTACATCTAAGGAAAAAATGATTACACATGAAAGTTCAGCTGTGTGACTACCTGCCAACATGAGAATGGCTATGAACCATCTCTGAGTACACCTTCAAAAGTAACACTAAATCTTTTCAGTCTAACCCAGACAGATGTCAAAACTGAGGCTTAGGCTCTGGTGACTACAAATGATGTAACCACTAGATTTTTTTATAAAGAGCAGAAGTGTGAGATGGCTCAGAGAGGGTGAAGCTCAGCTATATAAAATAGGAAGGATGGATCACTTCTCTCTCTCTTTCTTTCTCTACATCAGTCTAGAATCAAGTTGTTTAGCTAGCTTAGACCAGGCACCTAACTTGCAGACAGTTACATTTAGGTATGAGCAGTGCAGGGAATAGCCTACAGCAGGAAATAGCCCTGAAGGACCAGGGTCAAAAAGATGTACTGAAAAGGTAAATGAAGTTGGCTGTGTGGAGGTACTTCAGCTCCTTCCTGCCTCCTCTGTGAAGTTCTCCTCCTGGTCCCGTTTCAGTAAGTCTTTCACCCTTAGTCCATCATAACATGGCAGGTTACTCAAATTGCCAGCCAGGAATAGCTGTGATTTTCACCTCGATCTGAGGGCCAGCCAGAGCGAAAATGACATCTTTAAGAGAAGAATTTTGCTGAAACAGAAGTAATTCTTACAATCTGCTTACTGAAACAAGAAGAGTAATAAAAAACATGCAAACTTCAGCAGTAGCGAAGCAAAGTTATATAGATGAGAAGCAGGCATTTAACTTGCTTCACCACCGCAAAGCAGCATGTAGAGGCCTGCTACCCTCACGGCGCAGCTAAACAAGCCCTGTATCAGCTGGTTACCAACTCTGAAAAGCACAGGCTGTCAGTGCTTTCCTGACATCTCTAAACTCCTACAGGACTCCTACCACACCAGTGGTGCCTCCGTCTGTACACTGCATTTCCCACCAGCGGGTCATGCAGGAGTACAGTTGCGGGGGTGCGGTAGATACAATACCAGCTCCTGATCATCCCTGTCATCAACAAAATTGACTACCTTGCCACTGCTCCCAAGCAGCCCCTGATGAAGGACTCCTACTGGGAGCTGTCATTTTGATAGAAGACATCAATGACCTGTTTTCTTCCCCTGACACCTCTGGCATAGGTCCCACTCTTCCTTCTCTTGTCTCAGCACGTCTTTAACAAGAAATATTAAATTCTCATGTTGTCAGAGTTTTCTCCATTCCAGCCCTCCTTGTAGCAGGGTGAAACAGCAATAATGAGACTGAATTAATCTGCAATGCAGTGAATATTGCTTTCCCGAGGGCTGCTCAAGAGAAAGCACAAAAACAGTTTTGCATCCTGCAGCCTCCATCCTCATGACTTGGGTCCAGCTAATCTAGGCCCAGAACAAACATCATGCATCAAATTTGGCACACCACCCCCTCTCCATGATCAAATCAATAGAGTAAACAACCAACTTCACAAACAGAAAACAGTGTTTAAATGCTGTAATGATATGTCTCTGGTAAGTCTATTATGGAGGAGGGTAGAGAAGTTATATTGAATTATAAGTTTTACACAATTTTTACTAACTTTTTCATATTGTGGACTGGGCAATTTTTGACAGCTTACCAAGGCAAATATTCTTCTTTAACCTTCTCAGTGCTGACTGGGAAACAGAATAAAGAGGATGTTTACAGTTTATGGGTACATCTGCGGTTGCTGCAGCTCATGATCCAAATTCATATCATTTAATTGAGTGCCATCTTCCACCAGTCAGATACAATTCCCACAGTTCCCATGTTAAACAGCTTGAAACTGGACCTGTTTGAATCAGGGTTTCAAATTTAGCCCTTCTTGTCTTTCCAAACATCTGAAAAGAAAACTGTAATTTATAACCATGTGTTATTCTGCTACTAAAGCAGATAGATGAAAAGGAAGAAGTCTTCATATTCATAGGGCCTTCACAAAGTTACAGCGTGTAACCTTGGTGACCTGAAACATCAAACGAGAAAAGACAATGCTCAGACTTTTAGCTTTTTGCTTTGAGCACTTTTGATATACAATGAAATCAATTCTGAGCATCTGGTCTTTTTAACCCCTTACATTCAAAGGTCACTTGATTTTTCAGCAAAGATCTGTTGATATTCAAAATACAATTTCAGACTTATTGAGAAAGGAAAACAGCATGTGATACGAGAAATTGGCTACAGTGGGGTTAGATGCTCTTCTGTTCCTTCCTGTTATTTACAATTTTACTGAAATGCTAAAAATAAGAATTGAAATTAATTCTGACCATTATAATGACATCTCTTAGAGGAAACATGCAGTACGGTGCATGATAGAATTAGCGATTTGCAAGTAGCTCAAGGTGTCTTTTGTCCTTCCGTCAGGCATTTATCTTGTGGGTTACTTTTGTTTGACTGGTTTGATTTGAGCCACTGCTATTTTTCTAACTCGGTCAGGTCCTGGTACTCATGACAGCAGGTCCCTGCTGCTCCTGAAGTCAAAAACAGATACCTAAGGTGTTCAGCCTGTACAAATAATTGGCTGAGAAAATGTTGTAACTCTATACATTTTTATAATAATATCCTGTGCAGAGAAGAATCCACCTCTCAGAATCCAATGCAAAATTTTCTTCCAAACTTCCATCCCTATCGCTGATAGTGGGTACAGTGCATCTGCCTGCATCTCTGCTTGAGAGAAAAGTGAGTGGCAAAGTCCTGGTTTTGCCCCAGCTTCTTCAAAAATGGAGACAAAGTCTGTGGGTCTTAGTGTCTGAAATTCATTTTAGGCATATGTTCAATTCTCCAATATTCTGAAAGTATTTTTGTGACTGTAGTCATGTTGAACTTCCACCCAACATGAACATTCATCCAGTCTGCTCAGAATTGAACTGTTAACTTCAGTTTATATTACAAAGCTGATAACTATAAAAGATCCACCACTCTTGCAGACACTTAAGGCTTTGTTTAATTAATTCAGTTTGACTACCAGGAGCACAACTCAAAGCACATGAATTCAGTACATTATTCAGAAGGCTGAGAAAGAGGTGGGAAAGAAAGAACTAATTTCACCTAATTTGAGGCAACTCACTGGGGCACTAAATAGGAAATTTAGTCATCTTAAATGTTTTTATACTCTGAAAAAAGCAAAGGAGATATCTCCAGAGAGCAATTCATGTTAAATCACCCTTAACTGGCGTTGTCACACACCCCCAGCCCAACGCTTCAGTGCAGGATTCATAAATAATACCAGAAGGGAGTCATCCTTTCTAACTGCTTCTTGATTACCATTCATACCAGAATTAGCATATCAAGGTAGGAAGAAACACATGAATATTTATTACCTCCATTCCTACATGGAAGCTTAAATGAAGAATTTGCAAGAACGTGAGGAACAGACCTACAGGTATTATTTATACGCTTAAGTAAAACCTCTGAGCTAAAATTCTGATGGCAAAGTTCTGACTTTGAAGAGGCGAGAAAGCCACGTCTCTGAGCATGTTATTTATGGGAGATATCTCTGAAATAACAGCAACAATCACCCTAATTGGCTTCACTGACAATGAGCGTAATCCACTGAGCCCTTGAAAACAGGCAGCTAGGAAACTGGGGGGAGAGCACAGCTGAAGCTGGCTGAGCAGCGGCAGCACATGAGCCAGCCAAAAAGCACTGCTTGGAGAAATTTTAGCACTGTGGGGATACATGAACTCCCAGGACTTCCTTCTTTTCAGCCTGAAAATTTTTCTAGTGGCAAAACTGCCATTTTCTGCCCCATCACCAAGCCCTCCTTCCTCACAGTCGTGGGCCAAGGGACTGCAAGGCAGGCACTGCTGGTGGGTATCGTGCACAGCTTTCCCACAGAAAGGTGTTAGCATGCAAGTCAACCTGTCTCAGTTGTTCTGCATCTCAGCCAGCCGTGTATAAGAACACACACCGCCTCAACATCATGCAGCTCTTCCCAGGCTCTCCTGTATCTCATAAACAACTCAGAAATCTGTGAGACTCCATTCATTTTCTTGAATGAAGAGAGGAACAAATCTACCCTTGAAAGGTTTCAGAGGTGTCCATCTTTCTTCACTGATTAGAGAAAAGAAGCAAAGTGGGAGGACAGTACAGTCAGCAAGACTAGGGAGGTGATCGCCCTTCTGTACTCAGCTCTGGTGAGGCCCCACCTCGAGTACTGTGTTCAGTTTTGGGCCCCTCACTACAAGAAAGACACTGAGGCCCT
Organism: Numida meleagris; assembly: GCF_002078875.1. Taxonomy (NCBI): domain Eukaryota; kingdom Metazoa; phylum Chordata; class Aves; order Galliformes; family Numididae; genus Numida; species Numida meleagris. Next base: position 163,409,535 of record NC_034409.1, read on the forward strand.
GGAGTGTGTCCAGAGAAGGGCAACAATGATGTGAAGGTTCTGGAGCACAAGTTTTATGAGGAGCGGCTGAACAAACTGGGATTGTTCTATCTGAAGAAGAGAATGGTCAGGGGAGACTTTATCTCTCTCTACAACTGCCTGAAAGGAAGATGTGGTGACAGGGGGTCAGCCCCTTCTCCCAGGTAACAGCAACAGGACAAGAGGGAATAGCCGTAAGTTGTGCCAAGGGAATTTCAGATGGATATATTAGGAAGAATTTCTTCTCACAAAGACTAGTGATGCACTTGATCAGGCTGCCCAGAGAGGTGGTGGAGTCAGTGTCCCTGGAAGTGTTCAAGAAATGTGTAGCTGTGGCACTGAAGGACATGGTTAGTGAGTATGGTGGGGATAGGTCAATGGTTGGACTAGATGATCTTAGAAGTCTTTTCTAACTTTAATGATTCTATGATCCTATGATTCTAGAAATTCTAGAAAGACCATAATGATGCCAGATCCCACCTCTAAATTTTTTTCAGGAGTATATAGTTATGTTTTATTACATCATTTATGATTGTCCCACTGTGGAACAACACCAGGTGATGCCTGCATTTGGCCCACTAACCTGTGAATGTGTTAAAAGTACTGCTATGTACTCATCACATCAGAGCTGCGAGTCCACCCCAAATCATGCATCACCAGTTTGGGCTCCAGCAGTGTCAGGTACAGGGAGTATGAGTAAAGGGAGTTTTCTGAGAAGGGGAAAGGTAGGGAGGAGAGAGAGCATGCACAGGAAAAACAGAACAAGGAGGGGGGGATGCGAAAGAACATCACTGAAAGCAGCTTTCACTGCAGCTTAAGATTAATGATTGCCCATCCACAAGCACTCCACAATCTGAGGTAAGTGGAAAAAGCTAGAGATGCTGCTCAGTAGCCAGTGTAGACCCTTGCAGACATAAAAAGCAGTGCGCTGATGTTCCCACTCAGACATATAAAACCAATGTGATGTATGTAGCTTTTAAGTGTTGGTGCGGTATAAAAGTTTTATTGCTGCTTTTGGCTTCAAGAAAGCTACAAACCTCAGTTTAGGAATTGCAAGCCCCTGTAAAAATGGTTATGAAAGGCATTTTTTCTAATCATGTTAGCAAACCCTTCTCTCCATTTTCCCTCTCATTAAAAAGCTTAAATATTTTACAGCTCTAGCGTGCGGGCTTATGTCCAGATTACCCTTCATTAAATGACTTTTACAGTAGCTGGATACAAGCCTTGTCTATTATTACACACCAGCTAATTATGTCTCCTTTGTTTTCATTTCATCATTTTAAACAAAGCTTTTAGGGACCCAGCCACTCTGTGAGAGGTGTTGCCAAGCTGAACACATTTTCAGCAAATCCCAGCTGGGCGGCATTCATTTCATCTGATGATCTTTGCAACATGAAGTAGGTCTTCACAAAAAAAATAAAAAGGGAATGGAGGGGAGCAGTAAAGAGAAGAAAAATAACAACAGTGTCTAACCTGTAGTGCTCTTCCCATGTTTTAAAGCAAAGATGACTTCTCACTGGGAAAAAATCCAGCAGGATGTCAGTGAAGAGTGAAATATTATGTACAGTCATTCTAGACATCATAGCTAGGCTATGTGAATGACTAGTTCTATCAAGCATTTTCTGATTTCTGACAGCATTGCTGTTTTCAAATTATCCCAGTAATGTTTCTACAGTGTATTATTATATTCATGGCAAGAAGAAGGGTAGGAGGTCTGAAAATTACTTCCCTCCTGGCAATGAATTGTCATTTAGGTCCCATGTTGAGCCAGCTCTTTGCATTGCCTGAGAAGCCAAGGGAGCCAACAAAAAGATCTGATTTCCCCAGAGCTGGGGGCCAAGGGAAATGATTGGACATCTGAAGTCTCCCCAGGGTGCAAAGAACAATACTAAAAGACTTTGCTAAAAAGACATATCTTTCAGTATCTGTTCAAATAGAATCTTCATTTAAATATTATGTTAATTGCTCACTCTCATGTAGGATACATCAAATAATCAAAATAATCATATCAGAAACAATAACAAGCATTGTTATTGAGATTTTCATGTGGAAGGTGGTATCTTATTCTCTGTGAATAGTATATAGGATGGCTGACCCTTGCATCACAGAGCCAAAAGCCCATCTGCAGCACAATAGAGAAGATAAATGAGAAAAAAAGCAGTTTATAGGGATCTCAGTTCTCCCCCTTTCCTCAAGGGCATTTTGCAACTCTTCTTTAACCTTTTTGACTGCTTTTCAATTCTTGTAAGCCTTCCTTGACCGTGTAGCTTTCTAGCCTTCCTTGAGCATATGGCACATACGTAGCTCACTGAGAGAAGTTCCGCATGTTCCTGCTATCCATGCTCTTTGGGCTTGCAAGTCCCACCCTTTACTTTCAAGCCTTAGAAGATTTAGAGGGTATGAAACCCCAAAAGACAGTAAATTTGAAGAGCTTCTATTGTTGGCAGTCTAAGAGTTTACTGAGTTCTTAAGGGACAGCGCTAAAAGTTTTTAGAAAACAATGTCACCGCTAAGGAAGTCAGTAGAAAACTTGCTAAAAATATGACTATGTCTCTACTGAATATCATATGATGGTTCATCTTCTATTAAAATCTGTGAAGTCCTTCTGTGGCATCCTCTGCCATCGCATGCTCTTGCTACATAGTGAAGGGAAAACAGTCCTTCTGGGCCTCCTAACCTCCTCCTCACATGTAAACAGGGGAAGAAATGAGTTGACAAAGGCAGTAGACAAAAGCCTTTGTTCAATTTTTATATCTCGGAAAGAAGTTTTGCACAGGTAGAAGTCTTCCTTCTTTCCTGTCTCAACTCCAGGTTGTTCTCCAGCTGAATAGGATCAAAGATAACCATTCTCCCTAAAAAATTAGCTCCAGCTGGCAAAATGATTCACCATTGCTTTTCATCCCAAATATTGAGCTGTCAACACAAGAAGGACATGGTGTTGTTGGAGGGGGTCCAGAGGAGGTCGACAATGATCAGAGGGCTGGAGCACCTCCTCTATGAGGACAGACTGAGAGAGCTCGGGGTCTTCAGCCTAGAGAAGAGAAGGCTTCAAGGAGACCCTGTAGCGGCCTTCCAGTACCTGAAGGGGACCTACAGAGAAGCTGGGGAGGGACTTTTCATAAGGGCAGGTAGCGACAGGATGAGGAGAAATGGTTTTAAACTGGAAGAGCATAGATTTGGACTAGATATTAGGAAGAAATTCTTTACTGTGAGGGTGGTGAGACACTGGAACAGGTTGCCCAGCGAGGTTGTGGATGCCCCCTCCCTGGAAGCATTCAAGGCCAGGCTGGATGGGGCTTTGAGCAACCTGGTCTAGAGGGAGGTGTCCCTGCCTATAGCAGGGGGTTAGAACTAGATGATCTTAAAGGTCCCTTGCAACCCAAACCATTCTATGATTCTATGATTACCCAAGCAGTATGACAAATGCACTCCTTCCTTCTCCATCCACTTCATCAGCTCTTTTTCTAACACCCAGCTTGATGGTCTGTTTCAGGTAGATCCATGAAGCAAGAAGGCATCCTTATCCCTCACTGGCACAGGACAGGAAGCCACCTCCCATCTTATTAGGCCACAAAGCACCAATGCCATTTGCCTCACACAAAAGCAATAAAGAATCATATCTTCCCTCCCCATGTGTCAGATGTATGAAATATAGTAGGAAAATGAAAAACAATCTTGCAGAAATGGATCTCTGCAAGCTCCCCAGCCAGCTTACTTTTCCAAACTGTGCATCTTTTTCAGAGATATTTGTCCATGGAAGAGAGTAATATGCAAAATGAACCCTCTTTTGCACATGCAGATGTCACTTTGACTTTCTTCTAAAAGAAAAATTCCTCACTTTTTCTATGCTGAGGGGAGAGGGCCAATCGCCTGGTGAGAGCCCCAAAAGCCAGTGAGTGTGCTTGTCCCGTCGCACGGCTTTGGCAGCAGTACAGCAGGGGTCGCAGCAGCTGTTGAAGAGCCTGCCCAGTGTTGTCTCTGGTATTTGTCACTTTACATGTGAGATAATATACCATAAAGGAAAACCTGTCAAGCAAACCATTTCCTATTATTTGGAAATTAGCTACCTTGATGCTGTTTCTAAACCAAATTGTTTCCATTATGAGAACATTGCAATACTATATGCATCCACAAGAAATCACCGCACAAATATGTTTCTGGCTTTAGCACAGTGGTTTTTTTTCCATGAACAATTTGACTCCTTTTTTCCTACAATTCCATTCAGGAGAAATATTATAAAAACTCAGGTACAAAAACAGTGTATGCAATTATTTTCTTGTGCCTTTCAGTACCCGGGGAACAATTTGTTTCTCTTAATTTCAAAAGAGAGCAATAATTAATTAAGCTAATGAGAATTAACAACAACAAAAAAAAAGTACTTCAAAGGATTTCTGATCTATGAGAAAAAACTTAATTTGGTTCTGATGCGAAAATAAAGTGTTTCTTTGCATAAATAATCTCACTGACACTGTCTGTATCTTTAAAACTATTCCCAGTATTGTGGCTTTGGCAAATATGGGCTTCAAATTGCAGTTATTTTGGTAGGCTGATTTTGATATGTGCATTTGCTTGTAAAATCCTTTGTTAAGGGAGGACATTATCACCAAGCTGAGAGATAAGACGTAAGTCCAGGACACTATCCAGTAGCAAACTGGGCAAACATTTGCATGTCTGGCAAAAGCACACAGACATAAGGTTTTTGACTTTTGCTTTACTAATAAGAAGAAAAAAATGAATTAGCTGGTCCAAACGTCTCCCTTAGCAGAGAAAAGGCTGCAGGGAAAAGAAAACACATAAAAATGCACTGAAGCAAAGTAATGCTCCTTGAAGCTGACTGTGCCCCTAAACTATGCTCCTGAGATTATATCCCAAGGCAGCAGGGGGCATGGTTAAGAGCAATTCTCTCTGGCTCTGAAAGAACGAAGGCAAGTGTCAGTACTGCCGTAAAATCAGTTCATGGATGATTGCTCCCAGGATGACTCGAAGCAGCGTTGACATGAGTTTGGACATTGCTCTGGTGAGGAACCACCCCTAATGGCTTTCCATCTGATCTCTGGCTGCAGGGTCAGTCAAGCCACCACACGAGGTCATGGAGCCGACGCGTCAGCGTGCAGCCAGCTTGTAACGGTGACACTTGTTGCACTGCGCAGAGAAGGCTGCCAAACAGGCAAGTGAAGCTTAGGATACCGCGCAGATCTGGCAGGCTTCCTTGTACCCTGTTAATCCACTGTTTCTGTACTTTCCACAGCCCTACTGTCTGTTTTTCTGGTTTCGAGGTCTGAGTCACAGCTTGATCATCAGTCAGATCCTATTAACATTGGACAACTTAACACCTATCATCATAACATAACAGGGATGGTAATCATTTGTTCTTCAATACAGCCTTTTCAGTACGTGCCAGCCTGGCCTAGAGAGCATGGACCAGTCTCACACTACCCTAACAGTATCCCTCTCCTTACTGCTTTGCTTGAACACAAAATTTGCGCTAGTATAATTAAAAGTGGTTTTCAAATTGGTTCAGTGCAGCTTCTCTGTACAGGGACATTTTCATCAGCTTATCTTCATGTTAGACCAGCCAGCACGGGATTCAGTCACGTGAAGCGTACAACATACCACTGCTCACCAGCTGCCATCTGTCAGCTGAACCATGACAACACACTCTAAACGCCCTACCCCTAGTGCCCAATAAAATGCTTAAAAGACCACTCTCTTGCTTTTCCAACCAGCTCTTAAAGATCACACAGCACCCTGGGGCATGCCAAGAATAGCTGGGGCTTCTCAAGCCTGCTCTCCAAACCAGCACAGCGGATCCCCTTACCTTCTGCTGCTACACTTAGCACCTTCAGCTCTTTTCCTCTTCACTGTGGTATGCAGCAGAGATGGACTTCAAGTCTTTGATGGATACCAGTAGCTATTAACAGTGAATGAGTATTCCAATTGCAAGCAGTCACACTGTGAATGGGGTTAATTTCCCTACAGTCCCTGAAGGATATCAGGAGGTGAAAGAAGGGAGACATGCCCTGAAATCCCAAAATGACTAAACAATTTCCTTTCTGCATTGTATTCTCCCACTCCTCGTGAAAGAGATGATGACAACTGAATGATGACTGGTGCAAATGCACTTCTGGGCTTGGTAGTTTAGAAAGACAGCAAAGAGCCCTTAACACTGGGTGTGCTGTGGGAGGGGAACAAGCTTGCTGGCGTTCTGCTCCTGTCATCTTTCAGTATTCACCACTCCCAAGCTTCTTTAATGTTCATCTGGAGTAGGTGGCAGCTCAACCTTGGACAACAGCAAAAGCAACAGGAACACAAGGAGTAGTGTCAGGGACAAGGGAGAGGCTTCTAGAGATAAATGGTTCCAAACGTCTCTTCATACACACACCACAACCCTCAGCACCGGAAGCCATCTCTGATACCCAGCCCTCTGCCTGCAAAGCAGCAGGAGCCATCAGAGCTGCTGGAAAGGCAACAGGAGCAGGTAGCAACAGGGCAGCAGTAGCTGCAAGAAGTGCAGGTGAGGTGGCACGTCATACAGGTTGAATCAGATCTCACATGTCAGGCACATCATGGCAGTGGCTCTGCCCTGCCAAGCAGCAAAGCCCAGCCACCAAACCATCAGTGTCCTATCAATGTGGTCTGGGCTGAAACCAGGGCATGGGGAGGGAGCAGCATAGTGCTGGCTCAAGTTATGGAAATAATTTTATGCATGTTGATTCATTGGCTAAACACGGCCCTGTGAACAGCAAAAAATATGCAGCCGTGCTTTCAGAAATTTGAGAACAGCTTTCAAGATTGATGAAAAAAAATATTTTTTGGTATATTTGCAATTCCTTTTTCAGTTGACATAAATAAATTACCTGTGAATTTTCAAATGGAATGTAAAGAGTTGCAATCAGACATTCAAATCAAAGAAAACTTTGATCATGTCTCTCTACCAGACTTTTATAACCGAAGAAGGATCTTTTCTTGGGATCTTTACATGATACTAGTTAAAATTGACAGAGATATCTACTCTGCACTAAACAGCAGTGAGTAATGTTTAGATCCTGCAAACACTGAAGCATCCATGTGATTTTTATTCATGCGAGTAGTCCCATGAAGTTGGAAGATCGTAAATCAGAAAGTTTTCCTCTAATTTCTGTAGTAGAATTTTTAAGTAGGAGTACCAAGATGCTGAGAAGAGGATTCATCCAAGTTAACGCTGCATGTCTAAAACCAAGGCGTCTAGTCTGAGCTAATTGCTCCAGGCTAGCCTAGTCGGTGAGGAAAGTTAAGCACTTTCGGTTGGGTGAGTCATCTCTCATGCAGTCAGTGTCTAAGACATGCCCTTTGGCAGTCCCAGCTTCTTTCTGCTGACTATAACAGGAGCCAAAGGTGACTAGCTCAGAAACAGACATCATTTAAACCACAGACTTCTGGAGGCAGGTGAGATGAATTCTATCCCGTATATTTAAGCAATTGAACCTGAATTCGTTGAAAGTTGCCCCGGTAACATCAAGAAATCTGTGTGCTTTGACTCTTTCCAAAAGGACAATCTAATCATCATTCTAAGTAACTTTTCTAGGGAATTAGACCAGAGTGCTCAGCATTTTTGAAGCAGAAGAGCTTTCCAGAGCAGCTACATCTACTGTATGTCTCACCTCACTCCTGTCCAAATGGCCTCTACCAAAGATCCCATAGGCACTATGTTGGCAAGCAGGATGGCATACTGCTTGTCCCTGCTTGTGACTGTTGGGTGCCTCAGGCACATTCAAGACTGTACTCACAGGTTCAAAGCTGTGCTTAGTGCACTGGTCCCATTGCTCCCACCGCTGACACAGCATCCAGGCATAACACAAGTGCTGTACTAGAAATCACTGCAGTCATTCCCTACGAGGGCAGAGAAATAAGGATCTTCCTTGAGGAATGTTGTAGATACTGCAATCGGCATTCACCTTACCACCTACATCTGACCAGCTACATCTGAGATACTAAAACCACCAATCACTTCCGGGTTTCTTTCCCTTTCACAGACACAAAACAGTACCTCAGTGGGACAGCTTTACCTCAACCAGCTCTAGCTGCCAAAGAATGAGGCACCTGGTCTAAGCCAATTGCTCCCTGGGCTTCCTCCCTCTATGGTCAATGAAGACAGACACTTCTTGGTGCTCATCAAAGGCTACTCACCCTATTTCTCTTACATATGTATGCCTGGGAAGAATACACTGCACTTCGAAGAAATTTATTGCTTTTTATTGACTAAAAGGGAAGACAAAATGGCTACCTTATGCTGGCTACCTTTGTCTTGTTTTGTGTTGTTTGGGGTTTTTTGGGTTTTTTTTGTTTGGTTGGTTTTTTTTTTTTTGAGCAGCTAAAGCTAGAAGAGATGAATCCCACCTGAAAACTGCAAAGCAATTCAGCAGGATTTACTAAAAGATCAAAAACATATGCAATATTTATTATTCATCTCCACATTAAAAAGACAAACCAATGTCCTCCCTTAGCTATAGACAGTGGAGACTTTAAATAGAAATCTATAATGTTACATAAATACTTAAGACCTACTAATTTTCCACTTGTTTTAATTAGCCATTTATCATAAGATGAAACATTCAAAAATTCTCACTCTGGTCCCCAGTGTATGCCTGTCTTTGTCTTCATGGGCTTTCAGCAATGAAAAGAACTGGTAACTGCTGGGATGCTGGGTTCTTTTTATAAGAGACAGACTACTGTATTTAAGATAAATAATGTTTTCACTATGTTGGAGGGTAAATTTAGATGCAAGCCCTTTTCAGGTCACAGTTTAAAGATACGAAAGGGAAGGAAAGTGGGACAGAGCAAGACAAATCAGCCGATCTGAATATACATCTCCTTCCTCACTCTATACAGAGTCTGTAGATCCAAGGTAGTTGGAATTGCTCAGAGCCTAAATGCAGAAGTTAGACCCCTGCAGTGTGAGCAGGATGAATCAACCCACACTGAACACAGTGCTGCTACAACCGAACAGCTCACACAACTCACACTGGCAGTTTCAAAGGCAACGTAGGTCAAATCAGCTGTTTCAAAGGTAACTTAAGTATATCACAGGTACTTAGTAAATACCACCGAGCGATAAGAACACTGCTAGTGTTGCATTAGAATTGTTATTTCTCACTGTTACCTTTGCAGATGGAGCTCCCCAGACAGAATCCAGCCTCTGATTAATTAATTCAATTAATTCTTTAAATTCGTGGAATTACTTCTTGCTTTAGTAAGTTTGAGGACTTCCAAAGGACATCAATCTCCTGCTTTTCTTCTATTTTTAATTAGATTTGATGTAATTTTTGTATTAAAATGAAAAGGAACAGATGTAGCTATGTGTGCTAATGCTGAATCAGAAAGTAATCTTATAGTAAACAGTTAGGCTTTTTACCAAGGTTGACTATTCAAATCAAATTACACTATGTGCATTTCTAAATTTCATTCCCTCCATTATTTCCATTCTGACCTGAATACAAATATTGAGCACGGATACCTTGATTACTTAACTTTTGGTATTTTGGCTGTTTTTAAAATCTCTCAATGCCATTAGAAAAATTCACCTTTTAATGCAATGAGTAATTTACCTTATTAGTTTTACATCAAGTTTTCACATAGTGTCTATAATAAGGTGTTTACACCTCAGCAGTAGTTTTTGTTCACTTTTGGATCCAGTCCATTTCAAAAGTATTTAATTTGAAGCCAGATTCTCTCCCTAGCAGCTCGCTAGCAACACTGGAGTGTGGCAAGTTTTTGTGTGAAAAATAGACAAAAACATTTCAGCCTTGCTGGGGATGCTTTTTGAGGCAATAGATATTTAAAAGGCCTCTGGAACAGATAACACAACCTGCAGAAAGAAGTGCATTATTCTACTTTGCTTTCTGAAAGTAATAGGTTTGTAAACAATACCATGAATGTACTTTGAAAGTGACTTTGATCAAATACCAGTTTGTTTTTTTTTTAAAAAAAAAAAAGAAGAATCAAAAGGAATTGCATACATGGGAATCGAAAGCATCTTCAGTTTAGATCCAGAGCCTTTGTAAATCTCTTAAATACTAGTTAATAGATTTCTCTATTTATGTTCCTGATCCAGAGCTTATAATAATAGTCAGCCAAAATTTCCATTTCCAGTTTCAAAGCATTTGAAAGCAAGCCTAAATACATAGGTTACTCTCAGCAAAGGATGTAAGCACATCTCTGACTTAAATGAAGCAAGTAGCCCCACTACATTCAAAAGCATTACCGAAAAACTTCAGGAGTGGCTTGTGTTTACACGCCTGACTGAATAAGGTTATCATTCCTAATTATGAGCCTGATTATGTTCCTGAGCTGAAGTCAGCGGGAATAAGAGCACAGCAGCATGTCTCAGGAGGGTCACAGTGATACAAGAATTAAGTCAATACTGTGCAGCTCCACTCAAACAAAATCACTGGAGTTAACACTAGCAGAGACTGGAAGCGTACAGTGGTGAATCAGATGCAGAGCCTGTTACATGGTTTTGACACAACCTTCGGTTTTATCAGAAATCCAAACACTAAACTTCGCACTCCAAAACATCAGTGGATTTCAGACACTCCCTGAAGGGCTTTGCGTACTGAAATCAATGAATGGTTTGCAATGAACTGACCTATAAGTGTAGTTTTTCAGCTGTGACAAATAAAATATTGATAATGGTCTTCATTTTGCTTAACTCTTTCCCACTTTTTCAAAGCATCATGTGTAATAGACCACAGCAGAATGGAAATTACTTATAAAAATGTGAGATGAGTTGGCAGTGTTTCACAGAAAGCAACAATGATTTTTATTTCCCTGAGAGACACGCCATATACCAAGAAATGCAGCAATATATACCACAAGAGGCTGCAGCAGTGATTGGTCCAGCACAAGTATTACTGGATGAGCTGTATCAATTTACAGCCATAACATATATAATTAGGTTCTTCATTTAGGGATTCATTATTGCGTTCTGAGTATATGAGCCTTGTCTAGCCATGGCTTTCTCCCATCTGAACGTCCCCCAGTGACACCGTGGCTTTTAGAGGAGGCTCATGGAGCAATGTTAGATTTTCAAATGTTTCATGGGACCTACCAGGAATCAAAGTGCCACTGGCTGATCAGAAAGTTTTGCCCAACCCCTAAATAATCTAATCCTTAAGCATTCAAAGTCTTTTCACAAATAGCTGCTTGCATATGTTAAAGCACCTTCTTCAGGCATGGGCTTCACTGCTATGCAGTTTACTCAAGTTCTGTTGACTCCTGCTGCTGAATATGACAACATCACAGCATCCTTGTGGATATCTTCCTTAGAAACTAGTCCAAGGCCATTTGGAAGGTGAAGAGTTGAAGCCCAGTTTCCTTGGCACCATTTCTATTTGATTTAGAACTTCATCTATGAGATGAAGGAAAACTGATGATTCTTAATACAAATATAATGACAATTCCATGAAAATTCATCACCAGAGATATGAGGAAGCACACTCTGGGTTGCTTAGTCCACCTAAAACACAAGATGAATACAGAAACACATCGAGACAGTGGGGCAAAACAGAGACAGGTCTGTAACCGTAGTTCCATGCGAATCGGATAGCAGGACTGGGACAGTGCCACAGCACAGGTTCCTAAGGGTGGTATTTGGAAGCTAACTAGATACATACACATAACATATCAGCACAGAATCATAGAATGGCTTAGATTGGAAAGGATCTCAAAGATCACCAAATTTTAAACTCCTGCTTTGGGCAGGGCTGCCATCCACCAGCTCAGGCTGCCCAGAGCCCCATCCAACCTGGCCATGAACACCTCCAGGGATGGGGCATCCACAGTTTCTCTGGGCACTGTTCCAGCACCTCACCACCCTCTGAGTAAAAACATTATTCCTAACATCTAACCCAATTTTTTCATCTTTTCATTTAAAGCCATTCCTCCTTGTCCTATCACTATAAGACTGTATAAAAAGTCAGTCCCACTCCTGCTTATAAGCTCCCCTTTTACTGGATGGTTGCAATGAGGTCTCCCCAGAGCCTTCTCTTCACCAGGCTGAACAAGCCCAACTCCCTCAATCATTCATCATAGGAAAGGTGCTCCAACCCTTTGATCATCTTTGTGGCCCTCCTCTAGACCCACATCTTCAAATTAACAAAGTGGTGTCTTTCACTGGGAATTACTGGGCTCTCTGGCAATATTATTCCGTAATTCTCATCTCTTGTTTTTTCATATGAACTAGTCTGAGAAGGCATTTGAGAAATTAGGATAAAATAAATAAAAATATTTTAAAGCTCATTCTGATCAATTGTAAATGCATTCTTTTTGCCTCTCCTTAACACAATATAATGAAGCTTCATTGCTGTCTCTCCACAATATAAAAGGAATCAACAGACATGAAGGAGCATATGTAAAGCGGACAATTACTGAAGAGCTGGCATGTTCTGAGCCACTATTCATTCATCTGCATGCATCTTTTTCTTTTTTTTCTCTTTTTTTTTTTTTTTTTTTTTGGAATTGGCTTTCAAAACGTTTCCATGGAAAATGGAGAGGAAGGCAGCTATCAAGAGCAACAGCAGAGCCTCCCTAGCAATGTGATTTCTGGACCCTCCTTTCTCCCTCTTTTCTTTCCTCCTTATTTTAAACCCGCCTGGGCTTAAGTTGAACAGTTTGCACCAGCATATGGCAAAGGTTGAGGTCAGACAGATAAAACGTTTCATTGCACCAAAGAATGGTTAACAACACGTGAATGTAAATTCTAACACATCGTAAAACTGTTGCAGAGCGGGCTGAAAGGGGGCTTTCGTTATGGCAGGAAATCTGCTTTCCAGCTCCACCCCATCCCTTCCAGTTCACTTCAGGTATTGTGGAGCGTAAAGAGACTTCTGAGCCCTCCCCTGGCAATCTGTGCCCTGCTCCTCAGCAAATTTCTAATGACTTTCCGATGAGATAGAGGAGGTTCAGTGTCCTGGTGCTGTGAAGGATTCCAGACCACGGCCCCTTCCAAGCAGCAGGCCTGCTGCCTTTGTCCCCTCCTCTCTCCAGCCCCATCTCCAGGTCAGAGTATCAACCTAGCCCACTAAATAATAATAATAATAATAATAATAATAATAAAGTCACTGACCTCCAGGCCAGTATGAAATTCGTAGCCTTGCTGGTGGCAGGTCCGCCACACTGGGCTACCATCACCCCAAGCCTGAGCTTGACACCAGCTGACAGGGTGACAGAACGGAGCACCCAGACAGAGATGGGTACGTGGCAGCTCTGCAAGCCCCCTGCAGGCCCCCAGCTCTCCCCAGCACCTGCCACTGTGCCATTCAGCAGCGGCTGTGAAGCAGCCCTTTCCCATTGCCATGAATAACCATACATATCAGGGAGGGGGAAGGAAGGGGAGGGGACAAGCTCTGGGCCCCTGTGGCTGCAGCACTGGGCTTTGTGTCCGCTGACACCCATGTTCTTGAGCTCAGGCCTGTGGCCTGGCCCGAGCCTCAGCCTCACCACAATGTGTGGGGAACAACCCGCTTCCCTCAGGCATCTGTGGGTGCATGGGGGCCCTGGGGTGCTTCTGGCCCCACCCTCCATCAGCCTTTCATGACCTGGCTCCAAAAAAGCACTTCTAGTCTCTAGTTACAGTGGCTGCACTCACCACATCAGTTTTCCTCAGTTAAAGCAAAAACAGGACGAAGGAGCAACAGAACGTTCCTCCCGACTCTTGATCTTACTGCTTTTTTCTTGCTTGCATTTATGTTCTTCCTTCCCCCCTTCCTCCCCTTTCCCATTCCCACATTTTGTCACCATTGTTATAATAAATACAAAGGTTCTGCGCGTAAGAAGAGACTACAAAAACATAAATGAATAAATAAATACTTAAATACCGAGTGACATGTTTGTGTCAGGCATTAGTGCCGGCTCTGGGTTGATGTTTTTCGTTTATCATTTGCTCTAAGTTCCTGCAGCTGAAGAAGATAAACCCCAGCTATTTAAGGAAAATATGTATAAATCATAACAAAGTACCCAGTTAAACAGGGAGCTTTTTTTTTTCACTTCTCTAGAGATAAACTACAGAAGTGTGGTGCTCAATTGTACGCCCGAGTGAAACTATTAAGGTAGTGCTAGATTATATGTATTGCAGCAATATTCTGGTAACCTCCTGCTGGGATTTTTTTGGTTTGCTTGTGACACCAACACAAACTAATACTAATGCATGCTCCCAGACACAGGTCACCTTAACCCCCCAGGCCCCTTAGAAGCCATGCCTTGCGTTCAACTTCGGTTCTGCTCTGAAGCAAAAGTGATTAATGCTCTTTTTAAATCTGGGAAGAAGTTAAAAGTGTGAGGGGCATCAAGTTCAATTATAAAATATGAAATGCTGAGAGGGTCAAGTCTACTCAAGCCCCACAGTGGAAGAAACACTCCCAGGAGACTTTGATTCTGAGTCGGATGACTGATCGTCATGTCCTCAGAAAGAATTAAATTTTATTACTGGCTTTTTGGCAGCATTTAGAGCTTAACGTGGCTAGAATTAAGGAGCACTTAGTCTGATCGTTCTTTTCTTCCCTTTTTGTTCAAAAGCTACACCATTTTTTCACTGGAGGTGCCTGTTACAGAAATGCAGGTGGCAAGTTATCTCCGGAGGGGTTGTACTGCCAGGATGCTATTCACAGTTCATATTTGCATAATCTCTTGTCTCCCCTTAAATCTTCTGTTTTATTCTCCTTCCCTTCTTCCTCCCCCAAGAAACCCTCACTGCAATCTGGCTCGGGTTGTTTTTCCCTTCCACGTGCCTCAGTAACACTGATTGTTTTTATCAAGGGGCTGCAAAACAGTGATCAGTCACACCTTCCTTCCCTACAGAGAGGCTACAAACACTGCAAAATGTTTTTACTTTTAACATCTGCCAAGACTTTTAACATCACTGTGCAAGGAAAGCCCCAAAGACAAATCCAGAAATGAGCATATTAATAATCGTTGGCAACTGGGATCCTGCAGCAAACCAGCGCTTTACCTTTTGGTGCTGTTTGCCCTTCCTTAAAGTTCTTCCTTGCCCTACATAACAAAAAGACTTCTCCTGGCTAAGAAGAAACTAACTGGTGTCACTGAGAAGCCTAGCAGTAAATCTTAAAATGTGCACTGTGCTGGGAACCTAAGAGGAAAATTAGTAGAAGGATCAGAGCTGCGCAGAGGAATTCACGTGTCCAATGCACATGGAAGGCTTTACTTGGGAAGGAAAGTTATGCTCTTAGATTTCTTTTTAGTTTAAATATGCATAATTGTATTTGCTTTGTGGCAGCCTTAGCTAAGTAAGACAAATACACCTGAAAATCAGAAAAAGAAGAGAGGAGACAAGGAGAGGAGAGGGCAGAATACTGTCAAGGGGGTGGCCACTAATGTGTAAGATTCATCATTTTCCCCTGTCTGAAGTCTAATTCAGTTGCCTAAGTAGAGGCACCTTGTGCCTAAGGTGCACTTCATTCTGCTGAGCTGGCATTCTGCAGGTCCTATGTCATGTCTGTCTAATCTGCAGATTTCTTACTAGTCCTAGGGCCTCTTTTATGGCACAAGACTCTCTTCCTTAGCAAGCTGAATCAAGTCCCTGCGGCCTATGCAATTAATTAACTCAGAGTAGGATGAGATTCCAGTGCTAATACCTAAATTGAGATGTCTTAAAAGTAGGTGTCTACTGACTACTCTTACTGGTGATGGACCAAATGCTGATACCTACTTCTGGCTGAGCTGAATTTACTCCATGGGATATAATGGGAGCTACAATATTTAACTCTCTTCTAAATTTAAGTGTCTACAGCCTAGATCTGGGACCTCAGATAGAGAAATTGGACTGATTCTCTAAATTCACTGACTTTGGTCCTTTTATACCACAGTCACGTTTTCTTCCTCTGTAACCTCTTGTGTTTCATCCTTGAAGCAGTGAGTCTTTATGTACTCTAATGGGAAGATGACTGCAGAACATCACTGCTGTAACCATTAGGGACATTCCCATAACTCCAAGGCTTAATATATCCATAGTGAGCCTATAACCATGGGGTCTTTATGTCCACATCAGCCTTTACATAAAAAGTCCATCTTTCCATGCTGGTGTTTAACCTTCTGCTGCACAAAAAAAACATTCTCTGATGCACAGAGAACAGAGAGCCTTCAGTTTCTGGAACTAAACAAGACAGGATCCTCTTTTTTTTTTCTCTCATATCTTCCCTTTCCCCAACCATCCTTGCAAGAGTCTCCGCCTGCTCCCAATCAGAAGTAACACGTGGGGCTGCAGATGAGGTCTCACAGGAGTCTTGTACAAAGTTGTCGGCACTTTGCTGTCTCAGCACCGACAACGTATAAAGTAAATATAAAATACAAGGATAGTTTAATGCAAGGAGGAAATTAATAAGAAATGACACTGTGGGAAAATATACAACAGCAAAGAATATAGGGAATTATAAATTGTGCATCCTTCACCTTTACAAAACCAGGCACTGTGTATCAGAAGACAACTGCCAAAGATATCTCTGAGGACAGCAGTTTACTGATTCTTATAAGATCTAAGACTGTCTGAAAAATAACAGCTTCTCCAATTACAATAGGTAGAATTTGGAAAGAGGGAGAAAATCATTCTTTGTTTGGAAAGAGGGAGAAAATCATTCTTTGTTTGGGACACAAGCTTCAAATTTACCGCTAAGGATAGAAATAGGAATTTCTCCTATGAGCAAATGTTGTTTTACTCAGCACCTGCCAGCACCAGATAGCACCAACAACACTGGTACTAGCCACTGACAAACAAGGGGTGTGGGTGTAGCACAGTAAAAACTGTGGTGTTTCTGTGAGCCACCTACAATGGCCGTGGGATTACAGATCTCACTCATTTCTCCCTGTCTTGTTCAGAATTTGAACCTCTCTCAGATGCTCCAAAGCGAGGTTATATATTACTGCATCACCTAGACTTCAGAGTTTGAATTTGTGGTTCAAACTTGTCCTTTCTTACATCAACCAAGAGCAGGCTTGAACTGCCTCAACTGTATACCATGCTGGAAAGGAAAATGGGATGGAAAGCAAAGACAGCAAACTTATGCTAAGCAAGGGAGCTGCTCTGGTGCCCAGAGCATCGTGAGATGTGCACAACTCCGTGCCCATGCCTTTGGTGGAAGTGTTTTATGGCCTGAAGGAGGAAAAAGTCAGTAAGGAGGTGACTTCAACCTGCAAGCATGGGATGCAAAGCTGCAGTTTAAAAAAGCCGCAAATATACAGGGAAAAAAGTAGTGCATACTAAGGGAATGGTCTCTAATTAAGTTTCTTTCTAAGGTTTTTATAGCAACCAGTTAGAATGTACTTAAAATGGAAGGATAAATCCATCCAAACTACCACAGTCATAGTTTAATGTGGCAATTTTTGTGGGACAAAACTCTCCCCTGTTGACTTTACTTTGGGGATGAACATTAACAATGTATTCGGCAGAGAAATAGCATTGTCACTGTACAAAGAGAT
Organism: Numida meleagris; assembly: GCF_002078875.1. Lineage (NCBI taxonomy): Eukaryota > Metazoa > Chordata > Aves > Galliformes > Numididae > Numida > Numida meleagris. Next base: position 163,427,016 of record NC_034409.1, read on the forward strand.
GGCACGCCCATTTTCACAAAGCTGGAAACTATTCCCTGAGATCAAAGGTTTACGACTATATGTGGGATGCTCATTCTCCTCGTAAAACACTCTTAATGGAACAGAAGAGGCAAAATGATTGGAAAACATTGCCATTTTCTTAGCTGCTTCCTACCAAATTCCTAACATTACAAATTCCATCCTCTGTTACCAAACACACTTAAGCTGATGAACATATCAAATTCCATATATATATATATATATATATATATACATATTTTGCCACTGCTTAGTAAGAATCTGGCCTAGACAAGGTGGAATATATTTGGCATCAGAGTTGCTTTCCATGACAGTTTCAAAAAGATGCCGTGCTGCCAGAACCTCATAATGTCCTATATCATGTTTTCTGCTTCACGCATTTTCTTTTAAAAAATGACAGGAGAAAAATTGAATTTAATCTCAGTGCTTCCACATAACATTCCTGTAAGTAAACCTGATGTTATTCAAGATACTTTCAAGCAAGAATTATTGAGCTTCCTTCTTCAGGAGAAAAGGAGAAGAGGAGGTTTTTTTAAGCTTCTGTGCAAAGAGAAGAAGATTAATATGTTAAAATGCAGATTTTTTTTAAATTTTATTTTGACATTCAAAGAGTTCTATTCTGCTATCTGGAAATGCAAAGGATGAGTAAGTGCCATGTTGCTGGTAAGAACTTGTACTGCCCAATGGGCAATAAGGAAAACAGAGAATTGCTAGTCATACCATGCCAATGAGAATTCAGTTCCTCTGAGTACATTGTGACTTTTAACAAAAAACACCACAGCCATGAAGACTTTTCCTTATAGAATACAGTATAGCACTTGGAAATCACATTTACTATGATGTATTGAGATTGAAATCAAGTGCAGCGGGACTGTAGGAAGGAATAGATCAAAACCCCAAGCTTCTCACCAAAATGTGTTAAAACAGTTCTGTTATGTGGGTATGATAGTATCCTGTAAAAATTAAATAAAATAAAATAATAACATAAAATCTATAAGAAGCTACATGGCTATCAGAATAAATCTTTAGTTCTCCTAGGTTTTATTATCCTTACATAAATTCTTCACCTACTGGGCTTCTGTTCTGTTATGTGTCCAACAGACTCTCCTCGGTTAATTTCAGCTCTCAGCATCATTTCCCAACTACCCTTGCCCCACTCTGTGTAAATGAAACTGTCCTTGAGACGTGCTCATATTCATGGATGACAGCATATTGATTTTGCATAACTTAAACAGTTGAGTCTTCTAATGCAACCCATTTACAGAAATTATGTGAAAATTTGCAGTATGCTTGGTGTGAGAGCTCTCTTTCCTTTTTTTGGCCCAGTCTCTGAGAATTATGTGTGAGAACACCTCCATTGTCTTCTTCCCACCTCCCTCCCCCCCCTTCCCAGAACGTTTCTGCTCTGAAAGTTCAGGGACAGGCAAAAGTGAGTAGCAAATTCTATTGCAATGAGCAAGAGTGTTGACTTGCATTCATGTAATTCACCCAGCAGTATTTCCACCCAGTAAGGGATGCAGGATTGGATTGTATGTACTAACATATATCTCTTAGAAATGAAAACTTTCAAAATGAATTTATTAAAATAATGTAAAGAAATAAACAGTCGTCCTCTTTTCTTGGCAGAAAAAGAGCGGTTTTGATTTACAGGCAGAGGTGATGCAATTGTACATATAGTTTATGTTTATTCCACTGGCCTATGTCCCATCACTGTATGACCTCATTAGCATCACTAGCTCATAAACATTTTCATTTACTTGAGAGGAAGGGATAATTAAAGCCATAGTTTGGGAATGAGGAGATACAAAACCAGTTCCTGGCTCCGACACAGGCTTCCTTGGTAACAATTGGAAAGCCAATTAATCTCTCCTATGTCCAGCTCCTCCTCTCCAAGGTGGGAAAAATGAAGTGTCCCTTCTCCATTCTTTATCTCCTCCATAAAGATAGTTACTTGCTGCAGGGTGACTCATCAATTGGGTGTCAGTCTTCAGAATTACGGTAACAGAATGAATCCAATACCAGTATACTCTGTGTTTAGTAGATCTATGGGCATAAAGAAGGTACACTTGGCTCAGTATGGTGTGCTCACATATATCAGTCAGCCTTAAACGGAATAAATAAATGCCAGCTTAGCACAAGTGACTTTGTCAGGGTACCTGAACATCTCTTCCTTTTCTCTCTTTTCCCGCTGGCCACCATATGTAACAAATGTTTTATGCCTCCTCCATGATCAAAGAGGGGAAACATCTCTTTACATGTTTCCGTGCGCTTTTTACCCTTCCTTCCAGAGCTGAGCAGTTGTTCCTGCATGCAGACTGCTCTGAGATCAGCTGGCACACTCCCGTCAACAAGTGGCACTCCAAATGCATACACACACAGACTTGAGTGATACATATCTTATTTATGTTTATTGTCATTTACACATCTGCTAAGTGCTCAGCAGAAGTGGCAGGGCTTACTTCCCTCGGCTGTTGTCCAGGAAATCAATGGAGCTCTCATGTGAATACAAGCTTATCTGTGTAAGTGAAGACTACACAGCCATACATTTATCTTAGGAGACTGACTGTCCAGAAAAAAAAAAAAAAAAAGAAGAAGAAGAAGAAAAAAAGAGAAGAAAAAAAAGAGTAGAACTTTTCCTAGTAAACACAGCTGGATTCATTTTGCACTCTGCAATAACTCACTGTTTGTCATTAAATGGGTACAACAGCATTTGTCCTTTCCCTTTGTTAGGTTCGGTAGTACTCTCTGACACACAGAAATCAATAATCCAGTTTATGGTAAGCATGGAAAATGTGTTCACATTTGGAGCATGAGGAAACTGATCTTCTGAGTCTTGTCCAAACTACCTTTATTGACATGATCTTGAAAGTTAGCCAGAAATTCTGCTGGAGTTTTAACAAAAACATTGTTCATTATCTGTGTTACAACTGTTCCTTAAGATACTGCCAGTCATCGGGGACATGTTATTCCGAGCATCACAATAACCCAGCGAAGGCACAGCCTGTATCTTGAACATTTAAATCAGAGAAGGACAAAGATGTACCAAACAACCAGAAGGAGTAAGTGAGCAGGACTCTTCAGGCAGTATCATTGTGAAGTTTCATAACACTGATAAAAAAGTAGTTTTTTTTGTAGCACCAAGCACTGTAATGCAATAAAACCATGACATATTGCTAGAATTGGCAAGATAAGAATTTGAGGGGACAAGTGCTACAAGTTGAACAATCCTTTCCCTTGATCTGCTCTTGCTGGCCAAGGGAGGGAAAGACTTGTGCCTAGGACACACTACATGGTGTTACAGCTTGCAACACTAAGTAGCACCAAGGGAGCTTCCCCCTTCCCCCTGGGATTATAAAATCTTGTTCCCATGGTACCCTGTGCACATGCACAGAAACCCACAGCCCTGCACTGATGTCACATACACAGCAGCTCTGCTCTGCTGTGCCTCTCTCTTTGTTCTGAGAAGATTTACAGAGAAATAGGAGGCAACGTCCATCTCCTCTCCCCAAAGCTGGATTTGTGACACCGTGAAGGCAAGTGCCCCTTCAGCCATAAGATAGTCCCAGGGGATAAAGGGAATGGAGGCACTGACTACGCAGCAGAGAGGCTTGGACTGTGCATAGCAAAGTAGCAGCGCAGAGTGCTGTCAGAGCTGTCCAATACCACAGGTAACAGCAGCATTGCCTCAGTACCTTGAAGCCAACCCTGGAAAGGTGGGACCTGCTAGCACCACAAGAGCAGCCAGCGGTCATACCTGGCAGCGCAGATGAGGGATGTGCACTGTCAGCAAGTTTCAAGGTTTCGAGAGCAGGTTAGCTCAAGATTTACAGCATTTCTAGCTTTCAGATGGCATGGAGGTACCTTGAGAACAGCTCTTTTTGCTGTACTCAGCAATCTGTTTCCCTTTCCCATTCTGGCCAAAGTCCAAAAATACACAAGGAAAAAAAAAATGTGAAGGAAAGACAGTAACTAAATATTTCAGAACAGTCATGAAGATTTAGTTTGAGCAACATTTTAGAAAAGGGCAAAAGGTCCGTGGAGAAGTGGAATTGGTTTTTTTCTTCCAAAAATAATTTGCCCTTCCCTTATCATTTAAGTCAACCAAGTTAAGCAAGTAGTTTCTGGTGCAAGGGTACTTACACAGTTAGCGAGTCTCCCTTATTGTATAATCTGTGAGTTTTATTCACAGCTTTTCCAGTGGCTGTGGTCTGTTTTATAAGTGGATTCTTTGGTGCCTGCTACTTGGCTGGGCATTCACTGCAGGCTTTCCTTTGGTGACAGCAGTAATCTGGTTGCCTTTCCTCTACCTGCCTGCCTGATTTAATGGAACTCATAGGACCTAGAGCCTCTGCTGCTGGATCAGACTTGCTCAAAATGAAGCAGCAGTTGCTAAAGGGAGATCAGCAGTAAAGCAGAGACAGACAGTAAGATCACAGAAGACTAATTTCCTTGGGAAACTTGGCTAAAAATAAATGCTAACACTCAGTTGGATCATAACTTCTTTCTGGTCAGTTAGTGTTGGGTAGGTTACATACGCACTCACTCTGCAAATAAGGAGAAGGACGCAGCAGAGGGAATTACCTTCCCAAGAACACAAAGCATTTAGACAGGCAGGCAGATTTCTCAGATGGCTTTGGGAATGAAGTCCTGGCTCCACCGACACCAAAGCATGTCAGCATGAGCAGTGGTTTACCACATAGCCACAGGCAGATCCCCTAAAAACACAGCTCCCTGTTTGCCTGCACAAGGCCCTCGTCATGAAGCCAGGTCAGCCAGGTCAGTCATTCTTCCATGTAGGTGAAGACAGAATTTTACAGATGTTGAATGTATATTCCCAGATGTGGGTGACAGCATTGCAAGCCCGCTCCTCCCCCGAACCTTTCTACCAAAAAGCATGCTCTCTCTCACAAAGTTATGTACTGTTTCACATCGCATCTCCACTATATGTATGGGCAACGTGCCATTTCTGCTTACATCCATGTGCCAAGATGTCCATATGAGAATCAGGTCAGACTCAATGCGTACACAAAGCCCTCCAGCTCCGCAAGGTGCAGTGATCCAGGAGCACGATGAAATGCAACAGAGCAGTGCCTAGATGGAGAGTCTGATGTGTTTGTGACGAGTGTCCTGGTGGTCAAATTGCAGAAGGGAAATCATTGTGAGCTGACATCCAGAGCTTATTTATTAATACGGGCTGAATGACTAATTTATGGCCAGTTATTTTTAGCCTTTTACACAGCCTCTATTTCATTATTTAAGGTGTTTAATTATGTACCTGTCTAATTAAGTATCTGAAGAAAATAGGTTTCTTTACTAGACTGTCTTTTGCGAAAGGCAATAAGTACTCCTATTAACCCCAGCCTCTCCTAATGCTGACAGTCTTTAAAATGAAAATATTTAACATCCTTCATGGTACAAGGGAGAGCTGATTCTACCTATAGGAGTGTTATAACAAATGCCAAATAAAGCAATGCAACTGAGAAGCAAAAGCATAAAAGAAATGGAAGTTTTTCCTGTTTAGATTAGTAATTCTCCAGTTCAGACCAGAAGACTGATTTCTGTAGAGAGTACTTGTATACAACAGGAACGATTTTGTTCACTTCCTGCAGGTGTGTCAGATGAAATCAATATTAATGACTTCTCACAAAGAATCTCCTCTTCTCCTCTCAGGGTCTACGGATCTCTCTTCGGCATGTCTTCTCAAGCAGTTTTACTAAAACAGTACAAAATGCTCTCAATTTGGAAAAAATGGCTTCATCTTTAAAATGACACATCAAATAGAATGAAATTGTTTTGTTTTGTTTTGTTTTAATTCAGCATTTTAACGTCTCTAAAAAATAAAGGTTTGTGCTCTGTCTCAGATAAATCAGCAACCAACGTGGAGACAGGGCTACAAAAGAAATGTGTGGATTTTTGAAGCCGTTGTTCCTCGGAGACACCCACAGCGTGATGCAGAGATCTGCCTCAGTGGCAGCAGCTCCTCAGGCAGCTCCATAAGCCGCCACCTGCTTGGACCCTCTGGGAAGCAGTGTGATGCAGTCTTGTTTCAGATGTGAACCTATATGTCTGCCTGTGATCTCAGAGACGTTATTGTCCGGCTTTGTGCAAACTAGGAGCATGAATGAACCAAGGATACTGAACTGCTATGGAAAGAAGGCAGCTTGAGATTTAGGATGGGAAAAGCTGGAACAAACTGCCCTTCAGGCATCTAAGATCTTTTCATGTTTGTTCTGCAAAAGGAGAGCTGCTGTACTTAATTGCACACATGTACATCATAGAGATGGGTCCTTTTCTGAATAGTTACACCAGATTTTTTGTCTGGTTAGGTGTCATGCTTTTCATCCCAGTAGTTTTGCCCTGCTTAGATGTAACTGCAGGTCTTTCTGTGGATGATAACACGTGTTGAGCTCACAGCCACCTCTACCATACTTGATTTAAGGGGCTGCATTTTATTTCCTGCATTATATACCTTATTTCTGCCAGGTGCCTGAGATGAAAACACTCATCTCCATTTTATTTCATACATCTTTTATCAGCTATTCACCAAACCATCGTGTGTCCAGGTGTGTGCATAGATCTATAAAGGGAACAGTCATCTCTGCTGATGCTTTTCATTTTGTGATCCCTGTAAATGGTATGAGTACAACTGCCTGCCCTCTGTGCCAACACCTGGGAGCTCACTGCATTAAGCATCTCCCTTAGCAGCACCGTCAGAACAGAAATGGCTTTGAGCAGAGAATGGCAGTTGCTCTGCATCTTGGCAAATGTGTCTGTGCAGTCTTTTTGTCTCAAAGTAATTTTTCAGAAAGCTGGGCCAGTCAGTGTGACCGTTCAGCCCCATACAAAAGGTCCCAGCTCACTCTTCTGGATGGGCTGAAAGAATACACAAAAATAGCAGCAAATAAATCCAAAAGAAAGCCATGGATTTTGATAATTTCAGCAATTTAAACTGGCTAAGGGAAGAGTCTAATAAACTAGGGAGCAGGGCAAGAGAGCAGAGGAGCAACATAAACCCCATCCTTTGGCAAACCACTGCACGAGCTTGTTGTATGTTACATGACACCATAGCCTCGGTTCCTTGGTATATAAATGGAAGGTAACCCATAGTAGGGTCAGTATTTTCTGTGGCAGAAGGATCTCTAAAAGGGAAAGAAGGGCACAGAAAGGTGAAGGGAAGGACAAAGTTATCTGTGCAAGGAATGAGAAGGCACTTCGGGGAAGGGTGCCAATGTATTGTTAATGGGATGTCTCCAATCTCAAACTTGTCTTCCCTTAGGCATACCACTGGAAATATTGTACTTCCATTCCTTCCTCAGAGACAGAAGCATTTTTGCTGACACTAAGTTGCTGAAATTGCAGTTTCACTAGAAGAGGCACATGTAGTCCTTATCAGAGCTGGTGACCTCAGCTTGGGTTCTACCAGCAAGGGATGCCTTCATCTGTGTCAAGTTACTCTCTGGCATGTTTGCTCCTCTGCAGGACAGTAATCTCTACTTTGTGGGAGACAAGCCTTGCACAGTTCCTTCTCTTCCATCCCACAGTCACTGTCTATCCACCCGGGTACATCCCTGACTCTTCTTGTCCCGCTCTCAGGACTAAGTTCTCCTGCCTTTGAGGAGCTTCAGCATCTCCTGCTGAAGCCAGTTGTGATGCAGGGAAAACCAGACCACCGAGCAGGCCTGCCTGAAAGCCATCGGTGCTGAGAGCCTTCACCAAGCGACAGCATGGCTGGAGCCATACAGCCAAGTTGAGGAGCTTCTGTGCTCAAACACAGAAACATGACTCATTGTCTGACAAGCACCAGCTGCAGACTTCTTGGTGTGCAAACACTTTGCTTTCACTTTGGACTAGATAAAACAAAGCATCCAGTATTTACCTGTTTACAGTTTGTTTCACAACTCGTGGAATACCAATGACCAGTTACTGGGTTTCTGATCAATATTATTTTAAACTTTTCATACACTAGGGATGAATGTTGAAACATCAGTATTAGCATAAGGCACTTTCTGATTGGTATTGATTGGGACTTGGAAATAGAAGTTTCTTTTCTTACCTGCCTTACTGAAAGCTTGTTCTTTGTAGTGACTTAAGGTTGTTCATTCTGTGCCTTTTATGTAATGATGGAAAGCACATGATGACATCATAAAACATTTTTTTCAAGTTCATACCTCATCATTATACATGCAGCCACTATGTTCAGAAAAGTCAAACAGGGAGAAGAGATCTGAGAGAAGAACCAGACTTTTTTTCCCACAGGATTATTTTATTCCAGCTCAATTGCAGAGAGCTGCGAGGCCTCGGTTTGGTTTCTGTTCCCCCTGTCCCTAGCCTCAGCAGGCATCTCGCTGGCTTGCATTTCAAGAAGTCCTTCTTCCAAGCACCGACCATTTTCTAGAGTGACTGTGGAGTCCGTATATAAGGCACTGTGCACCCGACTAATCCCACGCTGCCATTTGTCCCCATTCTGGATCAGTGCTTTTCAGCTCTGTACCACACTGAGGAGAGTATAAACCTTTAGAAGACAAAGATGAATGTCTGTTTAATTGTGTCAAACACCATGGAGACTGCGCTAAACTCTCTGTTGGCCTGGAACGTTCCCATGCCTGCCACCACTCTGTCCTTGTGCCTGGCGTTTCTCAGCTTCTCCTGGAGGCATCCTTGGTCTTGGGGAATCTTGAAGCTTTATGGTCCAATTCCTGGCCTTTTTGCATGCTACTCCATCCTCGTCCTTGCCCTCCAGGCTGAACACAGCCCACTGTCCTCTGCCTTCTCAAGGGCAGGCGTGTGGTTGTGTTCACAAAAGTCAGCAAAGCCAAGAGAAGAGGCATTTTCGAAACAGTGCTGGAGACCTGAAAACTAGGTCAGGCAGCTTCTGGTCACTGGGATTACTGGGCAGCAGAGTTCAGATCTATGCCCAGAGCTGTCACATCCTGCCAGCACTGGGGGTTGCTACTGGAAGCGTGTTTGGACCAGTCATGTGGATGCAGCATCCAGACAGGCACTGGGACATTTAATTAGCTAGTTTAAGTTGGCTGACCTGAACTCCAGGCTTTATCAGCGCACATGCAAACACGGACCAGTGCTAAGTGTGCTCCCACAAAGGGTGTGATCCTGACCCTGTTGAAAGTAGTGGAGGGTTGTCGTCATCTCCAGCTGGAGCAGAGCTGAACCTTTTGTCACTACAATTATTTCAAGTCTACTTCATACTGATTTTAACTATAAAAATCCCCCTAGGAACACTCCTTGTTTACAAAATCGCCTCCCGCTCTTGACTGAAGCATTCGTATCTCAGTTGTTAGCCACAATAATGAGCTGACAATTTCCTCCAATTGGCACATTTCCTTCAAGACATGTTATTGTAACCACGGCTGCCTAAAATGTACAAAATTGGGTTCAGCAGAAGAGCTGTTTACTGACACATGAACAGAAAAGCCTGGAAGTCCGTTGTTTTCTTGTCTTTTGACTGGGACTGTTGTTTCCTAGGCAGGTGGGAAAAAAATCTTTAAATATGCAGAAGGGAGCAATCTTGTGGGGTCTCTGGTGTGAGTTTCTACTTGTGCTTCATCCCATGGCTTCAGAAGAAGTTTCAGCAGCTGTCACAGCCCCATGAGAGGTGGCTTGTGCCCCTTACAGACTGCTCCTGATTCAGAGGAATGCTGGAACCCCAGCAGAAGAGGGGAGCTGGCTTCCCCCTGAAAGTAAAGGAGCAAAACCACTTGGCTCCATTTCATCTTCCCAAGGGGTCGAGGAAGGTGAAAGGGGAGAAGGGGAGAACTCCAGCTGCAGCAATTTAAATCTATTTTAATAATGTCTCATTGGCCTTGCGGTGTACATGAAAGACAGTGGGCGGGTCCAATTAATAATGATTGGTTTGCCATTACAGCGATAAATAACTTTAAATAGCTCTTTAGAGCTACATTTAGGGCCTTCCTTTCCCTCTTTTTTTGGTGGCAGATGGTATAAAATCCCTGGGCTCTTTGGACCTTGACCTCCTGCAGATGTTGGGATGGGACAAAATGGTCCTTGGGATGGTAGAAAGGGAAAGAAAATGAAAACCATTCTAATGTACCATATCAGGCTAGCAGTGGGGTGGACCACTAACTGCTTTTTTATTACTGTCACTTACCAGCTCTGATTCTTCTGCTCTTAAAGAGTTATGTCAGCAATTGTGAGGCAGCTGAAAGGGAGAGTGGATGCATGAGGTGATGAAGTATTATTGGAAATCAGACCAATAGAAAATGAATGAAAGATTATGAGAGGGGCAAACTACCATAGTTAGCAATGCTGTAACAAACTAGACATTGATATATTGTCCTCTTGCAGATATTCTGACAGCCTATTATAGTCACTTTAATGAGGTTGTTATGCATTTCTCTTTCTGTAGCTATTAAAATCTTGTCTACATCTGCTGAGGTTTGCTTCAGCAAAGAGCACGAGGGGACCCTTGGTATTTTGTAGAGTGCCCTTGTTTTGTAGCTAGTGTCAGCCCTGACCTAGTAGCAGAGGGAGATATTTAAAATTGTCCAAGATGCAGAAGTTCAGTGGACTTTCAAAGGAAAATAACCTCCACAGTGAAAGAAAATGTTTCCATGGCTGTGCCTCACAGTGAGCTGAAGGCATGATGGATGTTAATATGACTTATGGGAACTTTCTACAGCCATTCCCGGATCTACCCAGATGGTGAGATAATGCGGTATGTGGGTCTCATTAAATATAAAAATCCTGCACATCACCTCTGAATTACAATGTTAGCAAGCTGCACCGCTAAGTACATGAGCAACGGTAATCTGACTTTCTCCAAAATAGGGAACAAAAAGGCTCACTTAAGGATTTTCTTCAAAATAATTAGTGATTCCCATGACTAAATGTGTAAAGATGGATGGATGGATGGATGGATGGATGGATGGATGGATGGATGGATGGATGGATGGACGGACAGACAGATATGGGGGGGAAGTGTGAGCACCATGTAAGCCCTAGGAAGTAAACTTGCACTGCTTTAACAGTTCTCTTCCACAGGCAAGTTATTTACTGTTTGGAACAGGACACTTTGCAATCTAAGTCAGTGACTGTTTTACCTTTGGCTCTTTGGGTCTAACTTTGGACCTCATTTCTGATGGTCTCAGAGAAGGGTGAGTTTTAACTCAGAGCCTTCATATGCACTTTATTAAGCCAGTTCCCTAATACCAGCTCAATTCTGAGGAGAGAATAGGAGAAGGAAATCCATGGTTGACACACGCAGCTGAGGGATCTGCCAGGGCTGGGAATTCGTCTGCATCTGAATAAGTCTGCTTCAGGGCCACCAGCTCCCAGCTGCAGGGTACAGAGCAGCCATTCCTTCTCACAGGCTCTGAGTCCTGATATTTAACATTTAAGAACTTTCACATTCATTTTGAATGAAACCTTTTTGTTCCATTGACATCTTCTTCTAAAACACTACAGGCAAGGACATTTAATGCATCAAATCAGATGCACCAAGTTAATTTCCTGCAATTAGAAATGACACCATTGGATAATTCCTTCATGGGGCCAACTGATTTATTCTAAAGCCTCTTGAAAGATTTCCTCATGCATCCAGTTTGTACATCTTTATTGTAGTTTAATAAACAGAAATGGCATGGATATGTGCTTTAACGGGAAACCAAAAAGCCATCGTGTAAAATCGTTTGGGATTTGACATCTGAGTCATCATAAAACTAGGATTTGCAATGAATATGTCAGATGTCTTAACATTGCTCCACAAGCGGTATAGAAAACAGGCTCCCCTTGCTCTAATGAGGCAGAGCGAAATGGATGAATACATTTTGATACACAATGCATCAGTGTCTGATTTGTTTTAGTGAAACAGTAACCTCTCTCCCTTTTTCTGGGTAAATGCAGTACAATAGACTAACGCCACATGAATCTATTATGTCTTATAGGGCTTTTAGTAGGAGTATGACTGTTTAACCAGGCAGTGACACGAGAAGAATTACTATCCGACACTCCAGCTGAAAGTAGAGATTTTTATTGATTCACCTCACTGGCCTGCCATTTTAGCTTTGATTGAGAGCCTTTCATGAATCCTAAAAGGTAACACTCCTTCATTGAAAACAACAGCAGGCAGTCCGGCCCAGACTTAAACCATCTGCCAGCTTAAAAGAAAGATGAAGGTGTTTCCCAAAGCATTTACTAGCCTAGATCTATCCAGTAGATCTATCACTGCAACTATTATGTACCCGGGCTGACACAGGAGAAATTCTTGTGAAGTCTTTGACTGGAGGTTTCATGTAGATCTAATTATCAAAAGTGATAAAATCTGGAAACTAATTACACCCATCAGCACAGTAGCTGTAATTTCCCTTACTTTCTCACTTCTGAAACAAGTTATATCTTCTCATCCCAGATATTAAGGGATACCCTTTTCTTTCTTCTTCTTTTTTGTTTTATATATCTCTTTTGAAGAATTCTGCCTTTGTTTATTGCTGATCAGCTGTGATGCAGAAACTTCTTTGAATTAGATGTCTTCCTAAAAGCAGAATGTTTTCTTTCTTTTAAACAAAGGGATTTGCATTCCCAAGCAAATCCAGGCTCAGAGTGGCATGTGAGCAGTGTGCGTGTTTACGCATCCGTGAATATTCATGTGGCCATGGTTCCATGTGCTGCCATTCCAGGCAATCCCAAACCCACGCCGCAGACACAGTTTTGTATCTGTAGCGCTCCCTTCTCAGACTTCACTCTTCTACAGCTTTTAAGGACCGCAAATAAAAGCAATGTAAAATACAATATTAAAAAAAAAATAAAATTCTAAAAAAAATAGGCATGAAATGTGAAGTCTTGTTGGAGTAATATATAATATTTTTGTGTCCTAAATTCCTCTGACATGTCAACATAAAACTACCAAAAGTAAGCGTATCCAACTGTACTTCATCTGAAGCTCCTCTCCTGAAGGTACAGACCTGCTCACATCTGTGCAGGATACTGAGGGGTTTTGGACCCTAAATGAGAACTATGTGACGATTACATGTTATTGTATAAACACACCTATTTCATTCTTTGCTATCTCTATTTTCAGGCTATTGGGTGTTTAAAATACCAGAGGCAATGGAAAAAGCCTGGAAAATATGAATAGTGGGCAAGACATAGAGACACCCGTGTGATTCCCTGGGAAAGAGGGACCTGGCACAGACCCAGTGCTAGCAGGCCCCATTGCTTACAGCATGACTCACGCCATGCTCCAGGGGTATCTTCCTCACCCTTCCCCAAGCCTTCTATGGCACTTTCACCCCAAGGATGGGAGGTAGCCCCAAAGTTACTTTTGGCCAAAGTAAAGCTTTGATAACACCTTCACCCAGCCCTGAGCCCAAGGAAATAAACCCTAATGTCAGCAGATCTGATTCAGTCAAATCTCACTGATGTGGTCACAAGGCTTGGGCAAAAGCGCTATCACCTTGCTCCTCTAGTGCTGTCCAAAGGAGCATAGCCCAGCCAGGCCAAACTGGTTGTGTCCGGAGTCAGCCAAAGTGGAAATGCACCCACATGTGATCAGTCCTCAGCCCAGAGACACAGATACCAAAGGACCAAGTGCCACTGTGCTGCAATTATCCTCAGGAGCTTACAGACAAGGCAAGACAGTTTAGACTGACAAGACAATTTTCCAAGAGGCACGATAGCTGCACAAAATGTGAAGGCTCCAGCAAGAATTCGAGAATCAAAAATAGCAGAAAATAATACAACATGTCGGCCTTTTTTTTTTTTCCTGACTGCCAAGTTTTAGACTGGGGTAATTTCCGCAGTACCATTTCAGATGCACAGAAAGAGAAAATTCAGGCTTGAAATAAGATCAGCTCTCTGGGTTCAGTCCTGCAAATCTGCACTCGGACAAAAATGAAGTCATAATTTGGGAAGCTGGGACAGCAAATCCAGGGACAATTGTGCTGGGGTGGTGGCACCAGCAGAGGCTGCATTGCCAGGCTCAGTGTGTCAGGGCTCTGGGAACAGCCCGCTGCGGCCGCGTTATCAGACTGTCAGGGATGCGTGTCATTTCCTTGCATTCCTCTTGCTGAAAATCACAAGCTCCTGTCAGCTACAGAGGGTATGTAATCTGAGAAAATGCCACAAATAGCAAACTGTCAGCTCAGAAAAGATTAAGCCAAATGCTCTTCTGTGCCTTGCCGCAGAAGTGAGAGCAGGAAAATGCTTAGTATAGTGGAGGGGATCTCAACCTCACATAAAGGGCAGAGAAGCCTCCCCAGTAAAAGTTCCTGGGCCCTTCCAGCTGCTTTATGTGCCTTTGAAAGCTCCCTTGTGGTCCCCATGACCTCACCCATGTCAATGGTTTGTCTGAATTCATTCCCCTGCCTTTGGTACCAGCTGCTTGTGGTCCCACTGCTGGGAGCACCACCCTACCAAATCCTGAACACAGCCTCTACGGTTGTGGCATCAGACACTGCTCTGGACTGAGCACTCCGCCTCCATGGGGAGAAATGTAAGAGAAAAGGGAACCAGAAGTATACAGCCCTTCTTTTTTCTCGGTAACACCTCGTATTCCAAAGTAGTAACACATTGTGTTATATTTCAATTGCAGCGTCTTGTGGAGTGGAAATGTCCTTGAGATGGAAGTGTCCTGTTACCCCTCTCTTCCTCAGGTTCTTACAGAGATGTGTTTGCTCTGTTAGTCCCATACGGCCTCTCTCCAAGCTGTTTCAGACGACACAGAGGAGCAGCCATCTCAAATTTTTTGGAAATTTCATGACAATAGGTGGGTTGGTAGAGACATCAGCACCACTGAAGGAAAGACTGCTGAGTAAGGTCAGCTCTTATTAGACTACAGGAATCTGAAAGGGTTTATGAAAGTGTGGGTTTATGAGTGTCCAAATCACAAACTCACACTGGAGTTTGCTGTGCAACAGATGCCTGAAGAAATGCACCACTGTCAAGGCTTCTCTTCCATGTGCATTCTCCGGAGTCACACCACATTAAAATTCAATCAACCATGAAACAGTAACTGGGCTATGTTGGACCCCATGCTCATAGAATTTTCATTTCTCTTCTAGGACAGTTAGAGCAGCTGAAGGCTGGTGGGTAGAGTGTGAAACACATTTTGGTCTGAAGAGTTATACCCTGTCCACACAAACTCACTGTCACAGCCTTGTGCAAGTGCTGTGCAGGGACAACAGTGGACCTCCTCAGGCTCAATCCTGAAGAGCACTGCAAAGTTCCCACATCCTATCATCTGCTGAGGAGAGCTGCACTAATTGGCACACAATAGTAATAAGAAACACATAACAAATAAGGACAATGGATATCTCTGAGTTTGTCATGGCAATCAATCTAGATGAAGCAGTAAAGAAATGGCATGTATGACTGAATATCACAGACTGTACAGAAGAATGCACTTTATTAGGTCCAGTGTAGTGGATTTTGCTGCACCTGCGTTCAAGGTTCAGTCATTCCTCAACAGTTGGTGATCGCAACGTCACAATTCAGTGATGGACTTAAAAGGAGGCAGCTGTCACCAGCTGGAGGAGAGATTCACAGCTAGCCAGGCTATGCTAAAATATGCTGAGAGCAGCTCAACACCAGCTCCTCTTTCTCTCACCCCTTCACCTCCTAGTTTGTTTCTTATTCTAACATCCTATATTTCAGGCCATGCCCTTTGGGGACATTTCCTCTGTCTCTCTCCTGTGCCTGTGGCAGCGCAGGTCCCACCCCTTTGAAGTGTCTGCACGCTCTCACAGAGAAAGTGTTGGTGTGAGACAACAAAACCATCCTGTTATTTCAGCTCATAAGTATTCCTGTGTACCACGGCAGTACCCAAATAGGATCCTGTTATTTCAGCTGCATTTGTTCAAATTCATTTCACTTACAAAAGGTACTAAACCTGTCTTCTTTCAGCAATAGCCTCACTTTCGCTAATCATCGTCTTATTCAGACCATATTTCATACACTTACTTATACAGTTTTGCCCTGATAATAACAAATGCGCTGCTGTAGGCAAGAAGTAAAATGTTGCAGCACAACCCCTCCATTTCTAACGGATTCTCTGTTTGTTTACATTATACTGTAATAGCTATTGATCTTCACATGATTATGGAATCCAGGCAGCATTAGAAAATTCATTAATGATGACTATAGAAGCTTTAACCCCGTTTAAACTGTTCCTCACTTTCAGGCTATTCTACATGAATGACAACATCTATTACAGACAAAGGCACTGTAACCACCCCTAATTTGCAAAGCATATTATCTGTGATCAATACCGAATGATAGAGCACAGCTGACTGAAAGGGCCAATTTAGGAATTCGAGCGACATATGGTTTAAATCCCACAGTAACCACCCCGCTCTAACCAAACAATGAGGACATACAATATCCAGGATTTCTAACGCAGTGCTCCACAATTAACACAGCTCTTCCCTCGGGAGTAACGCCGCTATTTACATTTTTGGTTTTCAAGGACAGAGAAAGAGTTTGCTGTTTCCTTCATCGGATGTGACAAGGTGCAATGCATAATGAAGAAAATGCCATAATTGCTCAATAAAGGCACTTTATTAAGCATATGGAGTAACTTTATAAAAAGAAAAAAAAACACTTCAACGAACATTTCGTACTATCAAGAAACTGTCATTTCTTTCAGAAAAAAATAAACAGTATCAACAGAATTACAAATACAAGTGTTTCATATGGCTTCTTCCAGTAGCACTGGTTTCATATGTCTTAATAATACTTTCCAGGAAGTCTGTTTGTTTTAGTCCTAGCCTGCTCCAAAGGGTACATAATGAGTGAAATGACAAGCAGCCAACTCACTGTTTAATTTAGATTCCACTACTGTTGTCCCAGCTCTTTTTCGAGATATGTATTAATGACAAGGGGTTATGAAAGGATTTTATTAAACATTAAGTACCTTGGCAATGTGACTAAAGGCATAAACCAGAGCAACCTACATGACAATTACATATTGCAGCTCTAGAAAATAAAAGGAAAAGAAAAAGAAAGAAAGAAAGGAAAAAAAAAAAAGGAAGCATTTAATAATTATGGCTTTATATAATCCTGATACCTATAAAAATTCCGGACCAAGCTCAATCCAAGTGTAACTCACTGACTCGTTGGGCATCTGTAAGAATGAATTTAGTGTTGTGCATTCATGGGAATAGCTTTGCTTGTAAGAAACCAATACATTTTTCAGTAAGCCACCTAATAAGGGTCTGGCCCAAGCCACATCATTCACATTTTCATTCCCATGCAATCTGCAGGAGACAGATGTATGGCTCTCCTTTGGGTGCATGTTTGCTCACAGTACAATACCACATCTCACATAGAAAATCCTCTCTACTTAAAGCTACCAAGTTTATATAGCTTGCCTCCTGAATTGTAAGAATAGTTGTTCAATACATTTACAAACTATAAGCACAATGTAGTCTCTAGGAGTGGGTTTCGTTTGGACTGCTGTGATGTGTCTGTGACTGGCACGAGCCAAGTGCATGTCTCATGGCTACGTGTCGTGGTTCCCCTTATCATCTGATATTATCCTCTATCATGGTCCTGTTAGTGGAGCCGCAAGAGCTATTCTGCCTACATCTAGCCACAGCAGGAGTTCAGACAGCACACACGTGGCAGTAAAAGTGGGTCAGACGAATCCCACTCCACTGCACGGTATAGGTGTGAATAATAGGTTAGTACCACATGCATATATAACAACTACAGTGGATCTTTCTATGTCAAGGCCCATTCTGAAGGCTTCTGGTCCATGAAGAGGCAGGGGCAGGAGACAGAAGGAAGCTATCAACACAGAAATTGAGACGCAGAGTCCCCAGCCCATCTCAGCAGACAAAAAAAGTGCAAAAAGCATCATTCGTTTCAAGTGGCACCACATGGGCCTCGGTTTACACACATTTGATTGGGGATATAAGGTAAGAAACATGAGGAGTCCTGTAGGGGTGAAGTCATGGGTACTGAGATGCAGCAATGGTGAGTGAGAGCTGAATTGTAGATATACAATACATTTGCGTGTATCTAGGGATACAGATATGTGTTTCAACCACAATTTACAGGATGTAATTTCTGAATTAAGGATAAATTTGTACAAATACATGCAGGTGAAGTAAGAGCACTGTCTACTACATAAACAGGCTCAATCACTGGTTTTAGCAGATACTGCATCCTATCCCTTATATACTACCAAAGCCACTTATTTCAAAATCCTAAAGTAAGCCTAAAACCTAGAAATGTAAAATCTGTTGGAAAACGGCTCATGAACAACTAGTAGGCTGAAATATATTAGATTATATAGAAGATTGTAGTTGCAGCGGAACTGCCAGGTTCCAATGAACCAATGGCTGAGCACCGGGTGAGATGTGGCTAACCCAGGGAGTTCAGGTGCAAGCAATGCATCTGAGTGACCAGAAGGGATGGAGCCTGGATCCACCCCTCCTCACCCTCATTTAAGGGTTAGCAGCCAAGGGAGCAGTATCTCTCTGGATAGAGACTGTACTTCTTTTGAGCTGTCACTGGTTGTTGGAAGGGTTGAGCTAATTTTCCTTCTTCGTTACCTCTTATTGCTCTGTAGTGGGTGTGTCCCATTAGAAGGCACTGTTATCGCCTTCTTTTGCCATACAATAGTTCACAGAAATTTATAGTTTCCAGTCTGCTGCAGGACCACAGACTTATGGAAGAAAGCACAAAATCTACTCAGTCAAAAAGAGAGGAAAGTCTAGGGAAAGAAGATATAATTGAAAGAACTGAAGAAACTATGCCAAAAGTCCACAGCTCTTATAAAAGATGTTTGAAAGCTCCAAGAATAGGCAGCTGTTTCCTAGACAAATTTTAGGCCATCTCAAGTGACATTGCTGTATAAAAGCAATCTAAGCAACTTCATGAGATCAGGTGAATGGCAGAAGGAAAGATAAGTACTTAGCAGTCCCAGTCCTAATGTAACATTGACCGCACCATCAATCAAAACTTTCAACTGCCTTGATATGCAAGGTAAGCCACTAAGAAGAGAAATTCATACATGGTGCAGGTAATGAGGTTAATTTTCCTGTGAGCTGTCATAGAAATTATTATAGTACGTTATCAGTACTTTGCTAAAAATTTTCACAGTATGGAAATCAATCTTCCCTTCTTCTTGGCTAGAGCATAAAGGCTGAGATTTATAAAGCCTTTTAAGGTGCCTCTAAAATTAATGGGAATTGGATGTCCTCATTACCTACATGCTTTGAAAATCTCAGCCAAAATGCATAAAATGTGTAGATGTTGGCTATCATTAAAACCTCTCCAGTTTTGCCTTTGAAAGTAGATAAGGATATCATCATGTTCAAATGATTCCCTCTAAAGAATTTAACACCAGGAATATTTAGCGAGCACTCTAGTGCTCACTGTAAATTACTTCTAAAGGCATGAAGCAAAGACTTTAATGGTGCCTACACAAACAACTGCATGAAGCAATAAGGTGATGTGAACCTCTAGAGAGTGGTTACCAGCATTGCAGTCCTGAAGGAGTGGAATTTATTATATATCCCCAACAGTCACTTTCTTGCTCCAGTTATGAAAGGTCTGGTGAGATGAGGCTATACTATATATCTTTGCATCTAACTGTCTCCTAATAGGTGTAATAATTCATGCAGTCCTCTGCAGTCCAGAGGCACAAATACAATGAGGTTTTTGGGGCTGCTTCTGTCAACAGCATTTGAAATCATACCTAGTTCCCAAATATCTGAAAGCCTCAATAAGCTATCTCCATTTGGCCATTGCCACCCTCTCAGGCAAAAGCCATGTTGTCCTAAGTCAACTCTCTTCCTTATTTCCACCTTTATCTTCTTCCCTACATCCTGACTGAAAGAGATGTCCCTGTCAGTTGCCTCCACCCTGACTCTTGACCACATGTGCCTTCTTTCTCTCCCTGTCTGGCTGGTAAATAAGAACGGAAGCAAATCCTGGGTCTGTAGTGATACACTGAGGGTGATGCAAACCCTAACCAAAGCCTGTGCTGCTATTACTACCCTGCTAGCAGGACCCAGATGGACTAGCTTCTGTCTGGCTCTGGCACTGATATTATAAACATAAGCAGTGCAATCACACTCCACGCAGAGTGCAGATGAGAAAACCAAAGGAGAAGAGCTTCAGCTTTGTATAATTTCCATGATTAAAATCAACAGCAATGTTTGACTAATTGGCCCACAAAGGTCTTTCCATTGGCATGATTTAAATCAGCTTCAAAACAGAGCAAGGTTAAAAAAACAGCACTATTCAGCCTACCAAGCAGGCTGCAGCATCTCTTCACTAAGTTTGAGTTACACAAGGCTTGTTTGTCTCTGCCACAACCCCATTCAGCTGCCCTGGCCTTCTGGTGGAGTGCCCCACTAAGAAGGGAGACTGATAAATGTGCTCACCCTCAACACCAGCCGTTTCACCTCATAACTGAGACACAGTATTACTATAGGACTGCAAAAAGAGGGTGAAAACACACACTTTCTCTCTCCTGCTTCATGCCAGTGCCTTGTCTTCAGGTATCCCCTCACCCCTTGGCAGACTTACATGAAGGGAAGATAACCAGCTGTGTCTCTGGTACCACTACTAAGAGAGGCATGTGCCTCACATCATGGACAACTGGTTACACCCCCATGCACCCATGCATGGGGCGGATGGAGCTTGTCCTGTGCTTACTTCCAAGATAGCTTTAAAGTGTTCCTCAGGAGAAACCACAGAAAGGCTGAGATGGACGTGAACCAAGTTGGGTTCTGGACATGGATAACTATCGAGGAGGCCATGGAGTGTAGCCTACCCAAAATTTCCAGATGAGACTTTGACTGCATCTGCTTGGCTTTCACAGAGTACATTAATTCAGTATGAACAAGAAAACAAAGCATTAGGCAAACTTTGTTATGTAACTGTCGCTGAACTCACATTTGGGGCGGCAGGCCAGCGGGCGACAGAAACCACTTTGGCAACTGCTAATTGGCCTTAGTAAGGAGTAAGTCAAAGAGATTGGCCCGGGGCAACATAATTAGCAAAGTCATTGGCAGCTTTTGCCAACAGTCTAATTTAGAAAGCAATAAATAGTTAAAACAGCAGCCTCCCAGGGGCAGGAGCAGGGATGCACAGGGACAGCTGAAGCAGTGAAGCAGATATGGCCCAAGGTGGTATCACTAGTTCAGGGCCAAGCTGCCGCCCAGGACCAACTGCACTCCTCTGCTGAAGTAAGTGTCCATACTCAGGGCCCACGTGCTGGAACAGAAATCACCATCCACCTGCTAAACCCAAGTAAATGCATTCAGGATGGTAGGTCAGTAGGTGATGGGGGGTCTGTTATCCACCCCATGACGGAGAATTCGGCTACGATTAGAGCAAGAGAAGAAGCCTCCCAGAATGTGCCCCGCCTAGGCTCATCACGCCTCACAGATGATATGAGATGGGTTATCTGCCATCTCACAGACCAGGGGGCTGTGGAGAGTAAAGAGAAATGGGGAACAGGCTCTGCTCCCAAACACCTTGTCTGACCAGCACAGTGAGGCATGCCACAGTTTGCTGCCACTGCCCACAGGTTAACATCAAATTCCTACCCCTGGCAGCAGAGATGGAGCAGGGAGGTGTGCAAGAGGTATGCTGCCTCCCAGAGCAGTTCTGAGAGGAGGCAGCTCCCTACAGTCAGCACTGCTCAGAGCGCAGCCCGCAGACGCGCTAGCCCCAAGTAATGAGCCCGGCTCTGGCAATAAAGTGATTGTGGCAGTAAAGTGAAACAGCCATTATGCACTTGGCAGTGGTTCTCGCCTTGAGATAACCTGCTTTTTAATTGAGCTTAGGAATGTTTTCATTCTTTCTCGAGTTGCATATTATTTATGGGTACAATGTGTAATAATAAAAATTACATATCTTGGCAAAAAAAATGATGAGCAAAAAGTCAGCTGGAAGAACACTCCACAGCAGGCGTGTATTTTTCTAGAGAGGTGGTCATCTATTTCAAGTACCATTGTGCTCTGTTTTGCTGTGGCAAATCCAGCAGCAGAATGCCGGCAATGTTGTTGCACATAGGAAGGGATCTGGTTGAAAAGCACAGCCCTCGATGTGTGTTGCGGAGCCCCTCGCTGCTCAGCCCCAGTCTCAAGCCAAGACACTGGTGGAGGGAATGGTCACAAAATCTGCACCCCGTGTCACGCTGTGAAGCATCCATCCACAGCAGAGCACGTTCCCACTCCTCAATAAAGGGAGTAGCAAAAAACTTCTCCCCATTTCCTTCCATGCTTCACTGCGCTGAGCACAGGCACTATGGGGTGGGGGGAGATGGGCTGCCTTTATTCATTTTTAATTGCTGGAGACTGTAAAGTTGTTCTTCAGGAAATAAATACATTACTACTTTCCCACTGGTGGCATGCCAGCGCATTTGGTTTATCGATGGCCGTTTAATAATAACTTTCGATACCGGAATTTTTTCAATTGCCTCTTCAGATTTTTTGCTCCAAACCGCCGCGGTTGGATTACTCATGGGAAAAGCTGAGCAAACGGATTTTGTGTACTGTGTGTCTGCAGAGAGAAAAGAATGAGAGAGCACAGAATCACTTAAATGATAAAACAAATCTTTTTTTATTAAAAAAAAAGGTATTTTTCTTTGTGCTATAACCTTTTATCTACAGCCCTGCTGTCACAAATACACCATTTAACGCTTTGTGCACTGTTGTCGGCTGTGAACAGAAAAAGCAGCACAGTGCTGCACGCATTATCTTAAAACTCTTTTGCAGCCAACAGGTCTTGCATTTTAAATGGGAACAAGACTTCCTCCAGGTTTTCAGCCTGATGCCTAATACTGTTACTTGTATGTGGGTCTGCAGAGCAAAACATGGGGAGAAATGACTGAGGAAAGAAAAATGAAGGCTGAAAAAATGAAAGGAAAGAAAAGAATGCTGAGCCTATAATGTAAATCTCATGTTTAATTAGAAAGGCTGAAGAATTGTGGCCAGGAAAAACATGTTTCTATGTAAGTGGTCTTGAATAGCACTGAAGATGAATATAATAAGGCTGACAAATACACCTTGGAGGGTGACTGCAAGAATAAAATCGATTTATTTAATAATTTAGAAATAGCTTCCAGCCATATCTCCCATTAAAATCTGAAGGCCATTGTATTCTGTATTTCTTTGGTCTTTTTTCTCCCTTTTAGTTATGCTCCACCAGTCTTAATAAATAAGTAATACATGGGGGGAAAACACTTATCTGGAGTGCTTTGCCACAGCCCTGTAGGGCTCTGTGATTCTTTCTAACACTAAAAAGATCCAGTTAAGAACAATCGTCTCCCCGAAGAAGAATGATGTTTCAGGGTTAATGCTCTAAATATAAGCAAAGAAGCCCAAGAATTAAAATTGTACTAATGAATGTCAAAGATCCAAGCAAGTAAACAACATTAAATACACATTCTATGTCCCAAAACACAAATTAAAATTCACCTGGACATGTAAACAGCAGTAAGCAGCTATATGCCCTTTTGTAGGAAGAGTTAAGGAAAACAGGAAATAATAAGACTAATATTAACCCAGAGAGAGTATGTGGGGTTTTTTTCTACCACCTGCTTTAAAGTTTTTTTCTGAATAAATGTGCGTGCAGCACCAACTTCCTAAGATTTTTCTCCTGAGAGTGTTCTGACCATATTTGTTATGGAATCTTGTTTTAACACCGTGCATTTCAGAAAAAAAGAAATATATCGGACGGCCTTGCTTGTTAATCAATTAAACATTAAGTACTCACCACCTTACTCCTGGAAAAGCAAATGGAGTCCAGATACTATTCTTCTGCAAGTATTTTATGCAAAATTCATAGTGCGAACTCTATAAACAATTCATAAAGTCAAATATGGGTTTGATATAGGTGCAGATCAGCAATGTAGGCCAGTTTCATTTACACTGGAAAATTAAACTAAGCACAAGAAATGCCTTTCTGCCCACACAAGTTTGATACTAAAACCAGCTGAGTGGTCAGGGGAGCCTTCCTCTGTTCTCCAGCAGGTTCTGGCTTTCACTCGCGGGACCAACCAAACAACGGAACTCTGCTATAGCAATAGCTTTAACAATATTAATTAATTCTTTTCAACCAAGAACTTCCATTTTCTTCTAATATTGTTCTTTTTAACCATTCTAAAACTAAATAAAACAAGAGAGAAGAAAGGGAAAAGAGCATACAGTAAAAGCCATTATAGAAGAACCTACTGAATGTATTTCAACTGATGTCAGTGGATTTCAGTTAAATAAATGGGAAATTACATTAACGCACTTGTATTTTCTCAACATACCAACAAAAAATAGCTTTTGAAAGAGCTTACACAATAGGCCCACGTGGATTTTAGTGGCTAAGACAAGGCTGCACTTTCAACTGTTGTGTCGCTGGCCTCAAGCACACAGCTGGATCATGGCATCGGATCAGTTTCTATTCACAACATAACTGCACAATTTGATGGCATCAAGGCCCAATTGCACACTATGCAGCCTCCACCTTCACTCCCTGACACCTCTCCTTCTCATTTTCATACACTGGACCCCAGGATTTTCAGGCTCTCTTCCCACGGCCTCAGTAGAATCACAGAACCCTTAAAGTTGGAAGGGACCTTTAAAGGTCATCTAATCCCCCTGCAGTAAACAGGGACATCCACAGCTAGATCAGGTTGCCCAGGGCCTGATCCAGCCTCACCTTGAAAGTCTCCAGGGATGAGAGTAGGTAGTTTCGTCCCCACAAAGTCTGGACTTCAGACTTCACCATCCACCCCTGACGTTTTTGCCCATTCAGATGAATTGTCTACACCCCCTAGCAGGGAAGGCAGGAATCTGGAGACCATGGGGCCTGCTCCATGCACAGGGCCATGCCTGATGTTTGACCTTCCCAGCACTCCACAGCAGAAAGACCCTGTGGCCCCGAAGGCTCTGGCACTTCCCTTCAAACAACCTCACGGTGTTCCCCACAGAGGCATTGCCCTGGTCTTCCGGGGCTCCCTTCAGCCATCTTCAAGAGCCCTGCAGCCTCCAGTAAGTCATGCAGACTGCAACCTTTTCAGGTATTTCTTCCATTAAGGGACCCCTGAGAACTCATGCTCAGGGCAGGCTCTGCAGAGCTGTAAGCAAATACCAAAGCCATCCGCTCTTTGTTTCTGTTTTAAGGTCTGCTGAGGGAATACAGAGAATTTATTGTTGGGGAGAGGAGTAAAAGCAGGGCAGAGGGTGGGTGAAGTGCTCCCCTCACCTCTCGGTCTCCGTTTGGGTACCTTGCTCACTTGTCAGGGTTAAACCCAAGGAGCAACATGGTGGCATTGCCCAACAGGGCCAGCATGCTGCATTTCAGCAACCAGCATCCCCGGTAATCTTGATTGTTCTTTAGGGCTGAAACGGGAGTGGGGAGGAGGCGGATTTTGCTTCTTTTTGTGTCTCCATAGGGTTGTGTTTTCTTCCTTGTTTCCATAGGGGCAGGCTCACTGCTCCTGCTTGTGACCTGTAAGAAACTGAGCAAAAGAGAGGAGGAGGAGGAGGAGGGACCACTGAAGCAAGCAAGGGACAAAAGTGACTGGGTTGCTACTGCTGCTGCTGCACGAGTTGCTAAGAGGAGGCACAAAGCCGCCTGGACATTACCATTGGAAAGTCATTAGGCAGCTCAGGGCCACATCCCCTCCATAGACTGCAAGTCCTCCTCTCCCGAAGCATAAGTGAGGGCATGGGGAGCTCAGGAAGGGAGGAAGGGAGGAGGCTATGCAGGAAGGAGGGGGCTCAGCCCCTTCCCCAAAAGGGTGGAAATGAACTGGAAAGGGGTGGGTGGAGCTCAGCAAAGGCAGGCTGTGTGTTTTTCAAGGGTGGATTTCTTTCTGGTTATAAAGTTTGTCCCTCCCCTCACGATTTTTTTTTTTTTAAGTTTTATTCATGAGTTGTTAACCATTTTGTTTAGCAAATCGGTTTATCCCAATGACCTTTCCCTGCTTTAATTTTCGAAGTGGCAGATGGCTCTAAAGAAATCCCCCTTAAATGCAGACCCAGGCCCAGCCTGCTCGTTCACACACCGGACCTGCATCAACATGCTAAGCACAGCTCCGTAGGAAAGACAAAGTCCTCAAGAAATGAAGCGGGGAGGGAGGGAGAGGGGGAAGGGAAGAGAGATTGAGGCTAGACAAAGTCCAGGTTGACTACTGCTTGCATTGTTAATAGTCTGGGTTTCTCCCGTGCTGTCTGCAAGCCCCCGCCACTTCTATCTGCACACAAGCAGTAAAGTCCTGCAGCTGTACCTGGAGGTCTCTAAGGCAAGAGGCGAATGTCAGAAGGAAGAGAAACAGCAAGGAACAAGGAACAGAGGAGCAACGCAGGAATTACATGCAGAAAGCAGAGACAACATCAGACCAAGCTAAACAGCCACATGTGTACGAAAACACATTTGCAGCAGACAGTCGGAAAAAGTAAGGAAAAAAGGCAGTCTGAAACACACTGAACTGCCCATTCAGTCTTTATACTGGTTCTTCACCTGGCACACATACACAAAGCAAAAAGTATTTGTAAAAGCTTGAGGCACAGAGCACAGTAGGAAATACTAATCGGGCTGTTAGTCCCAATTCCACCCCCCTTCCTCCCTCCCCCCCCAAACAAATTTCCAAGTTCAGGCCCATGATGAATGAGTGGAATTGAAGCATGTTCAATAGTTATTATTTATCCCTTCTCCAGCTGGCAAATTTGTCAGAACATGTGAATCTATACAAAATGTCACATCTCCTATATTTCCCAACTACTAATACCATTCAGAGATGCCAAATTCCATGAAGTGATTCTGTTCATTTCAGTTTGTCATCACATGGTTCTGGTTGAAAATGTGCCAAAAACAGCAATTGTTTCAAAAAAAAGCTACAACAAAAACCATAGGGATGAAATGCATTCACGTTCCTCCTTGCTGGATTTCTCTCTCACCACAGTTTATGCTTAAAATGAGTGATCCCAAGTAGAGCTGACAAATGGCTATGTGAGCTCCTGACTCAAACCAGTATTTTCCAGTCTGCAGAGGGACTGTACAGACCCAACTCAGCAAACCACTTAATCCTGTCATTCATGTAAAGCACTTAAGTGAATCCCATTGGCTTTCCTGGTTGGATTGAGTCATTTTGAAGGGGAAAATGGTGGGGAGGATGCAACCACATCACGTGACTCATCACCACAACACCAAAAAGGGAAAAAGAGGAAGGCTTTACCCTCTGGTGCTTCCCTCCATTTCAGTCAAAGCTATGTATTTCCATGGGATAATGCATGCGTAATTGCTCTGCAAGTCCTACCAACAATAACTTTAGCCTGCAGCCAAGGTATATACATTGGGCTACATCATGACACATTTGTTTATGTGCTCAACTGCTGGGAATAGATTAAGATACCAAAAGCAGAAGTCACAAGCCCTTTTTAACCTAAGAAAGGTGTGTTTTGTCTGGAAGGTTGCGAATTGCAAAGGTCTCAAGCTTTTTCCTGTTGTCTTTTGTCTTCCTTTCATCCTGTGTGGTTTGTTTTTCACTTGGTTCAGTCAAAGCTCTATCTTGGGCCAGATGGAGGAAGACAAAAGGGCTCTATCTGCACTGAAACTTCTCATTAGAAGTGGGCCTGTTAACAAAGGCCCACTTCTCAGCCTGTCCAGGTCCCTTTTGGTGACATCCCTTCTATTGTATCAACTGCAGCACTCACCTTAATGTCATCAGGAAAATTCCTGAAGGTGCTCTCAATCCCACTGTCTGCATCACTGGTAAAGATATTAAAGAGCACTGGTCCCAAGATGGAACCCTGAGGGACACCGCTCATTATCAGCCTCCACCTGGACATAGAGGCACTGACCACAACCCTCTGGCTTTGACCAAGGGGTTCTTCATCCACCAAATAGTCCAGCCTTCAAATCCATATCTCTTCAATTTAGAGATAAGGATGTGGTGCAGGATCATATCAAAGGCCTTGCACAAGTTCAGATGGATTACATCAGTTGCTGTTCCTTTGTCCACCAATGCCATCACTCCATCATAGAAGGCCACTAGATTGGCTAGGCACAGTCTTCCCTTGGTGAAGCCACACTGGCTGTCTTGGAGCACCTCCTAATCTCCCATGTACCTTAACATCTCTTCCTGGAGAATCCGCTCCATGATCATCAGACATGTGGCTCACCATCCTGTAGTTTCCCGAGTATGACTTTCTCCTTTTCTTAAATATGGGAGTGACGTTTCCCTTTTTCCAGTTACTGGGGACTTCACCTGACGGCCATTACTTTACAAATATGATGGAGAGTGGTCTGGCAACCACATCAGACAGTTCCTTCCGAATCCTGGGATGCATGTATTCTGGCCCCGTAGACTTGTGTACATTCAAACTCATGTGGCAGTCTCACACTGGCTCTGCTCTTACAGTGGGAGGGACTCCATTCTCCCAACCCCTGCCCAAAGGTTCAGGAACATGAGAGATGTGAGAAATCTGACTGCCAGTGAGGGCCAAGGCAAAAAGTTCATTGAGTACCTCAGCCTTCTCCATGTCTGTTGAAGCCAGTTCTCTCTTCACATGAACTGTCTGAACAGCTCGGAGCACATCAGTCCTGTTACTATTAAAGACAAGTGATCGGTTTTCCTCAAATAGCTTACCCACAGGGCATAGGTTTTTTTGGTTGATTTACTTATTCCCCAGGTGGATTGTGATTTTCTCAGATGCTTCCACTCACACCATTTTTCCCCAATCTTTGAAATTGTGTAATGCCTGTTATCTGAAATGGTCCATGATTCTTTCTGTTTCCTGATGCAGCTTAGAGTCTGATGGTCTATCAAGCCACTGTGGGTTCCATTCACTCAAGGAGAGGTAGCAGCAAAACAGCATTTGGAAAATTTATAAAATATTAAACCTCCTTCTTTCTAGGCCACACAGTCCTTGCCTGAGGCAGCATTCATATAAAAAGTTAACCTACTACAAGATTTATTGCCTAAATGCAAAGGAGCACACAAAATTCAAGTCTATGTCTTAGCCAGCTGGAACACTAACAGATATACCTCGTAAGATGCCCTGAACTGTGCTAGAGACAGGCAGCAAGGCAAGTGCAGTAGGTCCAGTGCAGACCAGCCTGTGCTCAAATAAAAGCACCTGCCTGGAAATTCAAATTAAGAGGGCACAGTGAGCCACAGTCCGCACACACTGTGGTGCTCCATCAGTGTAAAGGTTTGTCATTGCCAGGTCAGACAGAACAACATTGGAAGGCAAATAACCGTCTAAGGTGGAACCTTCATTATCTGTGCTTAGATTCATTCACAGGT
This sequence comes from Numida meleagris, assembly GCF_002078875.1. NCBI lineage: Eukaryota > Metazoa > Chordata > Aves > Galliformes > Numididae > Numida > Numida meleagris. The sequence continues at coordinate 163,456,276 of NC_034409.1, forward strand.
CCTTCAGTCACCGTAAGTGTAACCGTACTGAGCTCCAGATGGGTGGAGGATAGGTGGTATTTGGAATAGGAAGCTATCACTGTTATGGCTTCACATGCCAGCTGTACTCAGTGCTGATGCATGGACGAAGCTTCCCAAAGGCTCCTCAGTAAGATATGCATCTCTAAGACCTAATGGTTCGCTTCTTTGTGCTACTCAGTGTCTGCACACTGACAGATGATTTTTTTCATTATGTTCATGTAAGAAATATGGTTTTACAGGAACTCAGAATCAAGACCACCATTTTCAAGTGGTTTTATGAAGACATATGGAAGCCTGGTCCTTCTATAGCCCTAGTGAGACTTCTTCTATCATAACTACTGCACATTATCTTTCCTCCTACAAAGTGGAAATTCTCCAGTGCTTGACAAGGCTTTCAGCTCAACACTGCAGTGAAACAGTGACTTTATGAATCTGTTATGCCACCTGCCAACTGAACATTGTAAGAAAATGAAACTGATGTTTTGAAGAACTGTAGTAGTCTTCACTACTATGGTCATACTATACTCTCCTGACTATAAATCGAGCAAAGATTTAGTGCATATCCTGGAGCACATTTTAGCCACTGAGATTATATGCGTGCATGGTGCCTTATGTACGCAGCTCCAAAACACTCACTAGTTGAAGATGGAAAAATATTTGCATATTTTATCTCCATCTACCCACTACATGCACACTGTTAATAATTTTTTAAGTTACAGAAACATCTAATATCATTCCCAGTCCTGATTTAGCAATAAATCCCCACAGAATCAGAGACTAACTTAGGCTGGAAGGGATATCTGGGGCCACTCATCCAACCATCAGTTCAAAGCTTAATGCTGAAACGATCACCAACTTCAACCTTCACTGAAACTAGGTTGTTTCACTTGACCTTTTGATGAAGAATCTCTAACTCCATTTCAGCTGAGAGGGTATGTTCTAACTCCACCACCTACAAATGTGTAGCAATGCTCAGCTGTGCTGTCTGAAGACACCAAAAAAAAAAAAAAGCTCTTAACTCTTCTTGACTTGCACTGTTTGTAGAACACCTCCTTGTATTGCCAGCAAAACAGCTGGGAACCATGAGATCAGAAATTCTTTGCTCTACAGCAGTGATCCCAAATCCAACAGCAACACACGAGGTTGGCTTCGGTGCTGGACCACCACTGACCACAGTACTGCAACTTTTCAGGCTACAGAAGGGAAATATTGTAGACAACACCAAATGAAGTAAAAGTGAAGGCTCAGAAGTTAGTTCCTCAAAAACTGAAAGTAAGCAATAGCTTTTGAAGAACTGTGTATAGTGCATAATATACAGGGGTTGCATTGAAAGTAGTGCCTTCTATGTATTTCCATGGAAACTACAACAGATACAAAGAGCACAATAACACTTTTTGATAGAGCAAATTGTCAGCCACTAAACACTATTTTTCAGCATAGCCACCACCATTAGCCAGTTAGCATGGATAAGCTGATTGAGACACTTCATTTTGCAGTGTGACAGCTGTGCTTGGCCATCTGGAATGTGGCTTGTCTTTCACGTAACTGTCATCACTGCTGAAATGCACCACCCACCACCTCACTGTGCTCACATCCACTGTTTGGTGTCCATAAACATTCAGCAAGCATCAATGAATGACTATGGGTGCCATTTTTTTCTGCATGGAGGAATCCAGTGGCACACCTTTGCTTCATACGCACTTCCATGTCACATGCCATTCTGTCAGATTGTCCCTCTGCTGCCATCTGTTACACGACAACAAAATGTAACAGGATATTGGTAGGAAGGTTCAACTTCTACTGCCATACCACCAACATCCACCTCTGATGTTGTGGGCCAACATCATAAAATATGAGGCATTACTTTTGGAGCAGCCCTCGTATATGTCTAGTAGGTTATAATTAATTTAATAACTAAATGGGGGGGGGGGGAAGTCAAGGTGAATATCAAAACCCATGTGCACCAAGGAAAAATGTTACGTGTACTGCTGCTGTCTTTGATCCTACAAACTTAAATTCCCTTCTGCAGTCCTTTGTCACTTTAGTCATTTGACTGCCTTCTTGGGAAATATTTATGTGACTACGGGTTTGCAGGTTCAGACCCAATATAAATAATAATAGGATCACTTAGGCAGTGCTTTACATCTGTGCAAACATTGTCTAATGAATTCCTGATGGAGTTCTGCTGTTGACTAAGGAAATCATGTGAGAACCTCCACAATAAATGAAGCAGCAACACATTCTGGATCAAAGGAAATCATACAGAAAAGTAAACTAATATACAAAGGGCTACAGTCATTCTTGGCATAATTCCTCCTAAGTCTTTTAGACCCTCTTTAGGCACTGGGGCTATTTACTTTATAGCAAAACCTCCTGGCCTTTGAATTGAAAGACCTTCAGTCTTTGATATCAGAGCCCTCATGTTTAACCAAAAGGAAAGTCTGCAGGGGGAAGGGGCCAATCTGTACAAACTTCATCTTCATCCACTGTGAACTCTTTAATGCAGAAGTGACCTTTTCATTCTGCAGTCATACAGCGTGAGCACAGCAAGGTCCAAATCCATGCCCAGAGGCTCCTAGACTTTCAGGAACACGAACAAACAGCAACAGTACAAATTTAACCAGAGTTCAACCACACTGTAAGTAAGACTATGTGCTGTAACTGGGTGCTCTTCTTGAAGTGAGTCTCTTTGGAAAGTGAGCTCTTTTCTATACGGTTTTAGGAGTTTCAGCACCGTGCAATTGCAGAAGCTGCATGCTTCAATAATCTCTTCAACCAAGGACACCGCCAAACCTCATTCTGTCTGTCTTCTCCCTCAAGTCACATGCACAAGGCCAGGTAGAGACAGAATTAGTATTTAGACAGTCGGACCATAAAGGAGAACTGTTTTGGCCCTGTCTTATTTAGGTGACAGATGTCACCAGAGATTCCTCCTGATTTTCACGCTATCTCATGTCCTCTTACTTTGGTTCAAAAAACAACCTAGTTATACTCTAAAACACCTTCTGAAACACATTTTACTAAAATGACTCATAGTGGCCTCCTTTTCAATCCAGATGTTTCAATCATCCCTGCTCTGTGTATGTGTAGCGTCTGTAGGATAAGGGACCACTTCTCATGCTACAGCACTTTCCATCAATACTGCTTTTCAAAACTTTCTCTGTATTTATGGGATGGCTGTTGAATGTAAAACCCTTTTTCCAAGAGGTCTGTGGCCAGCACTCCTTGCTCCCCAGTCTACATCTCTCAGTCATACTCTGTAGAATCATGGAATCATTTGAGTTGGAAGAGACAGTTAAAGGTCACCTAGTCCAACTCCCCTGCAGTGAACAGGGACACCTACAGCTCAATCAGGTTGCTTAGAGCCCCGTCCAACCTGACCTTGAGTGCCTCCAGGGGCAGGGCGTCCATCACCTCTCTGGGCAACCTGTGCCAGTGCCTCACTACCCTGATCATAAAAAACGTTCTTATATCCAATCTAAGTTTCCCTTCTTTTAGTTTGAAACCATTTCCCCTTATCCTACCACAACAGACCCTGCTAAAGAGTCTGTCACGTTCTTTCTTATAACCCCCTTTTAGATAACTACCCCAAGGATTTTCATGCTCTTTTCTGCACACATTGTCAGGATGAAAAGAGACTGTATGCAATCCCTACACCTACTCCATAGCATGACAGTACTGCCCCAGGATGGTCTTGAAACAAAAGAGACATCAGGGATTTTTGATTGCCCCATAAAGAGGCATCTTGCTCCACCTGGGATGCCCTTAGTAGCCACAAATGGCTGCTCAGCATGACACAGGCAGGACTGGAAACCTGCACCTTCCAAGATCAGCTGGATGGGGAGACCTAGGACAGCATGATAAGGCTGGACATGTGCATGCCAGCAGATGAAGTGCATCCACAGGGCAGGATTCATATTTCTTTGACAGTACTGATCATCTCTTCTTGAATAGCCTGACCCACAACTGGTGTTTATGCACCTAAATAAAAGCTTATAAAACTCAGTTTGATCTACTGGAACAGGCTTCCTGGTAAGGTGATTGATTCCCCGTGCCTGTCAGTGTTCAAGTGGCATTTGGACACTGCCCTCATTAATATGCTTTAATTTCTGGTTAGCCCTGAGAATGTCTCGCAGTTGGATTAGATGATCTTTGAAGGTCCCGTCCAACTGAACTATTCTATTCTATTCTATTCTATTCTATTCTATTCTATTCTATTCTATTCTATTCTATTCTATTCTATTCTATTCTATTCTGTTCCATTCCGTTCCATTCCGTTCCGTTCTGTTCTGTTCTACTTTGCTCAAAACTCCCTGGGACTGGATTTCAACCACCAGTGCTGACTGGCTCTTGAGGGCTTAATGCCAGACACTTCAGTCGACATTTCTGGCCTGAAGGAGTCTATCTGGTTAGCATAGAGACCTCTGCACTGTACTTTTGGGAGCCAAACAGCAAGGTGCTTTCTAACATGCAAACAAAAAGATCCTTCACTGGAGCTAGCTCCTCGCCAGAAATAAATTCTGGAAACACCAATATGTGAATGAAAACAATCTGAAAGCAAAAAACGGGCACAAAGTTTTGTCTTGGATGAGGTCTTACAGAACAGAACACTGCAGGAAGAGTGTCAAGAAGGATGAGAGGAGATCTGCAATGCTTGCCAGCCTACCCCAGAAAGGCAAGTGAGACCAAAAACATGAGGGAACGGTACTGCAACTAAGGGAATCCAATACCCCCAGTGATGCAAAAACTTGGAATGGTGAGATCCACACAGCAGAGACCAAATAATGCAGATCCTAGTCCATAAGGATATAAATATATGGATGAACTGTTGGCCTTGCATCAAGAAGAAGGAAAGAAGTGGATGCTGCAGTTAAAGATCAAAGCAGCAGCAAACTCTTAATTTATTTTCTTTTAACAGAAAACTTCAACTGCTGCCCAGTAAACTGGTCAAACTGCATGTGAGGAGAAAATTTAGAGAAATAATTTCTCACCACTTTAATGCTTTAGAATTAGTGTTTCCAAGAAATAAGCACGTAAAGAGAAGAGATTACTCTTGGCATAGGATTAAAAAAGCAGTACATAACATTAGGAAGTAATATTACCTGAATCATTTCTACTGACTGCAAAATAACTAAAATATGTGCCAGGGGTTAGCTGAGTACCAAACAGGGACCTGCTAACACCACATTTGAAAAACAAAGGAGATGTCAGCAAATGAGAAGGAAAATATCCTGAAGGTTTAAAGGAAGGAAATGAAATCCTGGGAGGCGGTAAGAATCCATCTATTCATGGAGTTGATAAGAAAATCTCCAAGGCATGTATACTGCTGAACACTAAATTTTTTTATTTATTTTTTTTTTTTTAAGAAGGATGAAACACAAAAGCAAGAAACTAATGAACACACCTGCCTGGCTTGGCCCAGGGTCCTCTTTGAAACAGTTAGAACCCCTTCAGCATTTGGAAGTCTGACCAAACTGATGTGAAGAGTGAGACACAAAAAATACAACAGGCAGTAGGTAAAGGGGCAAGTGAGAAGAGGCTGAAAGGCTCTCACAGGGAAGCCATACCTAAAAGTCACAGAGCTGCATGTAATCAAGAAGCCAATTTGATGAAAGTGCAATGTCCATTGGATTGTTGGGGATTAGAAGAAGCGGGTGTTAGGCAGAGCCACAGGGAGCAGGAGCCTTTCAAGAGATCAAGTTACCACATGGCTGATTTCCTTCATAGATGGGTACTCCTCGGATTGCAGGGAATAGTCTCTTTTTGTCATTTTTCCATCGTGTTTTAAATGGTTTTATGGATTGTATGCCCAATTCCAACTGCCTGGGCAAAGTTTACAGAAACCAGTTACTTGTTATTATTATCGTTGTTGTTACCTGCAAATATTTCCAAGCCACTAAATAATTGCCATTGTGTTTTAACATTGAATGTTTTTTTACAGTCTGGAAACATAATGGCAATGGACACAATGAATAGAAAAACACATTTTTGATTATGTCACAGCAGTAACTGCCTTCATTGCTTCATGTGAATTGAACATTTAAAATACCATAGTAAATACAGCAATCCTTTAATAGGCGTTATCCTCTTCCGTAATAGAAGCACAGGTCACAGAACATCTTCCTTTCTTCGTTACTGACGCTGCTAAAAACCAGGCTAATAACTTCATTGTCCTTGCCACATTCCTGTAAGGTTTTGCTTGTGTCTAAAATGCAGATATTAACCCGTTTTATACATTCATTCACCATCATACAGCGGTAAACACTGTCTAAGAACTACAGGTAAGGTGTCTGGCCCAAAATAAAAGAGTTTTTCTGGTTTCTTGGGAAGAGAGAAAAAAGGAGTTCTTTATCGAAAGCATATTAGCATATTTTGCCCCATAATAATTTCTCTGCAGCATTAATTTGCTTAATTATTGCACTTAGAATTCAACATGGTAGCTTATTAATTCAAAGGCTGAAAACAAAATTGAAATTATAACACACACAAACATAGTCCAGCTTGGTGAGAACACATTTGTGGAAAATCATTCTTTTTTGTTCTATTCCATGAAACATTAAGTCTGTAGACACCGTAAGTCTAAAGTTATCTGTTTAATGATTGACTTTAACACATTTTCCCAGATTTGCCCTTTCTGGTTTCTCTTCTGACAAATCTTCCTAGGATAAATGGAGTTAAAGCATCCCAACAGCCTGCTATCAGGACTTCCAGCTCCATTACCCACTATTAAGATCTTGTTCTCTTCTTCAGCAAATCTTTATCTCTATTTTACTGGCAATGGCTAACAGGCACACTAAGTCCTTTGACTTAGGCCATTTGAGAACAAACAGCTCTGAAATCATCTTCTCATAGCTCAAAAGTGACAAAAAAAAAGACAAAAATCCCAACCATCTCTGTTTTCTAAAGTCTCCCATTTTAACTGAGAAAGAAAATTGTGAGGTATTTTGGTCACCTCTAAAATTTTCATTATTGGAATTGAGAATTGTACTCTAACAACTTGTCTTCTTAACTGCTTGCATGCCTGTGTTACATCTGAGCAAGACAAAACCATCACATAACAATTAATGCTACAGGGCAACTCTGAGTTAACTCTCCCTCAAGCAGCGCTACAAAGGCTGCCCAATACAGCAGGGGATGCCCACAGTGATGCTCCTGTGATACTCACAGAGGTCCATAGCTATGTCAACAGAAAGTTTTAACTGAATGCAGGCACGTTAGCAAGACAAATATTTCCAGCCCTGCTACACCTGCTGAAAGAATAGTCATCATACTGTTAGGAAGCTGGTTCTGTTGATACTGATCACCACACTGATATTTGTATGCTTACCACTATGAGAACTTCACTGTTTATTCTCTTGGTGTCCTCATTCGCTTATACTACGGCATGTGCTAGGCTGGTGGGACAATGGAGACTTCCAGGTGTTGGCCTCAGCTGTTCATAGATATATTCACTTGGGTTGTTTCCATTTATAAAACAAGCTTCCTTACCCTCAGCTTCACTGTTCAAGGAGAGATACTGAGAACAAGGATTGACAGAATCTGGTGAGAATAGCTTAAACTTTTTGAAGTTCAGTGTTACAGCTCACATTTTGTTGCAAGAGAGTTATGTTATACAAGTCTTCCTGCTTATAGTGGAGGTGTTTAAGCGAAGACCACAGAAGTCCATCAGTGTTATTTTCTTCATGTTTTAGGTATCTAAAATGGGACTTCAGTGAAACTGATGTCCCTAATTCCAAATCTCTCCAGTTGAAAATGTTAGAATATGTTTTAAAAAATAGAGTTCTGCTTCCTGGCAAGTCTTGTCCTGTTCCAGGTCAGGAACTCAATGTTATATGCAGTCAGGATCCAGAATCAAAATGTACTAACAGCAAGGTTGCCTATGCAGCCCTCTCCAGGAGGCATTCTCAGAAGCTTAATGCTGACACATTTCAGATCTTCACAAAATGCTTCCCAAGGCCTTTCAGATTTAAAAAAGATCTGATGAAGCACTGGAACAGGCTGCCCATGGAGGCAGTGGAGTCACCAACCCTGGAGGTATTCAAGAACCATGGAGATGTGGCATTGAGTGACACGGTATAGTGCGCATGGTGAGGATGGGTCAGTGGTTAGACTAGGTCTTTCCGGCCTTAATGATTCTATGATCCTGTGGAAAGCTAGATACTGAGAGTGTCCTTCTAAATAACAGCCTGAGGAGAATGTTACAGAGGTTCCCACACCTATCTATCCTCTTGCTTTTTTGTTCCCTCTTCTGTCTTTTCTCCCTGGACTCATGTATAGGGCCTTTTTTCCTGCACAATATCTCTGTCCATCTCATCAACCCATCACCTGGTTGCTGTTTCTTTTGTGACCTGTGGATTCAAACAGCAGATGAGAGGACAGACCTGGGTCTTTAAATGCTTGGATAAATGATCTAACCAGGATGCTATGTAAGAGACTGAGTCTTCCATCCCTTCCAGATGTTTCTTGCAGCAAAAGAATTAATCTTGTTCCATTCTGTACGAAAAAATCAAATGACCCCTTGGAAAAGCCCATGTAGGTGCAGAAAACCAAGTCTGTAGCAGTGTGAAGTCCATAGCTCTGGGTGAACAAGTGAAAGATGGGCCCTGAAGCTCCTGAATTTGAGAACTTCCTTTAGATCTTGCCTCTGGTTTTAGTGCACTACAGTGCCATGGGCTGGAAATTGTGTAGCAGCATCACATTTGTTACAAAAATGAAGAATGTTTTTTAAATTAACCATGAGGATGAATAACAAGAGTATGCCCTGAGTTATTTATCTGACTTTTAAAATAATTTTACATATTTTATATATCAGATCTCTTCCAGATCAGACTGAGACATCATTTTTTTGTGCACGTAACTCAGTGTCTACACCACCAGAGCTGCCCATGCACTTTACTGTGGGACTACCTGGTATCCAGGAAAGAATGGGGTAAATTTGGCACCATCTGGCTGTCTCTACTAAGAGGTAAGCATCAAAAAATAGACTTCTTTTTCATGTAAAATGTTAACTTTCTGTTTCTACATTAATCCACTCTGCGAATGAAGCTGTCCAAATCCTTTTAAATGGAAACTATAGCTTTAGATTGTCTGCAGTCTCAAGAAGACTTCACTAAGCTAGAGGTAGTTCACTTTTGGGGGCCTTCCATTTAATTTTAATTTTGAAGGAGAGCTAAAATCCTTGGTCATCATTCTGGGCCAAGCTGTAGCATCCTCAGCAAGTTCTTTATTAAAGGGATTGAAGACAGAGCACACAGAGAGACAACACTGAGCTGAATTAGCAAAAGATCTATTTAAGGAAATATGTCAAGCATCTGTTTTAATGAGCATATGTACTCTACCCATTGCTGTGCACCATTAACACGAACACATTATTCATGCAGAGATCATAAGATGCACATGAACATTGCAGAAGCTAGGAGACTGCTATTTTTTCCTTCTTTGCCTCATCAAGACTTCATTCAGAACTGTCATCTAAAATCACACTCGCAGTAAAAATAAAAATAAAAAATAGATGCAATCCCCTTGTCAACGATGCGAAGGACAAGGAGGCATCAAATACAGTGGGAATTTTCAGGCTAATTAATAGGCACCAGGGATGTGACCTTATTTCAGCTACAGGAGAGACAACTGGGTAACTGAGGACAGACGTACCAGATTGTACATAAAAACATGTTTGACTAGTGTTAATAGTGACAGGATCTAACAAGACAGGGCTGTGTTGATCCCAGCAGGGGAATGCCCTGGGCCAGCTCACCCTCCTGTAGTCCAAGCGAGGACACCCACTGGGACACCAGTCACCCCTTCCATAATCCCTTGTCCCTTGGACAGCGGTGCTTGGGAGCACCTTCACCAAATGCAGAGCCTGCTCCTATCCTCCTCATATAGCCCATCCTTCTAACTGCCACGGACAGGTCAGAGAAAAGCCTGCAGAGCAGCCCTCTGCCCCATGCTCCCCAAGCCTAGCTTCCCATACCCAAGGACACAAAGATGGCTTCAGATGGAGGGGATGACTCAGTGAGGAGCACTTCTCCAGGCTTTCTTCTGGTCCACTGCATCCCAGCTGCAGTATGTGGAGTCTGAACCAGGTGGAAATGGTGAGTAGGTTAATGTCCTACAAGGGGAAAAATCATGCTGCTCAAATATCAGACGGCCTTGCTGTTTGCAGCCTCATTTCTGGTCTGCAGCCCCCAAAAGGCACACAGACCAGGAGGCTAATCTAACATAACTAGAATATTCACAAGCCATCGGCTGGATCTCCTCAGGGTTCACAAGGGACAGATCAACTTCTCGTTGCTTTCATTATCTGGATTACAATAAAAAGAGAGGAAAGAGTGTAGAGGCAGATGCTTCCCTGCAGACTCCTCACCCAGATGTTAAAACAGCTGGCCATGATCCCCACACAGAGGCTTCACTGCCAAAACCAGGGCTAACAGAAGGAGGTGATGGAGTCAGAGGCACTCCCCCTACCTTCCATCCTCCATCCAAAACAGACCAAACAATCTGTAACACGGCCCAAATTCCCCACAGTAAATGCTGCCCAGGGAGCTGCTCTGCAGTGTCCCATGCCCCTGTTGATGCCCTGATCCTCAGGGTTTGGAGAAGGTGTTTGCTACCTGTGCTGGGCTCTTGCCAGCACCTTCTCTGAGTCCAGCAGCTAGCATTTTCCATGTCCCCCACGCCCAAGAGCGAGTGAAGATGCATGGCACCAGTGGCCCTTTACTTGTTTTTTCCTCACACTCCTCCTGAGTGCTGCTGGCTCTTTCCAGCCATTTCTCACTGCATCCCATCTCACATTGGTCTGATCCCCAGGTCGAAGGCATGCATGGATCAGTAGTGTCAGCCCCATGGCCCAGCTGGATGAACTCCCATGAGACCACAGGCCATGGAGTCATGGTGTCCATATCTTGCCTCACCTCTGCCCTGAACCACTACAGCACCTTGCCTATCCCATCTCTGGCTTGCATTATTCTCACATATATCCCACCAACACCTGACTCCCCAGACTGCTGCTCCAAGCTGCCACAGTGACCCTCCTCGGAACATTTCTCAACCTTCTGCCTTGAAATCTTCTCTTTCCCTTTTGCCCAGCACTCGCCTATATTTTAAAGTACAGATCTTGTAAGAAATGCACTTAGTCCACCAGGCAGGGCAGAAGCAGTAGCTCAAATGGTCGTCTTCTCTATCTTCTTGTAATCCATCCTAATTCTAGGCCACATTCAGGGAATGTCCCTTGGGTCTGAAGGGCTGAAACTGCTGAGGCAAGGGCTGTGTGTGCCCTGACCATCCACAACATGTTGGCACTCTCAATGGGCAAATAAAAAGCATTGTGTCCAAACACTTTTTCCCTCTTGTCTCCCCAAAAAGATATCAATAAAAAATAAACATATAATAAAAATAAAAAATTACATAGCCACCAAATAGCAAAGTGATAACTGGTAAGCAGAAATGAGGACATTTACCTCCTTCAGCATGCTTGAAATGCTGCATTATCTCTTTAAAAACAATGAAAAACCATTCTGGATAAAATATTTCCAAATGTTTTCTTTCCTCCAGAGAATGGATCTCTTTTCTTAATGAAAAAAAAAAAAAAACCTTGCTAATATTAAAATATACTCAACCTGATAGAACAGAATGTCTCCTTTGAAGTTGTTTCAATCTTTTTAAATATCTAAAGGACCTAACCCACACAGGGCTTGCACGTTTTCAGCTTGAAAAAAAAAAAAATCAAAGCCTTCTCCCCTTTTTTCCCCCATGTACACCCGCTTGCCAATTATGGGAATTACAAAAAAATCAGTGTCTGAAAGAGGTAGGGTTGTTGTTTTTCTTTTAACATGTGTAATTATGCACAGGATTTAATCGTTCAGGGAGAGGGACTGCTTGCAGGGAGAGGAGAGTTTTCTTCCAAGAGTTATATGCGCACTTTAATCCAGGATCAAGCATCACCCACCAGGTGATTTTTCACAGAGATTGCAGCACTCCTCGTCTTAGCAACTCACCTTCTCAGAGGATTGGCAGCTCCTCGCCTTCTTTATTAGTCTCTCTGTTTATCTGCCCAGCAATGAGCTCCGGCTCCTGCAGCCAGCAAACAAGCCAAGAGCAGCCCAATCCAGAGCTCGGAAGGATTTTCTTCCAGCATCATCTGGCTCCTTGGCAGGGTGTGCGGGCAGCTGCACCAACAGCCCCTGGCTGCCACTGGGGACGTCATGTGGCTGCGCTGTGGTGGCACTGGCCGAGCATCCCTGTCCTCCAGGACACAATTTTCCTTTGATTCACCTTGAATCCGAGAAATCCATTCCACGACCATTACCTCGGATTTGTTAAATAAGGGCTTTTGTTAATGACTGCCCATAAAAGGTAGCCAACGAGTTTTATTTCTGCTGTCATAGTTTATAAATTTAAGTATTGTCTTTAAGAACCATTCGCTTTGCTGCAAACTTTTTCAGGATGTTTCCTAGCTGATTTGTAGCACAAGGGCTGGGCTTCTTCACTGATGGATAAACAAAAAGCCTGAAAATAAAAGGTAAGGAGCAGAGGATGGGAGGGCTGTTCTGCAAATTAATGCTACACGAGTCAGTCCATAATTTCCAAAATATATTTCAGTATTTTTTTTATAACGAATAGGGCACACACAAAAAAATATTAAAGAGGTAGTGAGTAAAACATTATCACTGATATAAAGGATGCAATCCTGCATGGTTTTTATCCCAGGTAACAGCAATAGGATGAGAATTAATGGCCTTAAGTTGCACCAGGGGAGGTTCGGGTTGGGTACTAGGAAACATTTCTTCTCACAAAGACTAATGATGCACTGGAACAGGCTGCCCAGGGAGGTGGTGGAGTCACTGTCGAAGGAAGTGTTCAAGAACCGTGTAGATGTGGCACTGAGGGACATGGTGAGTGGTGTTGATGGGTTGATGACTGGACTGGATGATCTTAGTGGTCTGTTCCAATGTTAATGATTCGATGGTTCTATCATTCTACCTTCAACTTTTGCCTTTCCTCCTTCTTTTTTTTTTTATTTCTTCCTCTGTTTCTTCTTGTTACAAGAAAGGCCACTGAACATGTGTATATTAACTACAGGTGTAATCTCTAAAAATCCTGCCTAAAGTATTACCCATATCACATTGTTGAACAGTCAAATTTCATAGGAAACAAAGCACTCAGTGCAGCATAAATTACATCAGCATTACATTGTGGGCAGAAATTACCTGAACCAAACAAATTCTGACTTTGCTTCTCCTAGTTTGGTCATTGTTTCCATTTTAGATGCTGCGGGTCATCCTGAAATATAAGTTTGTCCTTCCAGTTGGTCTTTTAATTTAAATTTGTTTAATGATTCCTGACATCACAAGCATTAACATACAAGCATTTTCTACCTAAGGAACAACCAGTTTGTCAGCTTCAGCAGTAGATGTGACACAGTTGAACACTTGAGTCAGAAGAGAGAATATTTCCATGTACTGTGACTGATGCAGCTGTATACAGGCATTTATTTGTCTGCTCTGAGTTTCAACACCCATACTTTTTTCTTTCGTATTGTATTTGTCTAAATCCAATTGCAAGTTCTTCAGGGCAGCAGTCTGTCTCCTCACATGTTTGTAAAGCACTGTGTGCACCTATGGCACTCTGTAATAAGTAATTTCCTATCTGCTTATCATTACAGAGGGCTTTCAGGTGAAATATTGTAAATTGAAATGGACAGACAAGGAGGACAGCTTACACTACCAGCATCGCTATGCTGGGAATTTTCCTTTGACAGAGAATGGCAGCCAGCCTGCTATGCACCATCTGAGCACCTACATGCAGCTCTACCTGATTCTGAAAGCCATCCTACAACCGTTCTCTATGTCATGACACCATGCCCCTAAATAACACAATGTGCAATGTAATGGAGCCCTCCCTAAATGCTCTGTACTGCAATACGTATTCACTTGCAAGGTTTATTCTCAAAGACCAAGCTAGACACACAGTATAGAGACTGTTGGACCAGACTATCGTAGATTGATGTTTGGACTAGATGTTCTTAATGGTCTTATTCAACCTTAATGATTCTATGACTCTGTGACTAGAAAGGCACAAGTGAAAGACATGAGTGCACAGTTCTACTTAAGGTGGAAAGAGAGCGGGATGAGCCACGAAAGGGGGAGCAGGAAGAGGAAGCAAGAATTAGTTATATTAATAGGAGCACCTGGTGACCTGCTTGAGGCATTTACACATCCAGATGTGTCTGCTCTGCACTTAGTGGTAACTCTTTTGTGAAGGTCATGTAGCAAACATGAGAGTACAGCTGAACAATGGATAAAGCACCCTGCATACCTATGGTTAACGTGTTTATGACAGTAAAACAGCATGCAATAGCCTTCTGGGTGCAGTCCCCAGCTCAAACATGTCAGGATGCCCCAAAATATGGAGTGTGGTAGCCTGGATCCTATTGATGGCCATCCCAAATCTCTCCTCCTGAAAAAAATACTGGCCCTCAGAAAGAAAAGTCAATTTCCCTCAGCCTTTCCAAGCCCCTCAGCTTCCCATGTAATGTCCATACTCAGCCTCTCTACCCTGGACTCTTGAACCATCTCAGAACTCTGATTCCCCAGCTACTCCCAGACCACAGCTAGCAGCCTCCTCCACTTCAGCTGATGGCCCCAAAGCCTCTGTCCCCAGCATTCCCACCACATCTTCCCTCCTCTCTCCTAAACCCTCACATCCCCAGGCTTCCCCAACCTGTCCCCATCCTTTCTGAAAGAGTTCTGCAGGAAATCCCCACTTATAGTGGCTTCAATGAGATTTTAGATGTCTGGAAGAAGTTGACAAAAATAAAATCAGTAGCTATTATTTTTTTTTCATAGCAGCATTTCTAGGGGACCTAAGCATAGACTGAAATTCCCATTGCCTTCTGTAGAGAATTATTTTTACACCTATTTCAACTGTAAGACAAGGAGATGTCTGGCCAAAGGACATACAGAGAAGCCATGGCATAGCAGTATAACCTGCACCTCCAAACACACTAGACAAACTTGAGCCAAATTGTGCCTGAATGTCATTTTTATTTGCCAAAAATGAGTTCTTCACAGCTTTGCCTCATGCTCCCCCGGGTCTTCAGCCTTTGACCACCATAGAAGCCTGCTTTCCTCTTCCAAAAGCTGCAGTCCCCCTGTAATACAGAAGGCTTCAACACTGTTCCTTCTCAAACACCATATCGCTGAGGCAGCCATAGAAGGGAGGCTAGCGGAGCAGTTCCTTCCTCACCAGTGGAACAGTGGAGAAGTTTGCAGCTGTGGGGAGAAGGAAACCAAGAAGGTCACCGTGTACTTGGAGGACGAGGAACAAAGAAGTCACCATCTGGGCAGCTCAAGTTTGTTGCTTAATGAGCAACCACTGAACTAAACCCCCGTCACGCCACAGGCAACATGTGTGATTACAGGCCATGCAGGAGACACTCTTCCCTCTACAGACATAAATATTTCAATGGCTATGGCACCCGGGAGAACTTTGTTGGAAGTACAAAATTACAACTGCAAAGTCAAGCACTTAAACTAGGAAATATTGGGCCTAAGGCAGTCTTTGTCGCCCCAGTCATGCTGTGATACGATTCTTGTTTCCACAATGAAGTGTTATTTCTATGCTGGACTCCTGCTATGCTCCACAGGCCCTCATTTCCTTCAGTGTTTGCTCTGTTTCCTTGCTCCACACCACAGTTTCCTTGCTCCACTCTAGTCCTGCTTGGGATGGAATTAATAATTTTCTCATAGCCTTCTCTTTGGCCTTCTCCACTCTTAAATTAGCACCATTCACAGATGTTAATTATCTTATTTCTGATAATGAACCTGCGGAATGAGGGTGTATCATTAACCTCACATTACAGCCGGCGAGCTGAGGCACAAAGAGATGCAGGTTAGTAGATTAATATCCACTAATTTTGCACAGCTTTCTCCTCACTTTGGACGGTCTGACATTGACAATTCAGTGATGATCGTTGCACTCTCCATTGACTTGAAAGAACAGTATGCTGGAAAAGCAGAACTTCACCACTAGCTCTCTGAAAGTTGTATCCAGGTGGCAGCCCTTGGTTCCATCACACTGACCTTGCCCTGATTGAGGAGGTGCAGGGACAAGATCAGTACTTGGTTATCTTGTCCACTTTTCTTGAAACCAAATTGGCAAGAGATAATTTGTTTGTGGAAATTGATGTTTTTTTTCCTCATAGCAGAGGAATGGCTCATGCTCTCTCATAAATATCTGGAATAGCAATCCAAGCTTCTGGCAGATTCTTCTGACTTTTCTCTCCCCAAACCCTCATGTCTGCTTCATTCATACTCAGAAGCTACTTTCTCCACCTTCCTGAGGCCACGGAGAGAGGCAGACTGCTTTCAGGCCTCTGGATCTGCCCAGCCTATACTTAAAATGATAGCCAGTCTCACTCACTGCAGGTAGAATCTAAAGGTACTGAGACATCTCAGCTTAATGTCTGCAGGCTGCTATATTTCAAATATATGGCCCAGTTTGGTTGAATGCTCACAAAAAAAAAAAAAAAAAGACAGAAGTCACTCACTCGCTCTAGCAGGGAATCTTCTTGCAAAATTTCAAGTCCTCAAACCAAACCATGAAAACTGTGGGAGAGAAGGAGAAGGGAGGAGAGGGGAGGGGAGGGGAGAGGCTGGATATTTATCCCACAGGCAAAACCACTATTTAAAAAGCCTAAGATAAATATATCCTGGACCCCTTTCTGGAAATAACTGAACTGTTTCTCTCAAAAAGAACCAGCAGCCTAAAGCAGACAGCCAGCACAGAAAATTTCAGCTTAAACAGTTAATACTTCATGAAGTATAAGCTGCTGGAGACAGGCTTTTCTGTGCAATGTGAGTATGGTTATTACAGGACTCCCCGTAGTACATGCAGAGCCTGCAGTGCCTTTCCCAGCCCAGTACTGCTGCCCATTCCCAGTCAGCTCTACTGGGACCAGGCTCACATTGCCATCATACTATCTAGCCTAACACTGACTTCTCACCTCTTTTGTGATGGGAAAAGACAAGAT
Source organism: Numida meleagris (assembly GCF_002078875.1). NCBI lineage: Eukaryota > Metazoa > Chordata > Aves > Galliformes > Numididae > Numida > Numida meleagris. The sequence goes on from NC_034409.1 coordinate 163,473,329, forward strand.
AGCAAACCCCATAGTGAGGAGCCACTAATCCATCACCTTGAATGCAAGCTACACCTCTCCTATCCGTACTTGCAGTCAGTTCTTTCTGCTTCTTACCTTTCGCTCTCCTTTTCCTCAGTGGGCCTGCCATGCATTTTTTAACCGGTTCGTGACTTTATCCTCAAGCTAAGCACACCAATCTCCAGTCATTAGTGAGCATCTTGTGTTCACATTTTGTTAGCATCTTGGAAAGCTGTGTTTGGATACGCTGTGTCTTCCTCTTTGCAATGCCAAGCATGTCTTGCACAAGCCTCCCTTACTCTTTTTGATGGACTGCAGACAGCTTGCTCATTAGTCTAGTATCTAATTGCTTATCAGTCACACTCTCAAGCTCCTCATTACTTCACTTACACAGCTACAGTAATTAGATTTCACATTTCTTTAGACTCTCATGGCATTGTTTTAGCCTACTGAGGAGGCACTCATATATAATACACATATAGTATAAATTATCTCCTATAATTATCATATTCATTATAATATATAACACATACACACACACACATCATGCTGCCATGGCAAACCCAAATCTCTCCAGTTACAAGAGCTCAGAATGCTCCAGCAGCATCTCCAAATGCTTATTTGTCGGTCTCGACTTGCACGAAGTTTCACCCATCTGTGACCCTTCGTTCACAAACCATGCCTGATCACATCATTTTCTACCTCTCACACACCACCACCGCTCGTTTCTACCACAAAACAAAGCTCTCAGATCTGCTTGCTGCAGGGATGTAAATCTTTTTAGGCAGAAATGTGAATTTGATGTTCAGTACAGCAGCAAACAGAAAAGTCGCTTGAGCCACCAGCCCTTATTTTTGGGGGGATAATGTGGATTTTATGCCTTTTTCTTTTTCTTTTTTTTGTCTAATTTGATGTGTTTCTTTAGCACCTATTCTCTAAGCCTCGAGCTTTTTTGAGGGAGATCATTCTCCACATTTATTACTGCACTTAGAAAGCAATGACAATTTATATAATATTTCAAAACGGAATTCTGTGGGTGTCTGGGCTAGGTGATTTTCTCCTGGGGATCATGTGTGAAATTTGTGCCGGTTTCAGTATTGCCATTTGGATCCAGAGGCAAAAAGCAATGATGTCGAGTGGCACACAACATTGGGCATCTCTTTTTCAAGTGAATGAAATAAGAGATTGCACCAGACAGTTAAACTTAGCAAGACAAACAGGTAATTCGTACCACACTGCAAAAAGGGCCATATCACTGCTGGCTATATCTACAGAAGAAAACTAAGCAGAGTTAGAGGACAGGAGGTTCAGGTTGGATATCAGGGAAAATTTCTTCTCAGAAAGAGCGGTGATGCATTGGAACCGGCTGCCCAGGGAGGTGAGGGAGTCACTGTCCCTTTAGGTGTTCAAGAACCATGCAGATGTGGCACTGAGGGACATGACTTAGTGGGCATGGTGGGGATGGGTTGATGGTTGGACTAGATCATAGAATAGAATCATAGAATCACTACGGTTGGAGAAGACCTCCAAGATCATCCAGTCCAACCTTCCACCTACCACCAGTATTCCCCCAATAAACCACATCCCTTAGTACCACATCTACAGGGTTCTTGAACACCTCCAGGAACAGTGACTCCACCACCTCCCTGGGCAGCCTGTTGCAGTGCCTTACTAGTCTTTGTGAGAAGTTTTTCCTAATATCCAACCTAAACCTCCCCTAGCGCAACTTGAGGCCATTCCCTCTCCCTAAGGCCATTCCCTAATACTGGGAGAAGAGGCCAACTCCCACCTCACCACAACCTCCTTTCAGGCAGTTGTAGAGAGTGATAAGGTCTTCCCTGAACCTCCTCTTCTCCAGAATAAACAATCCCAGTTCCCTCAGCTGCTCCCCATAAGGCCTGTGCTCCAGATCCCTCCCCAGTTTCATTGCCCTTCTCTGGACACACTCCAGGGCCTCAATGTCTTTCCTGTAGTGAGAGGCCCAAAACTGAACACAGTACTCGAGGTATAGCCTCACCAGAACTGAGTACAAGGGAGATCATCTTAGTGGTCTTTTCCAGCCTTAATGATTTTATAATTCTATGATCCTTTACTGTCATTTCCCCACCTTGCTCTGCCCTGGAGCTTGCTGCATTTTTGACAGCAAGATGCTGGTAACTAAAACCGATCCCAATGGGAAAGCTAGTGAATTAAAGGTAGAGACAGTGAAGATAGATCGAATTCATCAGTGCTCTCCCATCTTCATGCAGACAGGCTCCTCATCGTGCTGAAATAAAACCTTGGGCTCAGCAGATCTCCAGCCAACTACAATCCCAGAGTTCAAGTTTTTCACTCAAAAGCCTGGGGAAGGGCAGCTTGTGGGGCAGCTGTGCTGCCCTGGGCAGCAGGAAGCACAGTGCACAGACCTCCCAGGAGAACCTGGGGGCTCCTGCCAGCACCTCCAGATGGAGGAAGATTACAGCTCACCCAAGTCCCTCAGCCAGGAGTGGGCAGACGGAGCCCATCGCCCCACGCGTGGCAAGCCATGTTTGATGGCATGTCTCCTGCCTGCTCCTTGGGGCTCAGAGACACAGGATGCTCAGAGATGCAGGATGCTCAGCTCCCGAAAGCAGCCGGCAGGGCAGGGATGCTCGCCATGAATAGAGTTTGCTCTGGCAGGCAGCCAAGAGCCTGGGCTCATCCCGCTGTGCTTGCGGCCTGTTGAAGAGAAGTGACGCGCGGCACGCTCTTGCCTGCTGCTGCTTGGGAGGCTGGGAGAAGGAAAGCCTTAGTCTTTCACAGCTGGGGGCTTTGACTTTGCAAGCCAATTGAGATGGAGGATGGACAGGGGGAGAGGGGGGAGATGAGAGGAGAGATGAAGGAAGGGACTCTGGCTTCCAGTGAGAGGCTCAGTCCCTGCCTCCCCACTACATTTTGCCCCCTCATTGTAAACCCCTCAGAAACAAGCAGAAGGCCGGAGCACAAATGGGCAAAGCTGCACAAACCAGCCTGAAAATCAAAAGCCATGGCATCATGCCCAAGCTCATTAACCCACTGTGGCATGGGGCTAATTAGCTTAAGTGTGGCACCACGTTAATGCAACTCCTCCACCTCGAAGGCTCCATGGAGTATTGCTGCATGGTGCCTCACCACCGTGTGTATCAGCAGCGCAGCAGGTCTGGGGACAGAGAGGCAGCAGGGAAATTGGGAGGATGCTCCTACTGACACAGCAACAACGTGTTGGCACAAAAATGAAAGCCAGCTGTATCCTGGGCTGCATCAAAAGAAGCGTGGTCAGCAGGGTGAAAGAGGTGATCTTCCCTCTCTGCTCTGCACTGGTGCAGCCAGATGTGGAATCCTTAGTACGGGAGAGACATGGACCTGTTGGAGCGCATCCTGAGAAGGATCAAAAAATGATGCCAGGGATGGAGCACTTCCCTACAAGGACAGGCTGAGGGAGCTGGGGCTGTTCAGCCTGAAGAAGAGAAGGCTGTGGGGAGACCTGAGAGCGGCCTATCAGTATCTAAAGGGGGGCTGTAAGAAAGAAGGGGGCTGATTCTTTAGCAGGGTCTGCTGTGACAGAACAAGGGGAGAGCTCATGACAGGCACATCCACTGTGTGGCCCACGAGCTGCATGTGGCCCAGCACAGCTGGCATCATCAGACTGATGTGTTAGTTTCACGAAAACAAGGTCACATATCCCACTAGTTTGATGGTTTTGCTGCTCTTTCTTTTTTATGTTTTAATAAAAAAACATTAAAAAATAAAATAACTTTTGTTACTTATATACATTAACTATAGTATATGTTTTGTAAGGGCTGCTCCGAAAATAACGCCTCCTGTTTTATGATGTTGGCCGACAACATCAGAGGTGGTTGCTGGTGGTATGGCAGTAGAGGTTGAACCTTCCCACCAATATCCAACATTTTGTTGCCATGTGACAGATGGCCGCAGAGAGACAATCTGACAAAGTGGTGTCTAACAGGGAAGAGCACATGAAGTGAAGGTGTGTCACTGAATTCCTCCATGCGAAAAAAAAATTGCTCCCATTGACATTCATTGATGTTTCCTGAAAGTTTATGGAGACCAAGCAGTGGATGCAAGCACAGTGAGGCAGTGGTGTGTTTCAGCAGTGGTGACAGTGACAGTGGGTCACCTCCGCTGGTGCATATTGTTTCAAGCACAGCATGCATGCTCTTGTTCATCAGTGATGAAAATGCATAGCTATGTTGAAAAAGAGTGTTCTGTGGCTGACAATTTTCTCTATTAAATAGTGTTGTTATGCTCTTTTGTCTGTTGTTGTTTCCATAGAGATAAATAGGAGGCATTACTATCAGAGCAACCTTCATAGATGCGGCCCTAGACAATTCTTCACCAGTGTGGCCCAGGCAAGCCAGCAGGTTGGACACCCATGGCTTAAGACATGGTAGGAAGGAAGCAGGCCTAAGGAGGGATATGGCACTGACTATTTGGAGTGGTATGAAGCTGTCTGGCCAGTGGTGGGGGAAGGACATCAGCCTAATAGCAAGTGAGCTGCCTCAAGATGTCAGCGGAGCCCATCTCTGCAGCCACACATAAGCATGCACAGAGGGCTGCACATCTTCCTGAGAAGTGAAAGGTGGATTTCTTGCATTCATTCATCATCTGTAAGAGTCTAAAATCCCAAACAGTCCTTCAAGGAGGAGAGCGTGAATGAGGCCCAGGAGGAAATAGAGGGAGGCTGGAGGAGAGCCAAATGTGCCAGTACGGATGCTTTCAATGCAGTGTGAAAAGTATCCATCCCAGCCAGGTGCATGGGAGTGCTCGACACAGCACCTGAGGGGGATCTGTCTGCTCTCCCCTTCAGTGTCCCACTGACCTGAGCCCTGAAAGCAAAGACAACAAGGCAGATAGAAAGGACCTGTGGAACAAAGGTTGTTCCTTGTAAGGATGGCTCTGACCCTGGCTGGAGAAGTGGACCCACGAGAACCTAATGAGGTTCAACAAGGCCAAATGCAGGGTGCTGCACTTGGGCCGGGGCAATCCCAGGTATTTATACAAACTGGGGGAAGAACTCCTCGAGACCAGCCCTGTGGAGAGGGACTGGGGGGTCCTGGTGGACGAGAAGCAAGACATGAGCCAGCAGTGTGTGCTGGCAGCCCGGAAGGCCAAACTACGTTCTGGTCTGCATTAAAAGAGGGGTGGCCAGCAGGGAGAGGGAGGTGATCGTCCCCCTCTACTCAGCTCTTGTGAGGCCCCATCTGGAGTACTGCGTCCAGGCCTGGGGGCCCCAGCACAAGAAAGACGTGGAGCTATTGGAACAAGTTCAGAGAAGGGCGACTAAGATGATCACTGTGTTGGAGCACCTCTCCTATCAGGAAAGGTTGAGGGAGCTGGGCTTGTTTAGTTTGGAGAAGAGAAGGCTCCAGGGAGACCTCATTGTGGCCTTCCAATACTTGAATGGAGTGTATAAACAGGAGGGGGAATGATTGTTCACGAGGGTGGACAGAGATAGGACAAGGGGGAATGGTTTTAAACTAAGACAGGGGAGATGTAGGTTAGATATTAGAAGGAAGTTTTTCACAGAGAGGGTGGTGAGGCACTGGAACAGGTTGCCCAGGGGGGTTGTGGATGTCCCTGGGGGTGTTCAAGGCCAGGCTGGATGTGACTCTGTGCAGCCTGGTCTAGTGGTTGGCAACCCTGCACTCAGCAGGGGGGTTGAAACTCGATGATCTTTGAGGTCCTTTTCAACCCAGGCCATTCTATGATTCTATGATGAACAGTCCTGGTGCGGAGCAAACAGCAGGACTTGGGTTGTCATCTGCCTAGTGTACTAGCACATTGTCTTTGCAACACCACAGAGTTGCACAAGTGCTCTGCAGACATGAGGGGCTGGGTTTGAGAGGGCCTGAAGCCCACACCCATGCGAAAAGACACCAGACATCTTCTGGACTCAATGGCAGTATATTCCCCAGACATCGGTGGGGCTGGGCTTCACCAGCTTGCTCCAAATCACAGAATCACAGAATCGTTTGGGTTGGAAGGGACCTTTAAAGGTTGTCTACTCCAACTCCCCTGCTATGAATAGGGTCACCTACAGCTAGATCAGGAGCTCAGATCCCATCCAGCCTGATCTTGAATGTCTCCAGGGATGGGGCATGCAGCACTTCTCTGAGTCTCACCACGCTAATTATAAAAAAATTTCTCCCTATATCCAGTCTAAATCTGCCCTCTTGTAGTTTGAAACCATGTCCCCTTGTTCTATCACAACAGACCCTGCTAAGGAGTCTGTCCCCTTTTTTCTTACAGCCCCCCTTTATATACTGAAAGGGCGCCCTCAGGTCTCCCCGCAGCCTTCTCTTCTCCAGGCTGAACAGCCCCAGCTCTCTCAGCCTGTTCTTGCAGGGGAGGTGTTCCATCCCTTGGATCCTTTTTGTGGCCCTCCTCAGGACACATTCCAACAGTTCCATGTCTCTCATGAAGTAGGGAACTAGACATGGGCACTTGCCTCATGGTCTGACAGCCACAAAGCCTCATCCATCTCTTCTCCTGCAGAAAATACACAGAGAGCTGGAAGAGAGGGGGGGACAGAAGGAGTGCCAGCAGGTGCTTGCTTGATTCCCTTGCACCATGAGATAGGGTTATGTAGGACCACAGCCTGGGTGGTGCGATGGGAGGGAAAATTTCAAGCCTTGAGGATTTTCCCAGTGCCCTGCCACCACCTGAAAGATGAGACTAGGGGACACCCCAAAAATCACCCTGCAGCGGCTGCAGGCCCTGAGGAATGCGCTGCCCTGGGGATATCTCTGGGCGGCTGCACGAGGCCCACGCTGTGAGGGGAATGCGAGAACTGGTCTTTTGTTTCTCTCCCCTTTGTTTTAACCTCTCGAATCAAAGGCCCCAGCTGCTACTCCAGGAGAGGCTAGAAATTAATCCAATTAAAAAATAAATTCCCTGTGGGATCAGAACGGCGTGCCGGGTGGGGTGTACGGGCACGCGATTCCTTTATCCTGCAGAACAAGCTCTCCTTTTATAGCTCACGTTTCACAGAGGGGAGATGCAGGCAGGGAAGCATTTGAAGCAAATGTAACAAACAAATGATTTATAACCCCAGTACCCAACTGCAGCTCGCGGGAGGATGGCAGCTCCCTCCTCTATAGCCTACATGGCTGGAGACAATACCCCCCTACACAAACAGTCGTAGAGCAGCAAAACCCTTTCCCGCTTCGTTCCACTCTTTTGTTTTCCGGAGTTTTGGTCAGCATGGGTTTGTGGAGCTTGACAGGTTAACCCACACTTCTGGGTTGCTGCAGAAGTGATTAAACAGGGGGATTGTTTAGGCTGGGAAGCAGAAGTTCCTTTGTTTTTGTAGATCACTCGAAGGCAGTCAAGGCGGGATGCCCAAGAAGAAAGAGATGGGGGCTGAGAAGGGAGATGAGCTCCCAGGAGGAGCCTGGTGCCATCAGCTCTGCAGGCTCAGGGATGAGCAGTGGGGAACGCGTTGTGTTCATGCTTCAGGGCTGGAGAGAGGTCAGCCAGGCCCATTGGTGGCAGGACCAGCTGGGGATCATGCCCCAATAGCCCCTCACTCTACTAGGCTCAGGAGAGCCCTAGCAAAGCCACAGCATCCCAGGGATGTTACCAGGGCATCCCACCCCACCACCTAGGCAGCATGCAGTCATCACATAGTATGGGCTAAGGGGGATCAGGGCAACACAGAGACAGGTTTTCAGTAGCCAGACCTTGGTGACCCCAGAGATCTTCTGGGAAAGGGAAAGCGCAGGCAATACAGCCACCTGCACATAAAGTTGTGTGGGGACACTACCACCCTGGGACACATACATTGTGCCACAGGTGGTACACACAGTAGGAAGGGCCAGAGCCCTCAGTGCTCGCTTTCAGCTGGAGGAGTGAGCACAATCATAGAATCATAGAATCATTAAGGTTGGAAAAGACCACTAAGATCACCTAGTCCAACCGTCAGCCCATTCCCCCCCATGCCCACTGACCATGTCCCTCAGTGCCACTTTTACACAGTTCTTGAACACCTCCAGAGATGGTGACTCCACCACCTCCCTGGGCAGCCTGTTCCAATGCCTCACTGCTCTTTCTAAAGGAAATTTTCCCTAATATCCAACCTGAACCTCCCCTCGTGCAACCTGAGGCTATTATTTCTCATCCTAAATGAGAGGAGATCCTGATTTGCTGCTGGCCACCATTCAGCCTTGGTTGCTGCTGGTGCTTTCAGTCCTTGGGAGCAACTTTTTACAGGGATGGAGAAGCTCTTTGCTTTTCCCATTCCCTGGCACCCGTCTGCCAGAGTTCCGCTTTCCATGTTAGGAGGTATGGGAAGAAGCATGGGATGGACACCAGAGCTCCGGGCAGCACAAAGCGCCCCCTCCTTCACGAACTCCTTCACAAAAACACTAAGTGCACGGGAGCTGGTGAATTATTAAAACAACCTTGCAACAGCTCCAGAGAAATCTCCAGTGCCTCGGATTCTAAGGGAAGGCTGCGGTGTGAGAATCCCCATTAGTAACAATACGCACAGTTTGCAAGAACATATGTCCCCGCATGGAGCAATCAACCAATCTGGGCTGTTTAACCACAATATTTCAAAGAAGTGCTTTTAACGCAGCTGATCCGTATGTTTATTTTTTGAGCTATAAAACAAGATTCTTCAGCAGCCTTTCAGAACATCTCTGTAATGGACTTTATCCAAACTATTGAGGAGAGGGCTTTGCTCCAGCGGAGCGACTGATACATTTTTTTTTTTTTTAACTTAGAATCACGGCTGTGGAAAAAGAATAGCCCGGGCAGACAGAAAGTGCATTTTGCCCTCTAAAAAAAAGGCAAAGAGGAGCAGGACCCCACTGGGACCCTCTTTAAAAATGGTTATGATCAAAAGTGTCTGAGACGAGGGAGGTGGGAATGGGGGGAGGGGGGGGAGAGCTTTCCACACAGAATATTTGAGCACACATTGAAAATACGTTTCTTTGCACCCTTTCCTCCTGCAAAGTGTGTGGGAGGCCAATGCGGGTCTGTTGTATTGATTGATTGATTTTTTAGGAATCTTGGAACAGCCACAGCCGTGCCTTCACGGGGACGGGGGAGGTGGGGGGCGGGAGGGGAGGGGGACACGGTCTGGTCTCCTTCCCTTCTCGATCTAATCCTAATTAAAAATAAATTACATGCTGCATGGAACTTGAAATGGCCACGATAATCCTGTTACACGCGAGGGGCCGCCCCGCTGCCCGCTGCCCGCTACCGCCCTGCGGTCCCGTTCCCAGGCGCGCAGCCCCCGGCCCAGAACAGCACGGCCCGGTCCGGCCCGACGCTGCTCCCCGTCCTCCCCGACAGCCGCCTGCGGAGCTCCTACGGGCAGGAGCGCAGCGCTCCGCGGAGCCTTTTGGGCTGGTGACCAGGCGTTAGGGGAGCTTTTGTCGGTGGCAATGAGCGTTCAACTCACCCCCCCCCACCACCCCGCTCCCTCCTATCCCCGCAGCGAGCGCTGATGCGCTATTTAAATCCCATTTCCATAAGCCGCCGCTGCGGGCAAGCTGCCGCCTCCCGCGCCCGCTGCGCTCGCGTGCCGCCCCGCGCAAAAACACGCGCAAAAACACGCGCAGCGCCCCGCGCAGGCGAGAGGGTCCGTGGGAGCCCCGGTACAACAGCACCGAGCCGGGGCCGGAGCCCCCCTCCCCCCCCCGCCCCCGGCAACGCAGCGCGGGGAGGGCACCCATCCGTGCTCTCTGCCTTTCTCCTTTCAACCGCTTTTCCCTAAGAGGGAAGGAGGGAGCGGGGACAGGAGCGAGGGAGAGGAGGGAGGGGAGGAGGAGGAGGAGGAGGAGGAGGAGAAGGAGGAGGAGGAGGAAAAGGAGGAGGAGGAGGGCAGCACGGCAGCGCCCGCTCCCTCCGCCGCGGCCGCGGGGCTCCGTGCGGCGCGGGGCAGATGGCCGCGTTCCCCCGGTCCGTGCCAGGTTTCAGCCTCACGCTGTTATTTTGTTCTTCTGGAACGAGACTGGTGTTGCTTCCCAGAGAGGCCCTAATAGGACAAAAAGAAAATCCCGTGAATAGGCGTAACAGGGCACCAGGAGGGATCGGTCTTAAATGTATTTTAATATGAGCCGGGCATTGTGTGTAATTCAGCGCTCATCATCGTTTAGTCAAAGAGTTATGGCAGTGATTGGGAATGAATAGGGGGACATAATGGATACATGTGGCGTTTGCTCATTATATTCAACTTAGTCCAACTCCTCTGTGGAAACTGTTCAACTTTCTCTCCCTTTAGCCTGTCACAGCGAAATAATACAGACATTGGTTCCTCAAATGGGATAGCCTGCCATGCTATTATATTTCCACAGCTAACGAGGGCTTCATAAGCCTTTGATACAGCCTGATCTTTGAAACCTTTCCAAATCTCCTCAAGCTTATGCTAAATCCTATTTGGAACTTTTTTTTTTTTCCTCCCCTTTCTTTTTTTTTTTTTTTTTCTCTTCTTTCCTTTCGCCTGCTAGTGCCCCAGGCTTAAGAAACCCGGGCGGTGACATGCATACTAACGCATGCGGGGACAGCTCCTGAAAGGCGACTTACGGCGCTGATCACAGGCTCTCACGCGAGGAACACGGCGCTGCGGGCGCGGGGGTGAAGGGATGCGGCCACCCCCCCCCGCCATGAGCCGGGCACGGCTCGGCACGGCCCCTGTCCGGCATGCGAGCGCAGCACCACATGCACGAACCTCGCCGCTCCCCTTTGCCAAACCCGGAGGGAAAAAGGGAAAAAAAGGAGGGGAAAAAAAGGGGGAAATAAAGAAAAAAAAATGCGTTTGAAAAAAAAAAGCGAAGAAGAAGGGGGGAAAGAAAGGGGAGAAATAGAAAAGCAAGAAGACCCCCGCCCGAGGCCCGGGGAGTTAAAGGAAACAAAGGCGAACGCCCCGCGCGCCCCGCTCCCGCCGGCTGCCCGAGCCGCCCCGGCTGAGGGGATTGTCGGGAGCCGCCCGCTTCCCATTGGCTCCGCCGCCGCCGCATTTGCATACCGCCGTCTATTAAAGGCGGCGCGGAGGCGCGGACGGGCGCAGACGGCGGTGGAGGGTGTGCGGAGTCGTGTGTAGTGCCCGCGCAGCGCCGCGTTCTCCCCTTCGGTCCCGCGCAGGTGCCATGAGCCCCCTGCGGCTGCTGGCCGCCGGCTGCCTGCTGGCTCTGTCCCACTGCAAGACGGTGCGCTACCGCACCGACGAGGAGGGCGCGCCGGGCACGGTGATCGGCACGCTGGCCGACGAGATGCCGGTGAAGGCTCCGGGGGAGATGAGCTTCCGACTGATGCGGCAGTTCAGCAACAGCTCGTTGGTGCGGGTGCGGGAGGAGGACGGGCAGCTGAGCATCGGCGAGGCGGGGCTGGACCGGGAGCGGCTGTGCGGGCAGGCCCCGCAGTGCGTGCTGGCCTTCGACGTGGTGAGCTGCTGGCGGGAGCGCTACCGCCTGGTGCACGTGGAGCTGGAGGTGCGCGACATCAACGACAATGCGCCGCACTTCCCCCGTGCCCAGATGGCGCTGGAGGTGTCGGAGAGCGCTGCGCCTGGCACTCGCCTCCCACTGGAGGTGGCCGTGGACGAGGACGTGGGCTCCAACTCCATCCAGAGCTTCCAGGTCTCCCTCAACAGTCACTTCGGCGTAGAGGCGCAGACACGGGCGGATGGGGCGCGCTGCGCAGACCTGGTGCTGCTGCAGGAGCTGGACCGTGAGCGCCAGCCTTCCTACACCCTGGAGCTGGTGGCCAAGGATGGCGGCAGCCCCGCACGCTCAGGCACAGCCACCGTACACGTCCGTGTCCTTGATGCCAACGACAACAGCCCTACTTTTGCCCGGAGCTCGGTGACAGTGGAGCTGCCCGAAGACGCGCCGCCCGGCTCCCTGCTACTTGACCTGGATGCCGAGGATCCCGACGAGGGCCCCAATGGGGAGGTGGTCTACGCCTTTGGCAGTCAGGTGCCCCCTGAGGCACGGCGGCTCTTCCGCCTGGACCCGCGCTCCGGCCGCCTGACGCTGGAGGCCGCTGTGGACTATGAGCGTACCCGCACCTACGAGCTGGACGTGCGGGCCCAGGATCGTGGTGCCAGTCCCCGGGCCGCGACCTGCACTGTCGTGGTGCGCCTTACCGATGTCAACGACAACGCGCCACGCATCAGTATCAGCGCCCTGCGTGGTGCGGGCAGTGCCGCCGGCGTGGCCTACGTCAGCGAGGCGGCTGCCAGTGAGAGCTTCGTGGCCCTCGTCAGCGCTTCTGACCGCGACTCTGGCACCAATGGGCAGGTGCGCTGCAGCCTCCGTGGCCACGACCACTTTGCCCTGCAGCGGGCCTACGAGGACAGCTACATGATTGTCACCACGGCAGCGCTGGATCGCGAGCGCATCCCTGAGTACAATCTCACCGTGGTGGCCGAAGACCTGGGCTCCCCGCCCTTCAAGACCGTCCGCCAGTACACGGTGCGGGTGAGCGACGAGAATGACAACGCACCGCTCTTCGCCAAGCCCCTCTATGAGGTGGCTGTGCCAGAGAACAACCCGCCAGGCGCCTACATCACCACCGTGGTGGCCCGTGACCCTGATCTTGGCCACAATGGGAAGGTCACCTACCGGCTGCTGGAGACCCAAGTCATGGGGGCCCCAATCTCTACCTACGTCTCGGTGGACCCCGCCACCGGGGCCATCTATGCCCTCAGAACGTTCAACTATGAGATCCTCAAGCAGCTGGACCTGAGGATCCAGGCCACTGATGGAGGCTCCCCACAGCTCTCCAGCAGCACCCTTGTCAAGGTGAGGATGGTGGACCAGAACGACAACCCTCCAATCATCATCCACCCAGTGCTCACCAATGGGTCGGTGGAAATCAGTGTCTCCAGCAAGACCTCCCGTGATGCCGTGGTGGCCCAGATCAAAGCTCGCGATGCAGATGATGGGGCCAACGCTGAGCTTACCTTTGCCTTCCTGGAAGAACCCCAGCAGGACCTTTTTGTCATCAACCCAAGCACTGGGGACATCGTGCTGAGGGGTGACCTCTCTGAAGAGCTGGGGCAGCTGTTCAAGGTCATCCTCACTGTGACAGACAATGGAAGGCCCCCTCTTGCCACAACTGCCACTGTCAACTTCCTGGTGACCGCCACCGCTCCTTCCAGCATCCAGGAGGTAGCCAAGCCCAGCTCCTGGCAAGGGAAGGCCTTGCAGTGGGACATCCCTCTGATCGTGATCATCGTCCTGGCGGGCAGCTGCACCCTCCTCCTGGTGGCCATCATCACCATCGCCACCACCTGCAACAGGCGCAAGAAAGGGAACGAGATCAAAAACAACAGTCCCCTGAAGGAGCAAATCGACATCTCCCACCTGGAGAAGGGCCGGCAGGAGGACAGCAGCCAGAGGGGAAACATGTTCGAGGTACGAACTTTCCCCAGCAAAACCTCTTTCAGCGGCCCCGACCCTTCTCCAGCAGCTGAGGAGATATCCACCGCGGAGAGCAGCAGTGACAGCGCCTGCCTCTACGAGGGTCAGAAGCGGCTCAGAGGAGCCGGAGGGGAGGTAAGGTCCTGTGCATCCTGGAAAGCAGAGGGTGGAAGGGGAGGATTGCAGGGTGTAAACCACAGGGATGCAGTTCTGATGCTAACTGACTCTTTATTACTTCCCCCACCCCAGCAGGGTTTCACTGCCGCTCCGAGCTTTGGCAAAGAGCCCGCTCCCCCCGTGGCCATTTGGAAGGGGCACTCCTTCAACACCATCTCGGGCCGGGAGGCAGAGAAGTTCAGCGGCAAGGACAGCGGCAAAGGCGACAGTGATTTCAACGACAGCGACTCGGACATCAGCGGGGATGCCCTGAAGAAGGACCTCATCACACACATGCAGAACGGTAAGGGCTCCATCCCGCCCCCAGTGTGATGCGTCCCTCTGTGCAGCTGGACGGACGGACGGGTGCTGCATGGAGGGACGCATCATGCACAGGGCAGGGAAAGCTGATACCTGCCTCCAGAGCTGCATGGGTCTCCTCCCGGCAGGCTGCTAAGTGCTGGCTTCTGCCTACACTGAGCACTGAATGCATTAGTTTACAACTGTGGGTGTGTTTTACCCCTCCCTCCCCCCCCTCAAAAACCTTCCCATTAATTCACTCCTGTGAGCTAAATGATGGAACCCTACTTCCCCGAGCATGCCACAGAGCATCGCTTCCCGACGCTGCCGTCCGCCCGCTGTCCTCTCCTGACAAATAGCTGCGGGCTGCGAGTGCCGTGGCTCTGTTCCTGCAGCAACAACAGGTTCCTCCTTCCCTCTCTAGGTCTGTGGGCTTGTACAGCCGAGTGCAAGATCCTGGGCCACTCAGACCGCTGCTGGAGCCCCTCCTGTGGCCGAGCCAACCCACACCCCTCTCCCCACCCCCCGGCGCCCCTCTCCACTTTCTGCAAAAGCACGTCCTTGCCTCGGGATCCCCTCCGCAGGGACAACTTTTACCAGGCCCAGCTGCCAAAGACGGTGGGGCTGCAGAGCGTCTACGAGAAGGTGTTGCACAGGGACTTTGACCGGACGATCACGCTGCTGTCCCCTCCACGTCCCGCGCGGCTCCCTGACCTCCAGGAGATCGGGGTGCCCCTCTACCCAGCCCCCTCAACCAGATTCCTGGGCCCCCAGACTGATGCCACCGAGAAAGCATAACCCCCCCAGCTCCATCCACACGTCCCCACGCGCACACGCTCCCGGGAGCCTTTAAGTTATTGACCAGACCCGGTGTTGTACGTGTAAATATGCAAGATGTGCCTTAAAACATGAAGGTGTTGGGAAAGAGTTCCAATCGGTACTGTTTGGTATTTGCAAACAACGACAACAAAAAAATTGTTTGTAGTTCATGTAATTTTTATGAAAGGTGCAGTATTTAATTTTTTTCCTTTTGTTTTCTACATTGTTTTCTTTGCGTTTGGTTTGCCCGTGGCCTGCCATTTTTTGTAGTGTTTTTAACCTGTACAGTGTGTAATGTAATGTTTGTACATAATGAAAATTGGTTATATTTTTATATAATAAAAGCTTAAAAAATGGGAATTCTTGCCAAAGGAACTGTCTGAGAGACACAATAGTAATTAATAATATCCTGAATATGTAGAATCTTGTAAGGGAAATTCCTCTTTCATAGTGTAATAATAACCCAAGCAGCACAGTGTATGGAGACGTTTGCCTTGCCAAATGTGACTTGTATCTCTTGAATCTGTGGTCAGTTTAAAGTTTAAATGTTATTTAATTGCCTTTGGTTCCTGTAATCTGTGTCACTGATAAACACTAATAAAGGTTTTGTGATGTGTTGGAGGGATCTGTCCGTGGTTTCTGTGCTTCATAAGTCTTCACAGGTCAGCAAAGCCATTTTGTGCAGAAAAATGCACAGGAGTGTGAGCAGTGCTACCTCCAGTCTCCCCCATTCCTCATCTCCTGCCCTGGAGATGCAGCTCTGGAGTTGGTAGTGCTGGGGCACGGGGGGCATGGGAAGCTGTGTGATAGCTGTGTGCTGCTCGCTGCCTCTGTGAGCTCCTACAGCCAGACCCTTTGCTGGTGGAAATCAATGGAACTCCAGCGAAGCTACGTCAGTCAACTGAAGTGCTCGTGACGTAAAATTATCTTTGCGTCAGCAACCACTGATTTGCTTTCTGATAGGGCTGAAAGTGATTTGGGTAAAGCTGCACAGAAACACCCTGGTAGGTTTATACCCTGCTGAAGCGGCCATGCTAAAGTGTGTTTGAGTACATACACCTATTTATACGCTAAGAGAGAGGAGAGTTATATTTGCGCATAAAGCAGAGGGAGAATAGATGTCTATTACGCTGAGATCATCTCTGATACACGTTTTGCCTCTTTCCGTGAATGACAAAGACCTGAACAAAGTAATCATATCCAGCTTTGAAATTCCCTCCCCTCAAATCCTCAAGCTAAAAGCAGAACTCAAATCCTTCTGCTGAAATCACGTTTAGAATAGCATTCAATGCAGCAATGTGGAGCACGTGTTCAAAAATGCTTGTAGCAGAGATAGTACTTAGATTGGAGGTCTAATAATAGCTCAAACTTTTCTGAAGCGAAGAATGGATCCAAACGTTGAATCTGTAATGTCATGTACAAACCAATAATCTATAAATCTGTGCATGACAAAGCTTTGGTTTTGTCGTGAATTCCTCAATGATATGCCTAAATGAGAATGGTGTATATAGAGAAAGGATGACTCACAAAGAAAACATAAGGCCTCCTTAGACATAAACAAAGTCTCATTAGACTTTACAAGCAGAAAATGATATCCTGCCTCTGCGTCCCTTAACGGAGAGAAATTCCTTCTCCCCCCTGACTTCCAGCTTTGTCAAGCTGAGTGTGGCCAAGTCTCAGAGCACACACTCTGAGATTTAACAGGGGTTTCATAAAAGACTCTGCGTGGAGATTGGTGGTGGGCAGAGAGTGTTAGTGCACACATTTGAAGGGAACTGATACCACGCTGATGCCAGGCTAGGCTGGGATGCAATGCTGGTGATACAGCTTTTACAATCGGGAGAGCGGTGAGAGGCTCTGGTGATTGATGGAAACCTGGTAGTAAAAGCCAGGATGCATCTAAATAATGGAGATGGCTGTCTTGGTTAAATTTAGAGCTGAGGCTGAAGGGTGGGTGCTGAGAAGGGAGCTCGGAGCCTCTCTGCCGGCTAATCAACAGTGATTCAGAGCAGCGAGCCTGCATGAGAAGTAATTAGTCATAACTCTTAAAGCAGAGAGGAAAAGGCTCTCTGCCAATAAAGGAGGGCAGTCTGCTAAGCTAGTTCCTGACAATCCAGCCCAAAACCTGGGATTTGTACTGTGATATCTCCAAGGCAAGTCCCCAGGTCCTGCTGGGTGGGAGGCAGCGGCTGCCAAGGGGTGGTTCCCCACCTTGGGTTGGAGTGACCAACCCACACTGGTGTCTGCAATGGATCCTGTGCACCGTTACTGGGTGATAGAATCATAGAATCATAGAATCGCTTAGGTTGGAAAGGACCTTCAAGATCATCAAGTCCAACCGCAACCTAACCATACTGCTCTAACAACCCACTGCTAAGTCATGTCCCCAAGCACCACATCCAAACGATTTTTAAACACATTCAGGAATGGTGACTCAACCATCTCCCTAGGGAGCCTGTTCCAGTGCTTAACAACCCTTTCTGTAAAGAAGTTTTTCCTGATTTCCAACCTAAACTTCCCCTGGTGCAACTTGAAGCCATTTCCCCTTGTCCTGTCACCTGTCACCAGTGAGAAGAGACCAGCCCCGCTCTCACTGCAATCACCTTTCAGGTATTTGAAGAGAGCAATGAGGTCTCCCCTCAGCCTCCTCTTCCCCAGACTAAACAGCTCCAGTTCCCTTAGTCGCTCCTTGTAGGGCATATTCTCCAAGCCCTTCACCAGCCTTGTTGCCCTTCTTTGGACCTGCTCCAGCACCTCCATGTCCTTTCTGTACTGGGGCGCCCAAAACTGAACACAGTACTCGAGGTGAGGCCTCACCAATGCCGAGTACAGGGGCAGGATGACTTCCCTAGTCCTGCTCACCCCACCATTCCTGATCCAAGCCAGGATGCCATTGGCCTTCTTGGTCACCTGGGCACACTGCTGGCTCATATTCAGCCGACTGTCCATCAGCACACCAAGGTCCCTTTCCATCAGGCAGCTTTCCAACCACTCCTCCCCAAGCCTGTAAGGTTGCCTGGGTGATTTAGTGTCCCTCCCTGTATTAGAATGAGTTGGGGCCACCCCAGCGTGACGCAGTTTCTGAGGAGAAAAAAGCCACCTGCTCCCAAAGCAGCCTTCAGCATCAGGTAGCTACAGTCCAGGTTTGGCAGGCCTGAGGTCCCAGGCCCTGCCAGTAAAATGTAGGGTTAAAGTTCGGTGTTTAAATCTGAGCTACTCACTTTGCAAGGACTCTCTGGTTAGTGGAAATCTGTGGACCTCTTTCTGACAGCTTCACATCACAGCTCAGAGAGGAGCAATGGGACAGTTTGGGAGAACCACTAAGTCACCTGCACTTCCTTTTTGTCTGCTCAAGCTCCTTTAATATTTAGATGCCTAAATGAGGTGGGGAAAGTCCACAGGCTCCCCCAGGTAACACTACAAATCATCCAAAGTGCAGCCAAGTGGAGATGGGAGCCCAAGGCTTAGCTCAAGGCAGGGCCCTTGAATCAAGCGTTTGCTTTGCTGATGCTCTTTCACTGTGTATGCCCTAGTTTTTGTCTTTTATTTTTCAGTTAGCGTAACTGAGATTTTCGCTAACATACTTCAGAAAATGGTGCAGATCAATCAATTAAACTCCATTTATTTGCCAAGCAGGGTGTGGCATCGGCTCTAACACTGAGCCTACTCCCACAGATGTCTCTGATAGCCACCTATGACTGAGTCAGTGGAAAGAAATAGGCAATTCTGGGCCATTAATCATCTCCTCCTAAAACAGGAGCTAACATAGATCTGGTCGTGGAGAAGATTTTGCTCCTTCCTATCCTTCCCTACAGGCAGACACGTTGACTGTAGATGTTTGCACCGTGGATGACTCTCCTACGACTCTTGACTACTTTCAGCAGGATGTTCTGTCTTTAATGATGTTTGATGGACTCCACCACCATGAGGTGCCTCATTCTGGTTTCAGCAGCATATTCTCTAGTTGCAAGACTACTAGGCAATTGGGGTAGCAGCACTCATGCTTGTGAGTGGATACGACTGCTAGCTCTGGGGTGGGAGGTTTAATTCCATCACCTCAACGTGTGCTAGAGATGCTTGGAAAATGTGTCTTGGACTAGCTCTGAAGGCAAGGAAAAACCAGGGTGGGATTTAGCTGAAGATTCAAGCAGACATGCCATTTCAGTCCAAAATGGAGATGTCTACATGCAAGGTGCCTACATGACAGACAATGGAGAGCTGGACAGGAGTGTGCAGGAGGCTGTCTAGCTGATCTCCCACAGCAAAATCACTCCCTAATCTCCCTAGCTGCATTGACCACCTTTCCTTTCTATATGAAGGTAGATTAAGCGCTTGCCTTGTGCGTAGACACACACTTGTGGAAGCAGAAATTCAGATGTGGATGCAGAAATTAACCCCGGGCTGCTGCAGAACTTGGGCCTGAAGGGATCATTTCCATCTCCAGCTTTTTATTTCCATGGTTGCTTTGCCACCAGCAGTTCCGCCACCAGGCAGTTCTCCTGCTCCAGGGAAGGCTCAGAAGGCC
The DNA here is from genome assembly GCF_002078875.1 of Numida meleagris. Taxonomy (NCBI): domain Eukaryota; kingdom Metazoa; phylum Chordata; class Aves; order Galliformes; family Numididae; genus Numida; species Numida meleagris. The sequence continues at coordinate 163,492,520 of NC_034409.1, forward strand.
TGTACAAAAGCACTGATTTCTGCAGATTTAGCTCATCCAGAGACCAGATGAATGTCAGAAGCAGGCAGAGAGGGTGCAATATGGGAGAGGCCTCCTTTGCAGGAAGGCAGGACTGTGCTTTTGGGCACCAGCCAACAGTTAGGTCAGCCTATCTGTAATGTAAAACCTCTGGAGGTTTCTAGGCAATTTCAGTCCTAATGCCTCATGCCTTTTGGATGCTTTGAAGGCAGAGCAGCAGCAGTGATAAAGCCAGCTCACTCACCAGGTGTTACCCAAGAGCAAATCTAGGCTGAAAAATGTGCATTGGTGACTAAGGAGAAGTAAGCGCTGCTTCCTTCCATATATGCCAAAGTCTTCAGGTATTCTTTATTTAGGAAGGTGCTTTGGAGAACCTCCCCAGAGTTGGGTTCCCCCTCCTCAAGAAGCCATAAGGATCCCTCCACTCAGCCATCCTTCCCAGTAGATGCATAAAGCCAGCTTGGCACTCCCTGACCATGATGCCCATGGCAGTAGGATCCCCACCACTCTCAGGGCTCTCAATGGCCTCACGTGCAAGGTGGATAAGTGACTGCATCATCAAATGCTGCTCAAGGATGTGGATGCTTTTGTGGTAATTCCATCATCCAGATGTGAGGCCCCTACTCAACGTCTGGATTTCCTCCCTGCCTCCAGCCACTATAACCAGGGTGAATGTGCTGGAGGCCAGAGGTGAAGGATGCCTCCCTCCCTCCTGGGTGACTTCTTCAGATACATCCAGAAGATGGACAATCCTGACAAGCATTGTCAAGGGGATAAGGAGGCCCAAAAAGAAGAACAAAAGGCAACAGCTTCATTCCTTAATGTAGAAAACTCTTCTCCCTCTCATGCACTGTGAGAGAAAGAAAAAAAAACACAGAGTTTGGTGGTACAGGAGAGAGTGACCCACATGGTATGGAAATAAACTGTCTAGAGCTTACAAACACACAATGTTTTTAGAGGACTATCCACAGTAAAGTATCCAACTTTATTATGTACAGGAGCATTCTTCCCTGCACAGGGTTTAATTTTGCTGCTCTGCCAAAGATGTTTCTCCTTCCTCACCTGAGGGTTGGACCACTGCAGGAATGTGATTCAGCCCAGGCTGCTGCCTGCTGTGACCTTTGCCGCGTTGGGTGTTGCATGATACAAGAGATCAGAGATCCTCCAAAAACATGGCATGGCAGGATGCTGATTAACGCAGAGTAGCACCACCTTGGCCATTTTCAGGTCTGTATCTCAGAGCACTTTTTGAAGGCCCAGGAGGCAGAGGAATTTGTTCAAGGCAAAACTACACATCTGTGAGAGAGCTGGAACTAAATCCAAATGTTTTTTGTTTACATACCACCACGCAGCCCAGTACACACAATGAATACAACGGGATTGTTCATTAGGGAGAAGAGGAGGCTAAGGAAAAGTTTATCACTCTCTACAACTGCCTGAAGGGAGGTCGTGGCAAGGTGGAGGTTGGCCTCTTCCGTCAGGTAACTGTGAAAGGGCTAGAGGGAACGGCCTCAAGTTGCAGCAGGGAAGCTTCAGATTGGATATTAGGAAAAATTTCTTCTCAGAAAGAGCAGTGATGCGTTGGAGCAAGCTGCCCAGGGAGGTGGTGCGGTCACCGCCCCCGGAGGTGTTCAAGAACCGTGTGGATGTGACACTGAGGGACATGGACAGTGGGCAATGTGGGGAGGGGCTGATGGCTGAAATAGATGATCTTTGTGATTTTTTCCTGTCTCTATGATTATATGATTCTGTGAGCCCAGGACAAGACCAGCAGTATGCACCAGAGGCATGAGAAGGCAGAAAAATTCCTTTCAATGATATCTAAAAGGAAAAGAGCATCCTGTCTCCATCCTCCCTCACACCCGCAGCAAACCAATCACTGCCCAAATGCCCCTGGGCAGCCTGATCCAGTGGGTGGCAACCCTACTCACAGCAGAGGGCTTGGAGCTTGGTGACCATCAAGGTGCTTTCCAACCCAAAGCCGTTCTGCGATTCCGTGATTCTATGATTCTATGCAATGGCCTTAGCAGAGGTCCTGCTGCCCCTCGCTTCTCCATCAGATGGTAACAGAGAGCCACTGCACAGCTCCCACACCTGTGGCTGCTTTGGACTCAAAGAGGCCGGGGTTCTTCTTTGCATTGCCACCCTCACACGACCTGGGTTTTATTAGCAGTTATTTATTTTTATTTATTTAACCACCTAAACTGATTATCCATTTAACGGCTTTAATCAATTATCTGCGGCAAAGAACTTCTCTGCAACTTAATTAGTAAAGTTCTTCCCTGACCTAGCGGTATCTGATTGCATCATATATAGAGCTTAACTTTGAAATGGCAACACAGTTCATTAAAAATAACTAATAGCTGCAGGGTTTAAAGATGTAAATGTTCATTTTCTTAATGGGAAAAAAAAAAGGGCATGCAGACTCTACCTGTCTATATTCATTATACTGTGTCCACATGGGATGACTCACATTTGCAAAACTCAAGTTTAATTAACATGCTTATTTTTGCAATGATATTTCTCATTATAATAAATTAAATGTTTAAACAGCCAGTGCAAACATTTTGATCCACGACAAAAATGCTTGCACAGTGCTAGTTTAAGCATTTAATTTATTATAATCCTTTCCATAACAAATGCCTTAGAAGTTGATATTTTCACAGCGAAAGGCCATTAGTATTATTTCCTCTGGTAATGTTTAATCCAAGACAATCAAAAATGTAAGGCGTGAACAAAATGGGACTGGAAGCAATGATGATAAATGAGATAGCGGAGGGAGCTGCCTCCTCCGGTAAGCTGCACCGGAGCCTGCAGCTGGTGGAGCTCTGCGGTCGCCTTGTCACCGGCAGCTCGCACACCAATTAATCACAGCACATCCACTCATCCCAGGCACGTTCAGCCGCCGAGAGCATTTGCTCCAACGCAACCTCCCCCCCCAAAAAAACATAGAGGCCATGCCTATGGGTTTCTTTCTGCAGGGCTTCTCCAAGCCAGAGGTTGCTTTCCTCTGGACCCATCACCGCCACGTCCCTAAGTGCCACATTGACACGTTTCAAATGACAAGGGGAGCACGGGATGGATGTGGCTGCTGGTGGGGGCTCAGCGCCGGGAGCAGCGCTGCCCCCTGCCCCGGGGCTGCCGCTAGGTGGGGGTGCAGCTCCGGCAGCGGCACGGCCGAGGCGGGGCGGGGTGGAGGGGGGATGATTTTTAACTGAGCAGCGAGAGGTGGATGCAACGAATCCAGCATCCTCCTCCAACCTGAAAGCTGGAAATGGTGGTTTCTTGCAAGATTTCGGTATCTAAAGGGGGCTATGAGGAAGAAGGGGACAGACTCTTTCGCAGGGTCTGTTGTGATAGGAAAAGGGGAAATGGTTACAAAAGAAGGAGAGGAGATTTGGATTGAATATAAGGAAGAAGTATTTTACAGTAAAGGTGGTGAAGCACTGGAATAGGTTGCCCAGAGAGGTGGTGGGTGCCCCATCCCTGGAGACATTCAAGATCAGACTGGATGGGGCTCTGAGCACCTGTTTGAGCTGTGGGTGTCCCTGTTCACTGCAGGGGAATTGCACTAGATGGACCTTTAATGGTCCCTTCCAACTCAAAAAGATTCTGTGATTCTATTCTGTGATATAGCAGCTCTCCAATTAATGGAGGGTTTACAGGTGTGCTAGGGGACAGACAGACAGACAGAGAGCAGGAGAGGAGGACACAGCAGAGGGACATCTCCCAGAGACCCCACCACCACCTCTGCCAGCCTCCATCCAAGGTTCTCTGTACCTCTAGGAGATACCCTTCTGTCCTCCCAGGGTCTGTACCCCCAGGAGATACCTCCCACACCCCCTCTGGAGCCAGGCCACAAAAGCAGGGTGTGGGGAACCCATATCACCCAGGCACAGGGGGCAATCCCAGCCTTCAAGGACAGGCACGCAAGGACCTGGGCCCCCTGGGTAAAGCCACCACTGCCCAGAGGAACTCTGCACTGCCCCGCGGCCTGGAGGTGATGTGAACTGTATGGGGTGTTTTGGCAATGCTGAGAAGGTAATCTGCAACCCACCCCAGTTTAGTACAGAGTTAAGAAGTGTATGTCTAGAATTAATAAATAAAGTCCTTCAGGGGATATAATTACACTGTGAAGAGCATTCCCAAAATATAACTTGTCAACCAGTTTAGCCAGTTGACAAGCTAGAAAGCAATTGGTGATCTGGGCAGAGCCAAATCAGCAAAGCAGAAGAGAAGTCTCCTCCAGATTTACCTGGGATGAGTGATGGCGGCAGTGATTTTGAAAGAAAAATTCACCAAAATATTCGTGGTCAAGTCAGCAAGTCTTCCCAAACCAGTGAGTTAAGTTCAGAGGTTGCTCATGGTCTGACAGCGGTCTGTCTGAGCAGCCTGATCGAGCTGTAGGTGTCCCTGTTCATTGCAGGGGAGCTGGACAAGATGGCCTTTAAGGGTCTCTTCCAACTCAACGGGTTCTATTCTCTATGAAATACTCTGCCAGAAGATGCCCATTTATTTTTCATCGCTCACCGCTTAACAAGTCACTGCTTCCACAGAAGCTCAGCAGATGAATAAATCGATCTCTCTCTCTCCTTTGCTAATTGCAAAAAGCAAAAAAGAGCAATTTAAGCCGTACGATGGTCATTACAAAAATATTCACTGTGTCTGGGAAATTGAGGGCAACAACATTTTTGCCTAGGAACCTGGGAGGGCAGCTTTATGTAGGCCACAAAGCGCCTTGGGTATTTCTCAGAGTCCTCAAGTTTATTCATGTATTATTTCCTCGGTTGGATATTCGGTGTATTTGTTCCAGCAGGCAACAAACCGAGGCTTCTGTGTATGAGTTTCATCCGCTCAAAATGTGAAAAAATAGAGATCCCCTTAGCACATCCTGCTACAGTAGAAGCAAAGTGTAAAGGAAAAAATTCCAAATATGTAGATTTAAAAATAAAAACACTGAACTTTTTTGTCCCTATAAGGGATTTGAAGAGAAAATACTGGGCTACAGATAGGTCTAGACTTTAATTGTCAAGCTGCCTGAGAAGAGTTGTTGTCCCGAGGTCATTTTAATCAGGTTGCATGTCAGCTTGCAAAATCTCCAAATTAGCTTACAGCTCCAGGAGAGAAAGATGTTTTTATTTCCTGAAGAACGCAAACAGATTGCTGTGACATGTTCTCAGTCATCATGACAGATCAGCTCCCTGCTTTGCGCTGCAAGCTGGGAGGGAAGGCAGCCGCTTCCCCGCTCCTTCTGAGGTTTGGGCATCTCCCGGTTTGTCAGAGACGGGGATGGAGTTTGTAGAAATCCCTCTGAAAGTGAGGTTTATATGCAAAGACTCTGATAAAAGAGATTGACCTTAATTGGGAAGCAAGTTTCTTTCGCATTTCTAACAACCCCCAGGCCTTCCTAGCAGTCTGATGAAAGGGAAGTTGTGAAAAGAAACAATCTGTATTTATGCAGAAGGAACTATCATATCCTGAGCTGTGCAGGGAGTGACAAGGAACCGACTCATCCTTTTTAAAAAAGGATTAATTTGCCGTTTTCTCCCTGAGTTTGTGAAAAGTAAGGCTGTGGGTGGATTTCAAAACAGGCTGAGAGCCGTGGTTGGGTTTCAGGCGGGCGCTGAGCCTGTGTCAGGCTCCCCGCTTTTCTTAGAGGGGTGATGTGCTGCATGGCACAGGTCTAATTCAGTCCCTCGGCTCTGGCATGTTTGGAGGGTTTTTTATTTAACTTCTCCGTGTTCTGATTCATCTGCATCAGCAACAGGCTCCAGCAGGATCGCAGTGGGAGGGGGAAGCAGGAGGGCAGGAGCAAGAAGGTGGCTTGGATTCATCTTGATGGACAGCCAGAGGGATGGCAACAAGCTGGTCACCTGCCTGCTGACCACCAATGGTGATGGACCTGCATCTGAACTAGTCAGTTCTAGAGGGAAAGAAATAGGTGTCTCTACACAGAAATCCCTCCTACTTCTGGCTGCTGGCTATTTTATGCACCTTTTTAAGGTGCATGAATCTATGCTGGGTTGTCCTTGGCAGCAGCCAAGGGCTTGTCACTGCCTGCAGCCAGGAGGGGACATAGGCAGAAGCAGGAGCTCTCCCCAGACCCTGGCACAGCACAGATGTAGGTGCACCCTGGGCAAAGAGGACATGTCACTAGAACAGGGAATGCATAAAGTGGCCCAGGCACTTGTGTATTTGCCATGAAGGAGCCATCCTGAGCACAAGGGGAAATGGTTTCAAGCTACAAGAAAGGAGAATTATAGGGAAAACTTTTTACAATAAGAGTGGTGAAGCACTGGAGCAGGTTGCCTAGAGATCTGTTGGATGCTCCTCCCTGGAGACACTCAAGGTCAGGCTGGATGGAACTCTGAGCACCTGATGCACCTGCAGATGTCCCTGTTCACTGCAGGGGAGTTGGACTAGATGGCCTTTAGGAGTCCCTTCCAACTCTAAGGTTTCTATGACTCTGAGATTCTATGAGGGTCTTTAGAACAGGATAGAACAAGACGGCAGGAATCTCTCTTACAGACAATCCCTGGTGGCAGAAGAATAATGTATTTCCCTGTCTCCAGTCAGGAGAAGTCACCACTGTACATCTCTGGGTAGGAGCTGCCATCTCCTCTCTCCCAAGGGCCTACACACTGGCAACAGAAAACCTTCCTCTTCCCTTTGGTGCAGGCTTCAGGGTTTTTGCTCTCTGGCTCCCTGCCATCAGCCCTGGTGGGACGCAGGGCAAGGCAGCGGTGGCATGCAACCCAGATGTCAACAAGCCCCTAATCCCAAGGGACAGAGCCCCCAGGGGAGGCTCCTGCTGAACCCTCTCCAATTAGGCGTCTTGCCTCCCGCATTGCCTCTGCTTAGCCACTTCGGACCTAATGTATTTTATCGTTCAGCCTTCTGGTTACATTGCTGGGAAGGCCTGTGTGGAACTGCACCAAGATTACTGATTCAGCAGTAGTCCAGCAGTGTGGCTTTGCTTGATTTTCCGAATCAAGCTATGAAATGAGGCTGTCAACTCTTCTTTCCTCAGTGCCATCCCCACGAGGCTGTGCCATGCTGGATGATCAGAGCAGAGGGCCGGGGACGCAGCGCTCAGCCCTTAATGAGCCACAAAGCCAGTGCAGCTCACCCGGGGCTGTCGACCTCTCTGCACCTCTCTCTGCTCAGTTGTGAAAGCGGCTGAAGGGTGAACCTCATGGAACCGGCTGCAGTTGAGCCTCGAGTTCAGATTTGGTGAGTAAACACAGAATAAAAATCAACAGTGATTTGAATGCGTGGCACCCCAGCTCAAATGTCACTGGGATGTCAGGCTCTGCCAGTATCAACGGCGCTGGTCTCTGGGGTGCTCCCATTAAATGTCAGAGCAAATCTAAGCTGTTGCTGTGGATAACAAAAGGTGCAGCAGATAATTTCACAGATGAGGGGACTCTGAAGAGAAGTCATGCCCACTCCTCTGCTTCCGTGAGATCCTGTGGTGGCTCTCCAAGTTTAGAACAGCCAAGAATTTTTTCCTCTTAAGTTGGGTTGGGTTCATAGATGAGCCAGAGCTGCTAAGCTGAGACTTCATGGGGGAGGTAGTGAGGAAGAGGAGAGGCATCGAGGAAGAGGAAAGGCACCATCCCTTTGGATTTGCCTGGTGGGAAGTCAGCCTTGCATGTGTTAATGTCATGGCAGGCTTACTACAAAGGAACAAGAGATGGCTTTCAGGCAGAGCAAGGGGATTACGTGGTATCCCATCTAATCCACTGCCATGGCAGAGCCATTGGCTCCCACTTTCTCAGCACCTCATCAGGAAATTTTCCATCATGCAAACACACAGAGATGAGACTCTTGAGCCAGTTTCTTCCTGGAACAGTAACAACAGTCCCAGCAGTACTGCACCATGCAGACATACCCAGACAAGCGTGGGTTGGGGAGGGCCTAGCGCTGAGAGCTGTCTTATGAAGCCTTCACCAAGTCAAGTGCCTACCACTCACAATCCCAGGCACCCTATAGAGTGCCCTTTTGTGTCTAACATCTGGTAGGTCTGGAGGAGAGGTTGTCATGAGTCATCATTTGGGGTCAGGAAGGTGGTATTTGCACAGTCATTCCACCACGCCCTGTGCTGGGGTCGGTGAGGGTGGCTGGGTGAGAGCCCCGACCCTCAGTGTACAACAGATATCTCTGTTCTCCTTCACTGAGGGTTTTCCATCCCCCAAGGAAAATATGCTAACGGGCTTTAAATAATTAAACAAATCACATCACAGGCAAACCCAAGCTGATTTTTAAAACGCATTATCCTAAGAAGTAGAGAGAAATGCTCAGCACTTTACACCTTCCTCCAGTCTCTTCACACATTAACTAATTCATCGCACGAGGGACCACCCGGTTGCACCCCGACCACGGAGCGGAGGCTTCGTCAGCCTCCTCCATCACTAAAACTGCAGCTGGAGGCCAGGTTCCTTCAGAGCAAACAAGCACATGCCTCAGAGAACAAAGCTCCTTTCATCAGGCCAAGCTTGCCCAGCACGCAGTGTCCCCACAGAGCAGCTCCCAGCCATGAAGAACGGATTTTGCTTCGGGCGATGTAGATCTGGGGCTGTTTTCCATTGGCAGAGACAAGGAAAGCAACTTGAGCATCTTCTCTTGGACACCAAGACCATGTGCAGAGCTATTTGCTCCTCAAGGGGAGGAAGACAGAGGTGGTCCTGTTCACCTCAGGTAGCATAATACTGCAGATGATTACCTAAGTGAGACCACTCTGTAGATTAACTCATTTTTTTCTCCCAAACAACCCCGAATTTCCTGGAGAGAAGCCATTACTGCCTCTGTCAGACTGTCCAAGGACAGGTGAGCTCCTGACGGCAGCAACACAACACTGACAGCAAGAGGAAAATCTTGCTGGTGAGGCCATGGAGGCCACCTCTACCCCCCTCCAATTAGTCTGGTTTCACGCTCCTCAGCTCTGCCCCATGCAGCGCCGCAGCCCCATATAGACAGGCCATAAAGTGTGGAGCTTAAAGTATTTGACAGTTTGCCCTTTAACAATTAGGGAATGTCACGGAAATCACTAACCATGGATCCATGAAAAAAGCCCTGAGAAATAGGGCTGTACAGGGAATAAGGTCCCTGGCTTTTGTCATGCTGTTCTTCAAGAATTTTCTCCCCTCAGCTCTCCACACTGGGCAAGCATGAGGATCCTAAGCAGGCCAAAATTATTATTATTGCTGCTGGTGTTTGCTGTTTGTAGTGGTATGACAACAGCAGTTCCAAATGTGCTAATGCATGGATAATTGATGGATTTTCCCAATTAAAGAGGTATCTACTGGGAGAAACAATATTGTTCTTCCTTCGTCCTCCAGCAGCCATACATCCCTCCCTGCTCAGCTTCTGGCAATGAGGAAAAGAGGAACAATCTCTGTTTTTTTTTAAACAAGGCCTGATAATGCTTGATTTTGTATGGACAGCCATGACAGAGGGCAGAGGCTGCCCAGGAGTGACAATTGCTCTTGGTTTCTCCCTGCTATTCTTTAGACCAAGTTCTTCATAACTCCTAGCTCCATCTGAGCCATGGCACTATCTGACAAATTTTCCAGCAAGAACTTCCCCAACATCACCATGGTGCCCTGACGAAGTGCAGATATCCTTGCAAGCACCTGAAAAGGTGCCTCAGCATCTCCCATCAGACCTTTCTATAGCTCTCCTTGGTGACGTGGCTTGCAGAACATACAGCACTGACAAAGCAAATGAGTTCCCCTTCCACCCAGGAACAGTCAGTTCCCTGTGCCTCTCACTTCAGAGTGGGTTTGAAGCACTTTGGGAGATGAAATGTCTCTTGTTGGTTTGTAAGAGTGCAATTCAGGGCAGAGCTGGGCCCAGGGCTGCTGGAGCAGGGAGTACAGGCAGCGACTCCCAAGCAGCATGGGTGCAAAGGACTGTGCCCTGACATCCATAAAGCTGTTGGCAAAGGCCAGATTCACCAAATTTGGAGGCCGCAGCCATGCTGTGGTTCTCCACACTCATTCTTAAGGAGAAGCCAACTCAAGGGTAAGGATGCTGTTCATTGGTTCTTTTTCACCCCTGGGTTTAGTTTCTTTAATCTGATGTGTTTCGTTCTGTAAGAAACTACTATATTTTATTATCTGCCTGGTTGGGGATTTTTGTTTGTTTTTGTGGTTGCTGTTGTTTTATAAGGATTTGAATGCAGGGGAAGAAGCATTAGAAACATTTGGATGTTGTACTGAGGGACATGGTTTAGTGGGGAAATACTGGTGGTATGTGGACGGTTGGACTGGATGACCTTGGAGGTCTTTTCCAGCCTTAGTGGTTCCATGATTCTGTGAATCTATGATTATAGAACAGATCAGAAAAGCTTGATGTAAGAAACTAAATGAAAGAACAGAGCACAGGTGAATAGGTGATTATACTTGCTAGAATCAATCCACACAAACATCTCACAGAGGTAACAAAGGCCAAAGGAAGATAATAAAGGTGCTTAATACGTTTTCAGAAGGGTGAACAAAATGCATGTTTCAGGAGGCAGTATTTGTGGAAAATATTCTGGTACTGGAGATGCCTCTGAGATGACCTCATTGGAAGAAATCTCTTGAGTCAGGCCATGGAATTATTAGAGGAAAGGTGCATAGATCAGAAAAGAGAAATATCATTGATTCGTGGGAGCTCTTGGATGAGAAAATAAAGCTTGGCCTTTGCTACAAAACAAAAAGAAAATTATCAGAGTTCTCATCAAAGTGGAAAGAAGCCTCTGGGAAAGAAAAAGAGATTGACACTACTAAGTTGTTTAAGATAATAACTACCTCCAAAGCAGCAAGACCTGATTTGAGGTTAGGAAAGGAAGTAGCCTATGAGCAATTTACATAGGATAGCTACAAAAGAGACCACATTGTTAAAGGTAGGAAGGAAAGCACATAATGACAGCTAGTTATTTTTATTTTATTTTATTTCACTGATTCAAGGCAAACAGAAGGCACAGCCACTGGCTAAATTAGGAAGAATATGATGAAGACATATGGATAGAGGAAATTTGGCCCTGGGGAAAAACAAATCTGCCTTTTGTGTCCTGGGGTGAGGAGGAGCCAAGTGTGATGGGCCATGTGCAGGAGGGATGGGGAAGATGCGAGCTGAGAGCAAGGTCCTGTCTCAGTGCATCCCTTCGCTGTGGTCTTGCTGGAGACATGCCCAAGCAGGGCAATGGGAGATGCCAGCTTCTCCCAAAGTCTCAGGGCAAAGGGCATCGCTGGGCTTTCCAAGAGCCTTGCACAGAACAAACAGTGGTTTTGGTGTCTGAAATTTCACACGTTGCCACATTGGCTAAGGAAAGGAGCACGATGCTGGCATGGAGTTAGGGGGAAAAGAGGACAAGTGAGCCCCTGAGGGGTGCTGCTACATCCAGGGTCACCACAGGGACCTGCGGCGAGGACGTTCATACGTGTTAGTTCAACTGTTGGCCCCACTGCAAGAAAGAAACCTTAAACTTTCTCCAAAACCTCAGGCTGAGATGGGTTAAATATGAAAGCCAACATCTTCTTTCTCTTTTTCTGTAGGACTTGTTTCCTCCAGAGGACTCTGGTTATTCTTAAGAGAGGTCCAGTAGAGATGTTGAGTACGTGGGACCTGAGTCACCGCTGGATTATGGCTGTGATGATGTAAAAGTATGGGAAAGTGCCTCATGAATTTCTGCTCAGGCCATGACAGAGTTCAAATAACTATTTGGGACACTTAGAAAAAGGAGATAAAGCACATAAGGAAGCAGAAGAGACTTACTGAAAGGCAGGGTGCATTCAGTGTGCAGCCAGACCAAAGAGTTCTCATTTTTAATATTTCCATTTCCCCTTCTAAACTTTTTCCAAGCTGTGAAAAATAATGAGAAAATGTGCTTCCTTGAGACAAGCCCGCGCTATCAGCTAAGCAACCTCGCATTCACTGCGGCGCTCCAAGTACTCTGGAATGCTTTTCAGCCCAGAGGATAATGGTATCAGACGACCAGAAAAGCTGTCCTGTAAAAGACTGTTATTATGATTTCCAGCCTCAGAAGTTGGCTTAATCCAGCTGAGCACACACATGTTATTTAGAGAGGAGACGGCGCTCAGACGCTACTATCGGCGTCATCTTCACTGCAAATGAAGAATTCAGCCGGTGAAAGGCGAGCTGTGTTTTTGTCCCCAGCCCTACAAACACCAGCTCTGCACTGGCTGAATGCGGGTCTGTTTGCACGGGTGTTCATCTGCCCCAGCCCCACTTGCCCCATTGCCACCCCATCCATCACCTCCATCCGCACTCCCATGAGCAGATCCCTGAAAGCAGGGGTTAATGGTGGGCTCCGTGGCAAACCTCCCTGGCACGTTTCCACACGGGAGATGAGCGCAGGGGCCTTAAAATAAATCTGTCTTTCTAAAGCAGCGACGCTAAATGGAGGTTTGAGATCAAAGGCTGGGATTCTCACATTTTGCCAAGATAGACATATCCATTCACAAGATTGCCGTGTAACAAAATACTTGCTAATGAAGGGAATCATAATCTTATTATTAGCCCCAACCTACAACAGTGTGTCATTCAGGAGTGGAATAGAATTTGCCCTACTTTAGGAAGTTGCACAGTGTGCTTCTCTTTTGATTTAATGAGCTGCGATTGTGTTTATTTTCAGCAGCAACCATGCCTGTTAATTTTTGGCCAGGATCTGATGGCTAACGATGGAAATCAACAGGATGGATGGGACAGGGTTTAAGGATAGAAAATGCGAGTGGGTGTCCCCAAGAGATGTTCCTGAGCCATGCAAAGGCAATGTGCTGTGCAGGTGCCGTGCTTGACTGCTGTGCTGCTTCAAAATGGCTTTCAATCCAGTGGTCAGATCTGCCTCTGGGGGCAATGAGCCCCCGTGGGACAGGTTCACTACCTGCCCCTCTGCTGCTGAAGTCCCAAGGGTTTGTGTTCAGTAACTGAGTCAGGAGCCCCTGACTAGTTGGATAAGCAACGTGGAGTAATGTGGGAGCTTATAAATGGGAGGGAGATCAATTTTATACACGGTATGATAGGGATAGGACGAGGGGGAAAGGTTTTGAATTAAAAAAGGGGAGATTTATCTTAGCTGTTAGGAAGAAATTCTTTGCTAAGAGGGTGGTGAGGTCCTGGCACAGTCTTCCCGGAGGAGCTGTGGGTGCCCCATTCCTGGTGGTGTCAAGGCCAGGTTGGATGGGGCCCTGGGCAGCCTGAGCTGGTGGGTGGCAGAGCCCATGGCAGGGGATTGGAATTGGATGGGCTTTACAGTCCCTTCCAACTCAAGCCATTCTGTGATTCTATTAAATACAAATATAAAAAGTCCTCTTTAGCTGATGTGGTTAGCTTACGCACCGCTCAGAAGAGCAAAAGTGACATGCGCTTATGAAGAAGTCACAGAATCACAGAATCATAGTTGGAAAGGACTCTTAAATGGACATCTAGCCCAACTCCCCTGCAATGAACAGAGAAACCTACAGCTGCATCAGAAGCTCGGACTCCATCCAGCCTGACCTTGAGTGTCTCCAGGGATGGGGCACCCAACACATCTTTGGGCAACCTGTGCCACTGCCTCACCATACTTACTGTACAAAACTTTCTCCTTGTATCCAGTCTAAATCTGCCCTCTTTTAGTTTGAAACCATTTCCCCTTGTCCTGTCACAGCAGACCCTGCAAAAGAGTCTGTCCCCTTCCTTCTTACAGCCCCCCTTTAGGTACCGAAAGGCCTCATACTGAGCTCATTCAAGGGATGGGAAGAAGGAACCCCAGAGCTCTTGCCCTGCTATGTAGGACAAGCCCCGAGATCACTGTGACCACTTTAAGCAAGAAGATGACTTTCCCCCACACACTTTGCGTGTCCCCAGAGCCTTAGTGGCAGCTCAGCCTGTGCCCTGTTGGGGTGCTCTGTGGGGCAGCCATCAAACTGTGCTGTGCCCACACCTCAATCCACACACACTCTGCTGATTTCTTTGGCAAGCGTGTCAAAGCAGTTAAAAAGATATTGTATTAAAAAAATAATAAAAACATTTTTAAAAAATTAGCTTTTACTACTGCCTTCTGCAGGGGCACCTCTCCACAGCAGCCCGGCGTAGTGCTCGCTGCGTGGACATTCCCTCTCCATCGCTTCCCCTCCCCGCTCTCCAGCGCTGCCCCTGGGCCCCAAATCCCCACTCCCCTCCTCCCGGGGGTGCGGCCGAGGGGAGCAATGTGCTCTCTGTCCGGGCAGGGGCGGTGCGAGGGCCGGGCCGGGGCGGTGCTGCCCGGCGGGGAGCGGGGAGCTCGGGGCAGCCGCTGCCGCAGCCATGGCCGAGGGCTCGGAGAAGGTACCCATCGCCCGAGCGGGGCCCGAAGACGTGGAGCAGGGCCTGCCGCCTGTGAGTGCCGCCGGGACGGGCTGAATGAGATGGGCTGGGGCAGAATGGGATGGGATGGGATGGTTCGGGAGACAGCGGGTTGGATCAGAATGGGGCAGGGGTTGTTTGGGATGAGATAGGTCGAACTGGAATGGGACGAAATGGGATGGATCAGGAGGGGTCTGCTTAGACCGTGATGGGACAGGTCAGGATGGGGTAGGATGGACTGGATTGGAACGGATTAGAATTGGTCAGGATGGGATAGGATGGATCGGATTGGAATGGGACAATTTGGGATGAGACTGGTCAGAATGGGATGAGATGGGATGGGTACATTTGGATTGTAATGAGGCAGATCAGGATAGAATAGGATGTGTCAGGTTGGAATGGGTCAGACTGGAATGAGTCAAGATGCAATGGGTCAGATCGGGTTGGGATGGGATGGGGTTCACCAGATCAGGACTGAATTGATGAGTTGGGTTTAGACAGGATGGGATGGATTGGGATGGGACGAGTTGGGACGGGACCAGCTCTATTAGGATGGGATGAGACAGATCGGGTCAGGTCAGGTTACACTGGATCAGAGATGGAAGAGTCGGGTGGGTCAGAAGCAGGATGTGGCAGAACAGGCGGGTTGGGCTGGGAGATGACGGCCAGCACAGCTGGCTCAGGATGGGGACCTCAACCAGTCCCATGAGGTTGGGGTTCCTGTTCCAGCACTGTGCTCCCTGCAGGCGTACATGGCAGCGGTGCCCCCTCCAGGGCCAGGGCGGCTGCTGAAGGCAGGGGCCACGGTGCTCATCGCTGGGGCCCTTCTGCTGCTGGCTGGGGCCATTGGTGCCTTCTACTTCTGGAAAGCCACCGAGCGGCAGGTGAGCACGGCCAGCCTGGCACAGGCTGCGAGTAACATGGGGCACGGGCTGGAAACTTGCATTACAGGGTCGATAAAGAGGTCTTTAAGCAGGTCTTTTTTTTCCCCCATACTTAAAAACAACCAAAACCATATAATAATTATATTTATCGGTTGTGGGGATGGAGGCTCCTGGAAGCACATTTCTTACTCAATGTGCAACATATCTCCAGGAGCACAGACTCTACATTGATTTCTGCTCGCACATTCTCAGCAAACTCCAAGCCCAGCCCCTCCCCAGGGATTCACATCCTGGGCAAACTCCGGCCCTCAGGACAAAACCGGCATTGAAACACGTACATTCCTTCCCCACACCACGGCATGCTCAGAACAAGTCCCACCTGGACCCCGACGCGTGCAGTGCTATATTTAACCCATGACCAGCTCGCCCATTGGTGGGCTGTGTGACGGTGCGTGCACAGAGGCATTTATGGTTAACAGCTGTGGAACAACTTTTAAAGCCGTGATACATTTTCTTGTTTGCATTTTCTGGAGTAGATAAGAGGCGCTGTATGCAAAGAACAAAACTAAGAAGCTGCTGACCAGTTTACTCATTACTTTCAGAAGCATCACGAGCATTCTGCTATGTTAATATATAAATTTCACTTTCCGTTTACTTAAGTTTCAGGTTAAAACATATGTTAAGCATGACGGTGCCCACCTGAATTTAGGTTGCTCCGTTAGCACAGTTCAGGTCTGTGGGTTTACTTTGGAAGAAGCTTTGCATAGCTTTCAGCCACACTCCAGTCCCATCAAGGAGATCCTTGTGCGAGTCCTGGCAGCAGAGCAGAGCTCCCTGGGAGATACATGCATGCACGTAGCAATAATGCAGGTAGTCAGAGAAAGTACAAGGCTGAACACCAAAAAAAAGACAGGACACATTGCTGATCCCTAGGCCAGACTGCAAGTGCCATCCTGCAGGCTCTTGAAAGAGGACAGGGACATCCATGGGTACACAGGCTGGCAGGGACACAGTGCATAACAGGACAGTTTCCCTTTATGTATTGCTCCAGCCATCTGAATCCTGGTTTCCAAACATAGAGCCATAGAAAACCCCATCAGGAAGGGACCCATAAGGATCATCGAGTCTAGCTCCTGCCACATACAGGGCTGTCATTAAAGCTCGAAGCCAAATTCCAGGCGAATGCATTGGGAAAGGTGGGAAGCATTTTTCCAAGGTGCCTCCAAGCTCAAAAAGCTGCATGGGACTTGCAAGGGCTTAGGAAGCAACTCTACAGATCACATTCATAAAATAGCTGAAGGTAGACTTACTTATTGTAAATCTCCGCGTTCTCTCATAACTGACAGTGGTAATAAAAGGTCTCAACTCGGGCTCAGCCCTGAGGAGGGAACGCTGCGTGCATAGGTCTGGGTCTGTGCACCACGTTCAATTGGAGCCTGAGATAGTGGAGAATGCGGGCCTGCATGCGTATAAGTGGGGAACCATAAATCTTCAGCACTGTCGACTTCCCTGAGTGACGGTGAGGGACAAAGAAATTTGTCTCTAGCTGTCAGCGTGAATTTTTCGTTACAATGCTACAAGGCTTTTTCTTTTTTAAGACCAAAAGCAAGCTGCTCGTGTAGCACTTTTATCAAGACTGCACAAGAGAATCATAAAAACCCTCCGCAGATTGTGGTCGCGCAGCAAATACAAACAGTGACGGAGCACTGGCACAGGCTGCCCAGAGGCTGTGGGGTCTCCTCCTTGGGTATCTCCCAGAGCCGCCTGGATGTGGCCCTGGGCACCCTGCTCTGGGTGTCCCTGCTGGGGCAGGGGCTGGAGCAGAGGGACCCAGTGGGCCCTGCCAGCCTCAGCCATGCTGTGGTTCTGTGAGTAGAGCCATGACTGTCAGATTGACCCACCACCCGGTTCAGGAAGAAGGCAGTGCACAGTGTTAGCCTGTCACTGCTCTGTTATCTATTGCAGGTGTACAATGTTCACTATACCATGAGCATTAATGGAAAAGTGCAAGACGGATCGATGGAAATAGATGCCGGAAACAACTTAGAGACATTCAAAACAGGAAGTGGGAGTGAAGAAGCTGTTGAAGTTCATGATTTTCAGATTGTAAGTACTGCCACGCGTCCCTCACACCCCTTGTTCCCATGCCTACACTGCGCTGTCCCAGCTCTCAGCTGCTCTGCCCCGGCCCGTCAGAGGCTTCTGTGCCCTCACTGCCCACACCGACATCCACGCTCTCCTGACCTGCTCTCACAGCAAGACAAGCACTTCCCTCCAAAACAAAGTCCATGTGTCCTTTTGGGGTAGTTCTTGCCAAGGTTCTCTCCAACATGGATCAGGCTGCATCATGTTTGGCTCCATGCACACTTTCAAATCCTTGAAATAGAGCTGCAGCCTGTGCCCTCGGGATCATGCTAGGAAAACTCTCTGGCAGGCTGTGCCATAGACCTTGCATGATTTTGTAGGATTTGAACTGATTTTTTGTGCAGTGCTGCAGGAATCTTTTTTCAGGACAAAGGTGCTTTAATTAATGTTCTCAGGTGCAAAACATTTAACTTCAAAGTCCTCCCTAAGTCAAAGCAGCACCTAAAGGAAAGGACACCAGCAGGTGCCAGGAGGATTGCTCCCTATTCTAGAAAGCAGAGGAAATCCAGCTCTATGGCTTCTCCACAAATACAAGCAAATCCAGGCCAGGAGACTGGGGACCCAGCTTGCCCAACAGCTGGAGTTCAGCCTTTACCAATCTCTAGCAAACATCACCATAGCAACATTAATAGCAGCTGAATAAGGGCACCTGCAGCAAGCTCTCATCGTTCATCTTCACTATTCCACATCTGCATAAAGGCACCAGGTCAATGGAGAGATGCTGAAGTCACATCACCTCCAGGTGTGCTGCTGGCTGACCTCACAGCTGGGTCAGATCAGCTCCCCAAGCGTGGCTGCTACCCACCAGGGCTGTGCCTGATCACAGTCACAAGTGCCAGGCTCAGTGAGAGCCAAGGGACTTTGCCAGTTGGGTTTTGAGCTGAGAATGGACATAAAGGAGAAAGAAGGGCATTTCCAAAGGCCAAGCATTTACGTTAGCATCTTTGGATTGATTGGCACAGCTCGGATGATTGCGTGCTCAGCAAAGACTTGGATTTAAGGGTAGATGTGGTGCTGAGGGACATGGCTCAGTGGGCATGGTGGTGATGGGTCAGTGGTTGGACTGGGTGATCTTAGAGGTCTTTTCCAACCTTCGTAATCCTATGATTCAGCAATGCTGAGCTGCTCCCAACACGCTCCGTGTACCACAAGGTCCTGCTCCTTTGTGCATCCATCCCTGCACAGCCATCCCTGCTCGCTGCTTTTGGGGCTGATGGGAGTCTGTCCAACTGCAGAAGGCCTGCAAGCAGGTGCTGTAAGGAAGCACTCAGCTGGAGGCTAGCCAGAGCACCAGCACACCTCGAACAGCACTAGGTATTTATATTTAGGTGGTTGAATGGAGCTTGCGCAATACTATGAAAAACATCCAGATTTTGCTGTCTACAGGTGTCTAAATTTGTCCAAATCATCTATTAGAAATGCCAGCATGGAGGCCATCTATGTAAAACACCTCCATTTGTCAGGAGCAGAGTGGAAAACTTCACGTAATTTTAGCTTTATAATTCCGGTAAAGCTGCTCTAGGCACTAGGATAACATCCCAGAGTGTGCCGGTGTGTCTAAAATAAGACTTGACGTTCAGACGAGAAGCTCAGCGATAGTGTTGGCTGGCACAGTGCAAGAGGTTTATGGGGTGGGGGACACGGAGGGCTGCACCCAAATGTCTGTCCTATTCCTGTAGGGCATCACTGGCATCCGATTTGCTGGAGGAGAAAAGTGTTACATCAAGGCCCAGCCCAAAGCTCGCGTGCCCGAGGTGGATGCCATGACCAAGGCCAGCCTCTCCTCTGAACTGGTAAGGACTACTGGTATGAGGGGGAATGACCAGGGGGCCTCGGGGGTATGAGAAAAGGCGAGGTAGGAGGCTGCAATGGGGAAGTATGGAGGAGGCAATGCAAACAGCGACAGGGATAGAGCCCAAGGGAATGCTTACCAACACTAGAGCAACTCCACCCATTGAAGATTATTGCAGAAATTCAGCTAACTACAAAGAAATAACAGTAAAATGTTAAGAATTTACCTACTTAGCCTGCATCAGGCTTCTTTATAGAACACTGTGTTGACTACATTTCATGGACCCCGCATCACAAAAGTTGCAGTACTCACCCATGAAAACCGCTCCCATCTCATTCATATGAAGTCTGTTGCTTCAGGCCCAGGTTTCCCACATCATAACAGGAGCACAAACAAGGGGCCCATAGCTTGGACCCCGCAGGAAAGCACAGGCAGGGCAAACAGTGCTGCTGGCAGCACAGTGCAGGCTTTGCCATGACAGCGGTTTTAATATAGATTGATAAATGCTGAGTTCATCGCAACAGCTGAAAAGTTACAAAATCCTGAATGGATAGCCAGGCATACAAAGTCACCTTTTATTTTTTCTAATCTGAAGGACATGGTCAGCGGGCATGGTGCAGACGGGCTGACGGTTGGACTAGATGATCTCAGTGGTCTTTTCCAACCTTAATGACTCTATGATCCAAAGGCAGTCCCAGCTAATCCAGCTTCCACCTGGCTACAACCAGCCCAGTCCCTGCCCTGCTTCCTGGAGGCGCATCACATCACTACACCAGCACTGCTGTAAATTGAACTCACTGCCATCCAACCAAGCAGGCTGCTTAATGCTACTGCTGGAACATTAACCTCGCCCCTGTTGCTTGACTTTTCCGGTTAAATGAACGACCAGTGTGGCAAAGCAGTATTTATTTTTCTACTTGGAGGATGTTCTCCTTCTGATAAGCACATACCTCTGAGTACTTAGGGTGCTTTCTTACAGCACATATAACCAACACTGCCTATAAAGAAGGCTGGTGAAAATAAACTCGTGTAGGTGCCCGAAGTCTGCCCGCTCACCAGTCAGGATAATTTCAAAACAGAAACAAAGGGTATTTTTATGACAGAAAACTGGATTTTCTTATTTCTGATGCCGATGGAAACCTAAGGAGGAGAAAAAAAAAATAAAGAGCTGCTCTCACTAGACAGATTGGATAGCAAACTTCAATGAGTCAAGACCTACAAAGAAATCAATAAACACATTAAAGGAACAACAACTTGACAGAATAAATTGATCTAGTCAGTTATGTAACGAGTTTTGATGGCTTTTACGGAAGCAATTTAGAATTTTAACTTTGAAATCATACTGGTTTTCATGATTCACAAGTTGGTTTTCTTTTAATATTTCACTGTTGCTATAAAATACTTACACATTTTATGTAAAATAATACTTTGAACTAACGACTTTAAAGAATCAATCACTGGCATTTGCCTATGTTACTTTGAAGATACAAACCAAAAACCTGCAGGGTACACTTCAAAAAGGCAGGCTGCTCTAGCTCGCACTTCAAGCTTTTGGTCAATTGAATTGCTTTTACTGAACAAGACCTTTAATCAGAGCCATCACGTTGACTTAAAACTGGAAGCTGCACCAGCTCTCGTACTGTAATCCTCTGCAAAACTTGCAAAAAAGACTTTTTTAACATCTATTGTAAACAGAGCCATAGCTCAAGAGAACATCAAATGAGAGCAGGCATGACAGAAGAACGGGGTCTCGTTTTCAGCTGGCCTATTTCACTGCTCATCCCTCTAAGCTGGTGGATGCCCACAGGTTTTACTACTGAAATCCTGGCATCTAGGCCTGAAATTTCTCTCATACATAGGGCAAAAGTATGCTAAAAAAGAGAGGGGTGAAACCACAACCCCAGCAAAACCTGAGAGCAGCTTTGCCTCTCATTTCAGCAGTGGCAGCCGCTGCTCCTAGGTTGGCTCATCACGATCAGCTCACATTCATGAAATAAAGGCCGCGCAGCATTAGTTGCAGCTGATGATTACACAAGAATTAGCAGCAGGCAGGCACATGACTGCTCACTGAACTAGCAAAGGATTTGTTGTGCTCTTCTCTTTGCAGGAAGATGAAATCATGCCTGTTAGATTTGACGAAAACTCTCTTATCTGGGTGGCTGCAGATGAGCCCATCAAGCACAACGGTTTCCTAAGCCAGAAAATTTTAGAGCTTTGTGGGGACCTTCCAATTTTCTGGCTTCGACCTACATATCCCAAAGGTAACGCTTCTCATAGTTCAAAAGTATTAGAATCAAACTGCTCAGGCAGCTGGAATGCCACACCTGGCCAAGGGCTGGGGACCAGCAAGCTCACAGTCTGGGACCGTGCCCTGCTGTGTTTCCCACTCTGCTTCTCAGAGGACTTCGGTGGAGGGGAGGGATCAGCTTGGCAACTGACAGGTGAAGTTTGTGAGGTCCTGGAGACCATCCCTGTTCTGAAGTGTGGTCATCACACACAGCCAAGCTTAGCAAAGGTGTTCAGGAGTTACCAGGGCGATGGCAACTTCTCCAGGTACATCTCAGGCCTGGAAGGAGAAGAGAGGGCTTGAAAAGACCTCCTTGGTCCAGCTACTTTTAAAACACTGGGAAAAATAAATAAATACAATTTGAGAGCACTTGGGAATCCAAGCAAGCTGCCATTATCTTCCATTTTTCTCATGACCTACTGGGTAACAAAAGAGCAGTGTCAAAGCCGCTCCCAGGTTCACTGCCTGGACTTGGGAGCAGGGCACCGGTCTGTCACAAAAGCACTTTAGAAAAATGAGATGCATGTATGATGGTCCTCATGAGTGCTGGCAGCTGCTGCTGAGGTAACATCAGTGATTGTGCTGGGAGTTAAAAGCATCTTCTTATGTCTGCTTGGCTTCAAAGGAAGGAATATGGGGGAAAAAGCAAACCTCACCCCCCCNCCCCCCCCCCCCCCCCCCCCCCCTTTGGAATGACACTGGTTGCTTATAACGCACAGGAAAGCAAGGAGCTCCCATTGGGATGCTTAGCAAGTTCTCCATTCTGCTGTTTGGTCTTCCCCCCTACCCCCCCAGTTCTAGCTTTTCTTCAACACACCACTGAAATCTGGATCTGTGGATAAATACAAGGACATGTTCAAAATATGGTTATTTCCTCAGATAAGCAACGAGAAAGGAGAGAAATGAAGAGAAATAAACGCCAGTCCGAGTCAAACTTTGATGCAGAAGACATAGCAGCTGCTGCTGAGGAAGTGAACACCAGGTCCACACCCACCCAGCTGACTCGAGAGCTCGGCCCCGAGTCAAATGAAACCAGGCCAATGCAGCAGGAAAGCGATCAAACACTTAACCCAGACAACCCATACAATGTGAGTATTTGCACCACAGAGCACAAGACCACTGTGGGCAGGTAATACTAATGATGGTTTTCTCTTCTATTTATTTAAATCCGCACACTCGGCTCATTCAGTTTTTCCCCAGGAAGTACAGACCGGTGAAACATGTCTACTCCTAAGTTCAGAAAGGTCTTCTCCCAGTCTTCTCCCTCACTCAGCCCTAGTTTTAACTAAGCCTCGGCCTGAAGCAAGATGAAGCGCTTGCGGTGGCAAGATTAAGATGAACTGATGAAAAGTTGCTTTTGAAGGGTTCCAAGGCCCGTCAAGAAGTACTAGAGGATGATAAACCAGAAGCTGGTCTTGATCAGGTAGCGGTACCCCAATATTTACTGGCAAAGCATGAATCTAGTAGCTAGGACCTACACCACGCTCTCCAATACCAACCAGCATCAGACCCCTACAGAAGAAGAAAGTGGTAGTTAGCGTCTGGTTTCAGATATTAGGAGTTAAGCCAAAACATGGAATCATAGAATGATTTGGGTTGGAAGGGACCTTAAAGTCCATCCAGCTCCAAGCCCGTGCCATGTGCAGTGCCACCCACCCGCTCAGGCTGCCCAGGGCCCCATTCAACCTGGCTTTGAGCACCTCCAGGGATGGGGCACCCACAGCTTCTCTGGGCAGCCTGTGCCTTACCGCCCTCGTAGCAGAGTTTCCACCTAAAAGGAGATCTGCTCTCTCAGCCTGCTCTCCATCAGGAGGACAGGCTCTCTGGCAAGCAGCTCACGGAGGAGAACCTGTTCAGAAGCAGCAGTAGCACGTGGAAGGTGACCACTGGGACATTTGTTGCTGCTCTCCGAAACAAGGCAGCATACAGCAGTACAGTAGGCAGCTTCTAGTCTAGTGCACCAGCGCCAGAGAATTTACACCCACCATTTGGTGCAGCAGGAGTAAGTCTCTTTAATACAACACTGTTACAAGATAAATGCCTCCTGCTTTGGAAATAAGTCCCAGCTTTGACTTGACATTTATGCAACAGCAGGAGATCGTTATGCTGTGACAGCATTTTGCCGAGTTGACATCCCTTAATTAAACTCAAATTAATCACTCCAAATAAAGTGGATCTAAACTGCCTCTCATGAGGTCAGTAGAATAGCAATGGCTGCGGAACTCAGCTTCTCTTTGCACCCACTACCGTGAAAAGCCCGTGAGGCCCCAGTTTTCTTTTTCTCTGGGAGCCGCAGCAGAGCAGTTGCTGCAGCTCCACTCTCCCAGCCAGAGGGATATAAGCCAGAGTCACAGCTTCCAGCTCCCCACACTTCCTCCATCCCGCAGGGCAGGACTCACCTTCATTAGCAGTTACCCCATGGATGCCTCTAGCCAAGCTTTCCTTAGAGGCAGATTTGTTTAACTCCACAGGACCGTTAATTATGTTGTCGGTCTTTCCCCCAGGATGGAAGGAACCATGCTTACAACTATTTCTCCCCTCACCCACTGCATAAAGGGAGTCTGGACACGAAGCTCTCATGTAGAAGCTCACACTGCTGGCATCTAAACCCAAGGAGGAAAACTCGAGGGAACCAACATCCCTCCCTTGCTATCAGGTTGGGGAAGGAGACTCCAAAGGCCTGAGCTCAACCAAGCAGCCCCCCGCACCACGCACCAGCCTGGAGAGGAGAATGCATCCTCTGTGCCCCACTGCTGCGGTGTGCTGCTGGCTTCCAAGTGAAAAACACTCAGGGCAAGCTTAGATGCCAGCATCTGTTGTTTGCTGCTGCTTTTCTCAAAGTGTTCTTGAAAAAAAAAAAAAAAAAGAACAGTTTAGTTTCAAAATTAGAATATTCAGTTTGTTTGGTGGTTGTTTTTTTCCCCCCAAAATAGGAAAATGATTCTGAAGGGAGAAGGCAAAGGCAAGAGCCTGCTTTTAAATATTTCATACATGCTGTGTTCCATGCAACTGCATACTGTCAGGTACAGAACAGGCAGAAATCCCACTGTCCACAAAGCAGCTCAGTGTGGCACTGGGGGAAAAAGCTGAATGAAAGACAAGGGAGGGTTTTCTGAATTAAAAAAATATTACGATATAAAAAACATTAAAAGTACAGCAGAAGCTTCAGATGTGGTCATCTACATAAAAGACCCCTATGACTATATTCCAGTGCTTTCCATCACTAACATTTATACCTTGGGGGTTTTACTGCTGCTGATCTTTTGCAAAGACTGAAGAGTAATAACAGATTCTGTTAGAGTTCTGGTTTTTAGTTTCCGTTTTCACACGGGCGATTGCACCAATTCTACATCTCCCCCAAGCACAGCAGAAGGGAAAAAGCAAGGTGCGCCGGTCAATTAGTGGGAGTGCTGTGCAGCTCAAGGCCGAGGTTTCAGAGATGATAACGCTCCCATTTTGCGTTTCAGCAACTGGAAGGCGAAGGGATGGCTTTTGACCCCATGCTGGATCACCTAGGCGTGTGCTGCATCGAGTGCAGGAGAAGCTACACGCAGTGCCAGAGGATCTGCGAGCCTCTGCTGGGCTACTACCCGTGGCCATACAACTACCAGGGCTGCCGCACCGCCTGCCGCATCATCATGCCCTGCAGCTGGTGGGTCGCTCGCATCATGGGCGTTGTGTGAGAAGGCTCTGGGTTCCTGGAGGAAGCGAGCAGGAGCCTGACCACGCCAAACTGATGAAAGACTACGACCAAAGCGGCGTCACCAACCCTGGCTCTTAAATCCGAACGCGTGTTACTGTGCTAAAAGCAAGGTCAGGTATTCTCAGTGTAAATAAACTCTTAAATTAATGTGCCGTTAGCTTTACCATTAATGACAAAGAGTATACTAGCAGTTACTGAATTCAAAACTAAGATGTCCCAGAACCAGACTACACTAACTTTGCTCACGAGCTGGTTTAGCAGTCTTAGAAGCTTGCTCATAAATCCAAATTCAGACTTTCGTAACAAAACCCTCTCTCTGAGCTAGACGTGAAAATTTATGTCCAATTAGGCAACTAGCTAAACTTGTACTCTTGGGAGTACCTTTCATCCACGTAGCTTACCTAAATAAATCACAAGTTAAGTCGCTCCCCGTTGCTATTCGTACAGGGCTGCCAGGTCATTATGAATGGTTATAAACCAATTACAGCATACCTTTCCCACAAAGCTGCTCCAGGGACATGGGAAAGCTCACATCATGCTTAATCAGAAACCAATGGCAGGAAGAGGGGCTGCAGGATGGAATTTGCGTGGCTGCAGAATCAAAACCCTTCGCACATCCCAACATCAAAGCTGCCCCGGCATCAAGAATCTTGTATCCATGATACCACCACAGTGTCTAACAACCATCTGCCATCCGGCTACCACAGCAGAAGTATTTACACCCAACTGCAGGCCAAAGAGTCTCAAGACCCTTCTGAATCTACAGGAGCCACTGTTGTTTATAAACCCTTGAACTAGACACTTCTGACACAAGATTACAGCCCCTCCTTATTGCACATGGACAGCAGTTGTTTGTGCCAGCTCCTCAAGCTTTGCTGGAGCTAACTTCTGTTCCCTAGAAGAGAAATTGCTTACTGGTAAATGAGAGGGGGAAAAAAAAAGATTTTAACTTCACCCTTGTTGCTCAGGCAAACTGCAATTAGAGGGATTGATCCTATTATGTATTAAATCTCTATGGAAGGTACTGAGCTGAAATACACAAGACGGTATGACTTAGGATTGCTAGTCTTTGAACAAAAATAGAAGCATTATAGTGCCTTCATGCGTATGACATCTTAAACTCTACCGCTGAGTTCATGGACCCATCGTTATAAACAAAAAGGTCATTTTTTTTTTTTTAAAGTTTGCTTTCTGAAGCATTCATTTTTGTGACTAAACAGCTCCCGAGATGTTGCAAGCCTAGTAATATTATTAACATTGCATCTCATAGAAAAGAGGAATTAATGTGACATAATCGTGGCTTAAAGAAAATAAAGAAACCTCATGCAGAATGCTAAACAGCGTATCTAAAAAGCAAAGTGTTAAATGAGAGATGAGAATAGAATTCAGTATTTTGTTCTATTATTATTATATATAAGCTTCACCTTCCCTCAGTCTCAAGAACAAACTTGCTTTGAAATGTTTAAACTGGAAACTTCTTAGAGTGGGATTTCAAGGCCTGTTAAATTTGAGGTTTTTGCTCTTTTCACAGAAAGTGACCTTGATCATTATGTTGTTTTAGAAGTATGCCATTCCTATTGCTTAGAAAAATCTTTTTTTTTTTTTTTTACTGCTGATTAAACAAATACATTAAAAATGGCAATTGCTTTCTGTAGTTTTTTTTTTTTGAATCGGAAAGTGCAGCAGTACCTTCAAGTACACACTCAAGAACTGCATGGAGAGGAAAGCAAGGCAATTAGTAAGTGAAAACATACTTAAAGGAAAGAGAAGGAAACGTGTTTGTATATATATGAACTAGACTGTTGCTATCTTACGCATGTTGGGTCATCCTGAAGTAACTCATTACCTGCTTGTGCCAGTTAAAAGACTTCCAGCAGACAGAAGAACACCACACATTATTTCCATGTCTGTACAGTCTTAAGATTAACTTCCTCAACAAAAGGCTCGTAACAGTCTTCTGTAAGCAGACAAAACACAGAAAAAGTAAAAATGCATCTTTCACGGATGCTTCAAACACTGTCACATACATCTTACACTCCTCTGCAGGCAGCCAAGAAAGATCCAGTGACTGTAAGAAAAAGCCACGCTACTAACACCGTTTGTGACTGGTAAAATTGCCAGAACTACAATATCACACAAATATTAAACACAAACCACAGATTTAATCCATCTCCAAAAGATATGCAAAAAACCCGCTCCCCAGCTCATGCTTCAAGTGAGCAAATTAGTATTTACCTATAAACAACATTTTCAAACCTGCTACAGAATGTCGACAGTTCACATTACAAGAAGACTGGAGAGATGAGGGCAGAAGTCTCCTCTTTTCTCCATCTATCGCACACTTTATCCCCACTGATGAGAAGAAATGAACCAGTCTCTTCCCCCACTTTTTCATATGGGAGTCATCCTCCACCTTTATCTGTGCTGAGAAGAGACACCTTTATCTGTAAGAGAAGAGGCTGGAACTGGAAGGGATCTGTCCCTCCTAACAGTACACCCTGCTCGCTGCACAAATAAATGTAAAGGAATTCTCATTCTCAGGGCAGAATTTTATCAATGCAGAGGCATAAAAGTACAGTTGACAAATAATGGATTTGCGCATCAGGGTGGACTGAGTCTCCGCTCTGAAAGGGCAAAGTTTTAACTGATCCATCTTCCACTTCTGAGAGGCACAACTGATCTTTTACAAGCACCGCACACATACCATGCATGAGAAAGACTGCCTTAAGCTACAACAGCCAGGCATCTTCTACAACCCCCAGAACAGCAGCACAGAGTAATCCCACCTGTGGCACTGAATTGCAAGGCTACTGTTATCTTCCGCAGTTCTGATCCCTACTTGCAACAGGGTTAACAAATCAGTGCTCTGGGGGTCAGGCTCCCTAGGTGTTCTAAAAAGTCTATCTACAGATGACCAAAAGGCTTGTGAAAAATCTCAGAAGTCTGAACAAGTAAAATATCACTGAAAAAGAAAAACAAAACAGCCAGTTGATTGCCAGTGCTGCAGCAACTTCCCCATTCTCTTTGGTGCCAAAGGAAGTTCTCTTTGACACGGGTACCCTTCATCATCTCCACTCAAGCTAGTTGCAAGCTCCCTGGCACTTTTCCCTTTTATGAGTTTCTGTGCTGTATGAAGAACAAAACATACACTGTCTACAAAGCCCATGAAGCACCTTCACCATTCCCAACTTTACAAGAAAGTTCTACTTACTGCTTTAATCCAATCCCCCTCCACCAAAGAAAAAAAACCACCCTCCAATAATGCAACAAAAGCTGCCACTACTCGTTCAACTAAATTTTAGAAGTGGAACACACACACACACTCTGACTGTGCTCAGAAATATGCTGGCGTTACACGTAGACCTGAAAGCTTTGCACACAGGATTGAGATGGACAAGGAGGTCTACCACTTGATTGCTACAAGTTTTAGCCCGAAGCTAAAGCATTATATTTGCATTACACATGCCTCAAGAGTACGTAAGTAGCAGTGCGTTTTATTTTACTTTACGCCTTAAGCTAAGTGAATTGAATCCCAAAGCAGTGAAACAGTACCCACTTAAGCACAATATATTCTTGTATTATCTGACAAAATATTCCCATGGACTTTCAGCAAGTGAAAGTAGACAGAGGAGCCACTACTGCATTCTCTACAGTAAGTAAAAGCAACTTGTTTGGCAGAAAACATCTTCAAATTACTTTTTCCTTTTCACTTAAGAGATTTTTATCTAGGTTTTTCCCATTAGCAAGTACTCACTAAGCACTGTTAAGTGCTCTGAATGACATTTATAAAGCAAGGCTGGCCAGGAGACAAGAACTCGATTTCATGACAAAGCTCAGACATTTGTCTTCCTTCTACATTAAGGAGTAATGGAAGAGGAGTTTTCCAGTGCATAACTCAAGAGCAAGGCACTCATCAAGGAGAAACAAGTTCAAGCCTCTGTTCCAAATCAAGTCAAGTTGCCATATAGGTAGCAAATGCTCTCAATATCGGGCAACTAGTTGCTCAGAATTCCCTGAAGAATTTTCCCTGTGAAGTTAAAAAAAAAAAAAGCCTTCACTGAAACATGTCATATGTGTGCCCTTTGAGAAACTCTGCCAAGAAGCAGACGTTACCCAGTAAGAGTCACAAAGATAAAGGACACAAGAGCCTTCCTAAATTCAGTCCATCTCCCTTCATCATATTCAAAGACCAGGATAACATTCAGTTCTGAAGGTCATCAAATGCAAGCCTTGGAAAATATGAATCAACTCTGAAGCTAAAAGTAATTTAAGAATAAATCTCTGTCCAGGCTGTACTACAAGATAAAATCTGAGTGCATCAAGAAACTGCAGTTACTTCAAGATTGTAGTCATAGTCTACAGCTACCAGTTACAACACTCTGAAGTTCACAGCAAAGGTACACATCCAAAAAAACAGCCCTCTTTGAAGATCTGTGATTTTAAAATCTTGGTACTATCAGTACCCACAGGCATAGGGACAGTACTAGCAGAAGGAAGGGGGAGGAAAAAAAAAAATGTACTGCACTTCTACAGCATCCCTGTAGAACCCTGGTTCTCAGGGAAAGCAGAACACATCCTTTCTCCCTCTTACTGCCTCAGTTAGTTTTAGATAAGCTTTTACATCCATTTATTACTGTAATAGCTGTGGACTTACCTCATCCTTTTAAAACAACTGTTCTAATATATATATATTTTAACAGGTTTATCCAATTCTCACAGGAATAAAAGAACAGATGTAAGAAGGAAAAAGAGTAACAATCCAGAAAAGCCTACATAATCAGGAACACAAGGAAAAATAGCCATGGATTTAAACCAGCATCAGTGATTACAGCAAGGAACGAGGTGGCTTTCAGGTGGCTGCCAGTATTTGCAAGTGACACCTGTGTCTGGAACACTAGAATATTCGCATGTTCCTGAAGTCCCAACAGTGGGATGTAGAGCAGGCATCATTACCTCAACTTTGTAACCCATATCCCCAGCCTGCACAGAACCACAGCACAGCTGAGGCTGAAAGGGATCTCTGGAGGTCACCTGGTCCTACCCATGCTCAGCCGGGGACATCTAAATCCAGCTGCCCAAGAGGCTTTTGAGCATCCCCAAGCATGCAGGCCATTGCAGACCTGTATCCAGGAGGTAAAGACAGAGAAGTATTTAAGTTTCTTGGCTCTCTTGTTTGGAAATACTATTACTCAAAACTTGATAAAGATGAAAAAGCTGCACTGGTAGAAACCACACATCGCTGCACATGGACAGATGCAAGCACTCCTCTCTAAAATGCGAAGATTTCCAGTATGTAGAAATTTCCACCTGACTTGCATCACATACAACTGCAGTCCAACCTATCACCAAGATGAAAGGAATCCACAAGTGGATTTATTTATTTTTTTTTGATTTTATCTGCACCAACAAGAACAATTTTGTTCTTACAACATTAAGAGCTTGGTCCTACATAAGCTTTTTTTTTTTTTAAGTAGGGTATTTACTTTCTTAGCTGTATGCTTTAAGTAACTTCCCTCCATCAAAAACCAAGATTACAAAAAATGAAATAAAGAAGCTTCTGTATATAAAGTTGTATTTACAGTTTTATTTAGCAGAGTTAAAGAGCAAACAATTTTAACATTGTTGTTGTAAAGTATTTTTACCCAAAGTTGCCAAGATCTAATAAGTTATTGAACAGAAATATCAGGCGTAAGGCAATGATCCTTAACAGCCCATTAGAGATCATCCTACCCACAAAGAGCGGAGCTGATAAAGGTGGTAGAAAATTTAGATTGCATTTGACTCAATTTCCAAAAACTTGACAGAAGTGATGAAAACAGGATTCCACTCTTGAATACATCTTTAACATCTGCAGATGAAGGAATTTATAAAGCACGCAAAATGTAAAGACAATTCCTGTTTCCAAGGGAACATTGCAGTGCTTTGAATCCAAGAATGCTATGTTCATATATAGTGGCCAGTACATGACTATGGCAACACAGATGGTAAAAGATTAAAAATAGGATTAGTATTTCTTCCATTCCATATCATCAGGAGGATTTACTTCTACCTTCCTTTTACCAACATCTGACCAGTTGGTGCTCAGAACTGTGCCTCCAGACTCCATCTGCAACATGAGAAAACATTTGTTTAGTTTGCTACAGGAATTCCAGTAATATAGAAGTCACAGCAGATACCAAATTCTGAAGAAACCAACATTTAAACTTCATGTAAAAGCAATTTACACAGGAATTTTGTGCACGTTTGTTGAATGAAATTTGACAGTCATCAGTCCATAATCTTCAGCCTAAAAATACTTGTTTATCAGTACTGGTCATCATGAGAAGTTAATTAACAGGAAGCTTTTAGAGGGTCACTCACATTCTTGCAAACTGTACATATGAAGAACTAAGAGAAATTTGATTCTTTCATGCTGGCAACAACTAAAGCTCTCTAGGAACCAAAAACTATATTCCCTCTGCTAACACTAACTGAAACAAAGAAACCAAGAACAAAGCACAACCTTCCACTGAGACCTGTTACACCAACATCTCTCCCACTGAACCAGTGCCATTTATTACAGGCCCAGGGCCTTGCTGAATAGAAGCCTCCTGACGCATGCAAAGCTTAGTAAAACATGACACTGGGCAAAAGTTATACATTTCTTTAAAGAAAAAAGAGTGAAGACTTACAAACGATTTGTTCATGGCACGTTTCACTTCATCTGTACCATCTGAATAAATCTGCTGGAAAAGTTTATTTAAAGCAGCATCTCCTTCTAGCTTTTCATTCTTTTCTTCTTCTTTGATTTCAACTACCAGTTTGTCCCAGTTCCTTGTATAGTGAGAGGATGATGGATATAAGTGCTGGGTGTCTGAAAAATGGAAGCGTTAGTTAGCTAACTGTGTTCTACAGACTTCTAAAGCTGCAGTTTGCAGAACAGACATGTAGGTACCTAGTGAATCTGACATAATCAAAGTTGAATGTGATTCACTCAAAGACAGGCTATAAATCAGTTCTGAAACACTGCAAAAGCATTACTTCTCAAAAGAAGCAGAATACTTCGGTAAATAATACTCATTATTTAGGTAATAATATAAGCACAACGATGCAAAGAAGTTCAAAACAGTGACTGAAATAAACATTTGAACAGATAAAAGCCTAGAGGAATTAATGACAAGCATACATCCTCAGCAATTCATCAGATTAACAGAAGTTATGACTAAATTTAATACATTAATTTTAGTAATGCCCTGCAGACTATTTCTGTCATTTTCATCCAGTAAAAACAAGACTGTAAGGCTTTTTGTTGTAAATACAACACAAATTTTATTAAAAACTTTTAACACACCAGTTGTTACTCGTATCTGGAAATACCTTAACAAAAATAAAACTTGTAGTTCTAAATTCAGATAACAAACCTGGCATAAATTGCTTTAACTTAGGAGAATCTCCCTGTCCCTCCAGTTTCTCCCATCTTACAGCTTCTGGTTTCTTCATTTTTATTTCAACCTACAAAACACAAAGCGAAGAACAAATTCATCCAGATGGCAAACAGATCAGACAAACAGTTTCAAATTAGTTGGATTTTGTAACAGCAAGAAAGTAATTACATTTGGTTTAGAAACAATCTCTATTACAAAGCCTGGCACTGCAAAAAGATATGCCTACCTAACCAGATGAAGTTGTGGGACTTCAAGTGACTTGTCAACTAAGCTCTGATATAAGAGCTAAGCAGTCACATAAGAGTTTCACCTTTTTGTTAGTACTACTTTCTTATGCTTACTATTTGCTTGATTCCTTTCGTAAATTACGGCACCCCAGAAGTAATGATAGATCGCAACGTCTCTACACTGCCAGGCACCAAAGCACATTTAAGCATCCACTTTTGCCAGTCAGCTTTAGTAAGCAAATTAGAACTTCTGAATGACTGCAAAATCCAAGTGTTAGACTTAATTTTCACCCACCTAAAAAAAATAAATACTGGTTTTGGTGTATACTATACAAACCAGAGAAACACCTGGGAACTATGCTGATCCTTCCATTTGAGAAATGCAGAAGCTGTATTCACTTGGTTCAATGAACAAACTGCTACAAGAGAAAACTGTCTAGTATTCACTGACAGAACCGGTAATTAAAAGTGGATACGGCTGTAATTATCATAGAAGAAACAAAATTAAGTGAAGTACGTCATGCCTCTATTCACAGCTACACACAATCCCTTTAGACTACCACATGGAAACAGTTCTTCCACAATTAACCTTAACCTTTGGTCACGGGATAACAGTTGCAAAACAAACTCTGCAAAACAAGGACTGTATAGTGTCACTTCTAGATGACAAATTCACTTCAGAAAATGTCAAAGTTCCTGTGATGTTATCAGCTGACTTAAATCTGTGCCTGCTAAGCCTCAGCAGTTCCTTATTTCTGCACAGCTTAGCATAAGAGAACTCTCCGCTCTTCCTAAAGCCGCTATAACCTGGAGATCCCTGCAGACCCAAGAACAAAGGCACCTCTGTAAAAGCTAAGCCTAGAGATCCCAGCGGCACACTCCTTGCACAGCATCGCGTTGATATGAAATGTGAACTTGACTTCATCCATTCTTCAAATCAGTCACTGATAAGTAACAGTCCAAGATGCCTTATAAAAATAAAGAGCTCTTTTAGTTTCCAAACTGTCATATTTGCAATCATGCTGTGCTTTAAGAAACAGAATATTTAATTACCGCTGCTCCATTTTTTTTTTTCTTGGGGAAAATACCACTTCCCTTGACAAGTTTAAGCACACATTTTCTACCACTAACTTGCACTGAGAACAACAAGAAGGCACGAAGCATAGAACGAATGCTCTTCGAAACAGGATGGAGCTTCAGTTTTGTTGGGTTTTCTTTGTTTTGTTTTTATAAAGTCCAATAACTACACAGAGCTGAATTCCTCACTCCCTGTGTCTGAATTTCAAATGTTTTCAGCAACCTTACACATTAAGCATCCTGGTATCAATCTTTAAAAACAGCTATTGTTCTATTTGATCAACCTGCTATACCTGAAGACATCCTGCATTCCGGTGTTTAATACTGTCATCTGTATGAACACCAGATTCCTGCTGTAACCATGCAGAAGCACCATTCAAACTGTGCCAACGATTACTCTTCATTAAGACTAAAGGAGTCAGCAAAGCTTCCTTCACTGGACTCTTCTAAAAACACTCTGGAAATTACAACCATGAAGCTCATTTCTGAGCACTACACTCACAAATCTCATTCTCTGCAATTAGCACAAGGAAGCTAAAATATTTTTTATGTATCTACATATAAGTAGCTCCACACCAGAGCTAGCAGGTTGGGTTTTTTTTTATTTTATTATTGGATTCGGATCTTATGAATCAAACATCTAAGTTAATTAGCCACTTACAAAGGCGCTAATTGGTTAGAAGTGAAGCACTAAGTCTTAATTTAAAACCACCTGTCTCTCCTGCACTTCCTACACGACTCCTCTCAAGTTGCACAAACCATTATCAACTCAGCTGCACATTTAAGCTGAGGAGGCCTTAACCGCAAGATTTTTATACCCTGACTGCTAGGGCATCTCCACTGAACAGCCTATAATGACAACAGCAAAAGCCAGAACGTTTTCAATACTGAAGTTGCTTGCACCTATGCCACTTCCATTTTCCTTCGGCCTGTTTCCCCCTTGGCTATCTCCTCTTATCCTTACACTTCAGGCTTCCACCACCATCCTTCAGTATCTCAAACACAGACTACATCATCTGTACTATTTCTAGTGCAGCAAAATACTTAACCTGAACTTGTAAATACAGACTTCTATGCAGAGTACAATCCTCCTCAAAGATGCCTTTGGCTATTCAGAGCACTCTGCCCACACGTTCAAGAAAAATCTTCATACTTCTGCAGTTCCAATAATCCCCCTCTCCTTTTTTAATCTGCTAGATGGTACACTTTCCTCTCTGAAAGTGGCCCAGAGCTGGTTACTATATGGCAAACATCCCCAAGGAAGAAGAAATGCTACAAACTCATTTTAAGAGACAGATTCCTTAAATCTAAACCATTTCAACACTGCCAAACTACAAGTATATACAGCCGAAAAATGGAGACAGAATGCATTTATGACATGATGAAGCCTTTATCTCGTCTACTCCATCCACTTCAATTCAGCTCATCCACTAGGGAAAGTGGCAGACAAGAGCAAAACTAGGGAAATCATTAGCTGGATACCATTACACAACCAGGTCCTCCAAAAATAAAGCTACAAAACTCTGCTTGTGAAGATGCACATTTCTGCAGCTTGAGAGCTTTACTCGATCACAGGAGAAACAACTCTGTGAGCCCCAATTATGTGCACAAATGGCAATAAATGCATTTTAATGAACGTTTTCAAGCAGATACTGACAGCTCTCACACAGACAAGTAACATCATTTATGTCACACCTAACACATAAGTACTGTTAGTTTTTTTTTCCTCTCCCTTGAAAATATTCAGTACCCAGGCAAGAGAAATACACCTCAGTGTTTTGCCAGCTCCTTTGATTTAACATTTATATTTCATTAAACATATGCCTGTGCGGCTCATGCCAGCTTTAGAATAAGACAGGAAAAATTCACCGTAAATTAAACGCTTTGCATGCCAGTTTAAGAAGCTGGCTCTGGTTAACCACTTAATCAAATGCTGTTTTAAAAACCTTTTGTAACAAAAGAAAATCAATAAAAAAAAGGTTCAAAACCTTTAGGCACATGAAGCTTAAGTCATACATAGGTCCTGGTTATTCTACAAATTCAAGTTCACTAATGCACAGTTACACTGAGCCCGTTTTCCATAGTTACTCCTTACAGAAACTGTCATTCACCGAACGCAGCAAAAGCCAAGAAGCTCTGAAGCTGCATTCCTCAGAAATACAAAACAGAGGACAGTGCAACACGAATGATGCTTTACACCCATCTGTACCCACTGACTCTTGCTCATACCACAGAGCTCTGAAAGAAGTCTGCCTCCACCTTTACACTGTCCCATCGGGTGGGAAGAAGATGGGCTGGACAAATGGGCCCACGAGAACCTAATGAGGTTCAACAAAGCCAAATGCAGGGTGCTGCACTTGGGCCAGGGCAATCCCAGGTATTTATACAACCTGGGGGAAGAAGTCCTTGAAAGCAGCCCTGAGGAGAGGGACTGGGGGGTCCTGGTGAATGAGAAGCTGGGAATGAGCCAGCAGTGTGCGCTGGCAGCCCGGAAGGCCAACTATGTTCTGGGCTGCATTAAAAGAGGAGTGGTCAGCAGGGAGAGGGAGGTGATTCTCCCCCTCTACTCAGCTCTCATGAGGCCCCATCTGGAGTACTGCGCCAAGGCCTGGGGGCCCCAGCACAAGAAGGATGTGGAGCTCTTGGAAAGAGTTCAGAGAAAGGCGACTAAGATGATCAGAGGGTTGGAGCACCTCTCCTATGAGGAAAGGTTGAGGGAACTGGGCTTGTTTAGCTTGGAGAAGAGAAGGCTCTGGGGAGACCTCATTGTGGCCTTCCAGTACTTGAAGGGAGCATATAAACAGGAGGGGGAACGATTGTTTGTGAGGGCAGACAGCGATAGGACAAGGGGGAATGGTTTTAAACTGAGACAGGGAAGATTTAGGTTAGATATTAGGAGGAAGTTTTTCACACAGAGGGTGGTGACGCACTGGAACAGGTTGCACAGGGAGGTTGTGGATGGACATGGCTCTGGGCAGCCTGGTCTAGTGGTTGGCGACCCTGCACTTGGCAGGTTGAGACTCGATGATCTCTGAGGTCCTTTTCAACCCAGGCCATTCTATGATTTCCTCCTCTCAGCTTTTTTTTTTTTTTTTTTTTTTTTTTTTTAAGGTTGAACAGCTTCTCCTTGCAGCTCATGGCTTGCAGCCACCTGACCACCTTGACAGCCCTCCACTACAATAGTGCTCTTCCTGCACTGGGAAACCCAAAAAAGGACGATACTGCAGATTTTTGAAAAGTTCAAATGCATCTATCATTCATTTTCTATTGTCTTTTTCCCCGTTCGAATATCCCTGGATTTGAGTCTCCAAGTGACAAAAGGAAAAAAACCACCATGGAAATTTGACAGTGATTCGCGCAATACTTCTCTGAAATTGAGTGTCAAACTGAGGAGACACATTGGGTCTCCCTAGAAGAGACCACATCAGCAGTGAAACAATACAAGTTTCTAGTCATACAGGTAATGGATTTTTTTTTAAGCAACTAACAGAAATCAAGTAAAATTTATTTGTAGCCGAATCCAAGCACTAGGTATGAGAAAAGGTGCCAGGAAAGACCTCAGAAGCCACCTTAAACTATTTCATTGGTAATAACAGGGTACAAAAAACACTGCTTCAAGAGGAGCGGAATAAAAGAGCATTTCATCTAATTTTAAGAAAGAATTTATCCCCTTATCCAACACTGATTAGTCAACATTAAGTTTACAGGTAGAAGTTTACTGCTACAAAGCCCCAAACTTCTGGCGAGCTAGGTTTTGCTTGAACTTACTGTTCTAGGACAGAACTCACCAGTTGAGATGAGAAACATAAAAAAGACCAAAATTCTTATAAAAAGAGAATTCTGGTACGCGCTGACAAGTTGTGAGAAATTTATTCTAACTTCTAATGCATTTTCTCTTCTACAATTCATGCTAAGGGAAAGTTTGCTCAGAAAATTTGTGTCGAGCTCTGATCAGACAGATGAAGGAAATCAAATCTGGCAGAGCTAGAGCAACAGCTCAGACATTAGTTTTAAAATGTATGAAAAATACCCTTTTAAATTCTGATGTTTTGCTATATTTAACACATGAAAATAAGAAATCGGGGTTTCCAATCAACTCCTTAGTTACTGGAGTTAGTTATTCCAGTCAACTCCTTAGTTATTAACTCCTGATGACTGTTACTGAACTACTGATTGTTCTGCCCTAGCTGTACGTTTTAAATGTTGAGAGTTGTCATTTCACAATCATACAACATATTCTGTTGTCTAAATTTATGGCAAGGACAAAATAGCACCATCTTCTAAAATGAGTATGACCCATTCAAACTTGAATCTAAAAATCTTATGCACACACGGGTTTAGTATCCTAGTTATTCAAAGAATTTTTACAAATTGCTTATATTCTGAAGTCCAAGAAATGTGGTTTCAATAAAGTATTCTGAAATTAAAATAACACTCCAGTGTCATCAGAAGTTATTGAGAACTAATGAATTTGTTCTGTAGAAAAGGTATCACAAGAACAGAAGGGATCTGGCACGCACCTTTCCTTTGCCAGCTAGGTACTATGGACAGCTGAGTGTATAATGATCCAGGTTTTCACCCTACTGATGTTAAACAGCAACAACTCGTTAGAATTTTGGATTTGAACAGAAGCAGCTAGCTGAACAGATCACTTCTGTAGCCTAAGCTCTTTGCCACATCCCTTTGTACATAACTATTCATATGCCTGTTGTTCTTATACCTACCTTCTCTCAAGACAAGAAAAAAATCTCTTGCATAAAATGTCTCTTTATACACTTATATAAAGCATGAACATTGATTTATACACTCGTTTAAAATATATTCTTCAATATTAAGAAGTTTTGATCTGCCCCACACCCATCTGCATTCACAGGGAAGAAAAAGTGAATTTATTTTGAACCAAGCAAATATCATGCCAATTATCAAGAAGGTTTCTTTATGGTCTAGCCAGAAAATTGGTCCATCTAACGCTGCTGAAGAGATGCAAGAAGTTTCAGAAAAGCATCCAATTCCTATCTTAAATATCAGTCTACTATTTACAGAAAACAGTCAAGAAAGTACAGGGGAGATAGGAATCTGCATGAAAGCTTCATGGTGAAACAAGAGCACAAGGGCAGGCAAGGCTGCATTCAAGCCACTGCCAACAACTGGATACAAATAACCAAAGTGACAAAGTCTCTTCTAAGGATACGACTGCAAGAAC
The DNA here is from genome assembly GCF_002078875.1 of Numida meleagris. Lineage (NCBI taxonomy): Eukaryota > Metazoa > Chordata > Aves > Galliformes > Numididae > Numida > Numida meleagris. The sequence goes on from NC_034409.1 coordinate 163,531,614, forward strand.
CAACTTCAGCTAAAATAAATCCATACCCTCTTTATCTAATGGTGTGCGTTTGCCTCTGAATAAAGAGGCACGCTCTTGGAGGGTAATCTGAAACAGTTTCATCTTTGCCTTTTCCTTTACATTTAACAAGAGGCAGTGTGCTTTTCCAGTAAAGCTGCTCAGGGTATTTCAAGGTTTGCACTGCAAAATGCTGGTTTGAGGAAAAGAAACACGCCACTGATGCACACTACCATATTCTTGGCATGAAGCTGCTGAGAGCATGCTCCTACCTCAGATCTCTCTATTAAGTAGCAAATGTCAGCTGTGAAAAAATGCTGAGGATTTCTAACACCTCCCATGTTTGCAGCAAACCTTTGATGTCTAATTAAAGGGAAGTTTGGGGGTCAAGAAACTGCTTTTTGCTACTTTTTAAATGCCTCTAAACTGCTGCATGCCATTGCTAGCAAAAAGCCCAAACCACTAAAAAAGTAAAGACGTACAAAAGCTGTGCTGAGACTACTTGCAGATGCAAGATAAAGGCGAAGAGACAGCAAGTTTCCTTCAGGAGTGTAAAGCACATGCTAAAAGCACATATTCATCCTCCCCTGTGCTATTTGTGCATTTGTACTTCCCTGCCATGTCTGCTGGACAGAGATAAATCAGCTAACTTCACTTCCAATATATTTACTCCATCGTTTGCAGTTTTTGTTGTTTTTTTTTTTTTAAATGAAGGGAACATGAAGATAGTTGCACACAATCCACTTCTAAAGAGCAAACTTGTTCCAGCCTTTACATTTTGGCTCCCTCTGCTGGAAATAAGTTAAAAAGCCAAGTAGCACCAAGTGTACCTTCCATCAGCTGCTGGACGTTTTTAGTATGGTACAGTTCTGGCCACCTCATCCAACACCTGAGCACAACTGAGGACAACTACCAAACAGACAGAAGTCCTACCTACATGCTTTTTGCAGTGTTCTATTAGATACAAAGACCAGATATAAGTCTCAAATTTACACAGCGCTTTTTTTGAAGACGTGGTTACTTTTTGCTTGATCAGATTACCATGGAAATGTTCCTCTAAGCAGTCAGACACCTCTGAGAGACTGGAAGTTAAGCAGCAATACTGTGTCACCATTAAAATTCTCCGAAAGAACCAGTTGCAGGGTATTTAAGCTCTGCCTGCTGCCTGCAGTTACTTCAAAATATGTAATTCTGCAAATAAAAGTAAGGCTGTTTTCTCCTCCTGAGTTTCCATCTTTATCACTTTGCATTTGCCAAGTGATGCTGAATTTTAAGCAGTGTTGAGAGATCCCCCTCCAGCTTTCCTCAGCTACCAAAACATGCAGGACTGCTTGATCACCTGCCAGTTCTATTGTTTCAAACTCTATCCACTACATTTATTAGTTCTAAGAGGTTAAGTGAAACTCAAAGTCTCTAAGTCTACCCACTGCTAAACCTCACTGTACATTCCTGTTTCCTCATACAGCCGAAAAGACCAGATTATTCATTGCCTAGTGACGACTTTCAGTATGCTAGTGGCAATGTGGCTCATATTGAAAGCAGCAGTACAAAATAAAGCACTGTGAACACACGCAGGTATTCTTATCTGAAATTACTGAATTACAGGAAAACTTCTGCTTCTACCCCATGAAAGCACAACTTCCTCAGAAGCTTCTAATCGCTTGATTTAACTGGTAACTCTCATGCTACGGTTACAGACAAATCACAGAGCAAGTCGTTTGCGGAGCAATCCCACAGCTGCTGTCCTGCAGAAATCCAGGCTGGGAGAAGCAGGAAGGAGCCACAGTCTATTTCAAGTGCAAAGGATTCCTTCCAATATGAAGTAGATCATGAAACTACTACGAGAAAGCTCTGGCAAGGTTAAGCTCATTGAAAAGGTGAAGCCAGTGACCACTATAAGTCGCAGAACCACCTCAGCAGGATCCTGCTGGACTCAGTGGTTCCCAGCAGCTCTGGGAATGAAAGAGGCCGCTGCTGGAAGCAGCTGTACACGAGAATGATTTTTTCCAGCAGCATCCTAATCGCTATCTGTACTTAACCTTCTGGCTTCAGTACTCGTGTCTCAGGCACGTTATCAGCAGCTCTAAAAATAATCTCGTCCCTCTCTACTCATCAGCTAGCCTTCAAACATGCAGCAAGATGAAGAGACTTCACTATGTCTGTTACTGTCATAAAGACATGAGAGCTCTCCCAAATACCGCCTTCTAATGCCATTCCTCTTGAGAGGCTTTTCAGTCACATTTAGCTGTGATACATAAGCACGTACCACCGTACACTTTGGGGACTCTTTCTTCTCTTGGCCCAGTCTGGGGACTATTGCCAGGACTCTGGGTGGGATTTTGTTTTAGTTTGGTGACAGGTTTTTGTTTGGAATGGGAAAGAGAAGAGATAGAACAGGAACTCCCAGGGAACCAGCGAAGATGGAAGATTCTGATTTTCAGTCCAATGGAGAACATGCTTTTGAAGCGAGTTTCCCTTCATATTCCTTTACCATCTTGATTCACACTGGAAAACCAGCCAGGAGCATGCGACCAGGACTCCTCTCTAGAACTGGAAGACCTGTTCCAGGAACATTCCTAACCTGCTCCCCTTGCTAACAAGGCCTCAGTCCACGAGACCAGACAGGAGTCTGTCTGAAGTAATCCCTTGACTACAGCCGAGCTGCTTGGTCTAGTATACCATGCTACAAAGGAATGAATGTACATACAGCCAAGGTGGCTGCAACAGATCCTATTGTTCTGAGCTCACTTGGAAGAAGGAAGCATGTTTAGGAGTCTTTAAACATCCAGCTAAATCACTGATAACTTTTCATGACCAGCAATCTCTTTTATCCTAGCTGTTCAGAGGCTTGACCAAAGTTATCTCTAAATTCCACAGACCCTGATGTCTCACAGGCCAGTCTCTCAGCCTCTGTTATAACTCATTCATCACTTTAAAATGGAAAACCATGACAGCTTCAGATGTATTAGTGATGCAGGAGGACTCAAATATGCAAGATCTTGCAAATCAGCACCTTCATACATCTACACTGTGGGTTCGACATCTCCAGTTTCTTAATAGCTTTGAAGAATTATATTAACTAACAAAGAATCAGATGTAGTGAAATGCCCGTACTATTCAAAGAAATAGCTGCATATTTTCCATATTGCTCATGAGAACAAAGTACAGACACAAAACTGTCGCAACAAAATCTGCATTTCCAGTACTCAGACAAGCACTGATGCTGCATCGATCCCTTAAAGCATTTCACGTTTGTCAAAATATTTTAAGCCTTTAAAGAAGACCTGGCATGCTCAAGTATCCTTAACGCAGAGCTGCATGTGAAGTTTCTTCTTCAGACTCCATCTGCTGGTCAGAACCAGAACTATTTGATGCATCATTCAAACCTATATTCTTTCACTGGATTTTCACAGATGACCTTACATTATCCTTTTCTGTGAGAGGAAGTACATAGCGAAGTGTCGACTTCACTTGCTAGAACACCTCCTGGATTTGCTCTTATCCTGTTCTGCCTCAAAAGTACTCTCTCCAAGTTACACAGGAACAGCAAGATTTGGAAACAAATGCGGAATATTTACAATTCAGACACTGCTTGAACAACTGAAGCTTTTACGCCACTTTAAGAATAGTGGTCTAAGCCAGACTTCAGACTACTAGAGATTACTCAGCTCCAGAACAACTAACCCAGGCTAGAGATAGGAAGACAAAATCATGTTCGCTCCCAGCAGCACTGAGATGCTGGCCTGATGCTTCACAAAAGCAATGACAAACTTCAAGGCACACGAAAAGCGTAACAGAAGCTAGATAGGAATACAAGGCAAACAGAACCTCACAGTTACTCATATGAACAGGGTCTGTATCCATTCTACCTCAGTTTATAGAAATAATAATGGAGTAGCAGACTTTGTATGTACTTTGGGCTCCCTGTTCATCATTTCCCACAGCGTAAAGACTCATGTGATTCAACCACACAGCCTGCTCAGCTTCTTTAGTGTGATGAGCAGAGAAACAAGGCCAGCTTTGTGGAAATCCTCTCTGGTCACCTTGAAGGTCCTTTTCTCTGAAAGCATGCAGTGTTATTGTAGGTGCCTTTTTGAGAAGGGAACAGGTGAAACGGAACATGAGAAAGCAATGAAACTTCCAAAAGCTGTGTAGAACCACTGCTGATATAGAAGGAATAAATGGTTTTGATACTTTCATGCTTCAAAGATTCAGACTTGGCTCTGTGGACAACGTTTATGTCTACATGGTATAGCAACAACATATACTATACAAAACCAGTCAGCTTCTTATGTTTCTATACCTGTAGTACAGAAGAAAAATGCTGGGATGAAAGCCTTCTTTCTGTCATCATGCAACTTCCAAGTGTCCAGCAAGCACTGCTTCCAAGAACAGCATTGAATATATACAGCCTCATGAAAAGCCATGAACAATTAACACTATGTGTAACTTCTACCAGCAGGAGAGGGTCGTGAAAGGGTCAAGAATTATTTCAACACTGCAGTTCTCAAACTCAGCCATTTATTTCTTAGGCAGAAAAAGATGACTGCTCCATAACACGATACTGACTCCTAAAAGTTTAGTAACAAGGAGTTCATACTTTCTAAATACCTGAATTGTAGGAGTAAAGGCCACAGTCATCTTTTAACAGCAACTGTTAAAAGCATCCTCAACATAACTGGTTTGCACTTCAGTAAGTACCATCACATCACTATTTCTAATATTTGCACGAGTTTAGGACACCTTCCACTGACCATACGGCACCTTGAAGAAAAAAACAATTCTATCTGAAAAGCAAAATATTACAACTGCTGCAATGAGACATGATGATGATCAGAAAAAGAAAGAAATTGCGTTAAGAGCTTACCTTTGTTGAAAGCACTTTAAATGTACTTTGCTCTGGCACTATAGAATGAAGAAGAACAAGCTTTAAGTTGTAGTCTTCACCTGATGGAAGCCTCACCGATGCATTCATCTGTTAACAGTTGAAAACACAGCTCTAGTCATCTTTGAGAGCAGTTAGCCATTTTGGAGCCAAGAACTGTCATTTGACATCAAGACAAAGCAATTAATGATGCTTTACTAGGATCCTTAAAACATCAGACATCAGAATTTCAGACAAAACCCCTACATTACTGCATTATTCAACAAGGTGTTTGAACATACACTACAGAATTGAAATCTCCTACTCGTTTTTTAGCCAGTGAGTACTTTAAAAGCCTACTATCTTGTCAGCTTGATCTGCATTCCCTAGGGAGAGAATTATAGCAAATGAAGTATCAACATATTAATAATGGAACGTGAAAACAATTTGCAACTTCCCTTCTAATTCATGCAAGCTGTGTTAAAATCGTGTGAGCACTTGCCACACATTAAAGACTACAGTAGCAATCAAATACTTCTGCAGTTCACCAAGCATCAACTTAGCTGCGAATAAGAACCTAACTCTTTGACATTTACCCTTAATTAAACACAAATGTCATCACACTGCATACAGTATTACAGAGATTACCATACCTCCTTGAAATAGACACTTTGCCACAATTGACAGTTTTAGAGATACAAAAAAATCAAAATGAACCCACCAACACATTGTTCTTCTGCTATCATCCTAAAATTACTTACTCCTAACTACTTTGAGAGTACTTTCCACGCATCTGGAGCATGAATGCGCAGAGATACACTCAAACACTTTAACTCCAGATCATTTCCTCCAACAGGTAAGCAGCTGAAAAGCAGATGCTCCCTCTGCAGCATGTTCGCCACACTGCACATTGAGTGCAAATCCTATGGACCTCGCTGTGGCAATAGCTCACTCAGTTCACTTGATTCAGCATACACATATCTACAGCGTAACTGGATGTAAAAATGCTCAGACTAAAGACAGCTTCTAGCATTTCTTCATGCTTTTAATAAAAGTGAACATCATTTGATAGAACTACATCTTGTGGAATCTAGGGATGCTTATCAATAATCAACAGAAGTCACCTCTTTCTCTGAGAACTGTACTCTGACACCGTCCTTCTGGGCATTCTTGATCATTATCGTCACAATTACTTGAGATTCTGTTTGGTACCAGTCATACCTTAAAAAAGAAGAAAAAACGCCTCTAAGGAGATGTTTAAAAACAAAAACAAGCTAAAAAAAAACAACCCACAACTCCCCACACAACACAAAAACTGGAACATTATACTATGTAGTTCAAGGCAGAGGGGAGAATAGCGTCCTTCCACAGAGCAGCTACAGATTTGACATGCATTCAGAGAATAGAAAAATGTTTAATCAAGAAATTTATGACAATTGGGTCACCTTAACCAATTCACATTCTTGTCTGCCTTCAATAAATTAAACAGCACATTTTACTTCAGGATCTTAAAAGCATCTCAAAAACATTATCTACACTAGGCACTATGAGTGAGTCTTTGAATTAAGCTCACAATGATAATTAGAAACAGAAGCTAGAATGTCTACTCCGTTCCCCACCCTCCCAGTGAGAACAAAGTCAATGACACTGTTTGAGAAACAATTCACTTAGAAACTTCACAAAGTGGCAGTCTACAGAATTTTTACAGTCATTATCTTGCATCTCCAATCCCCAAGTCAGCGAAGAACAGTTAAGACAATCATTTTAGCTCCCACAGCAAAGCTGAAGTCAACTTACTTGATCTTGGCTGACAGAGGTTGCTGCTGTGTATTCTAGATGAAGCACGTTGCATAGGAAAGAAAGTCACATCAGTGTAAAAGAACATACATCAGCGTACCAGACATATGTAAGAATAAAGATACAAATCACTTTCATACTGATCACTTTTCTTATGTATGTGCATTAACTTCCAAAAGAAAGATGAAATTCTTCCCTCTATGTTTAAATTATGACTTCTAAAGTCTATCATTCAGACTGATAATGCACACACTTAGCATATCTTACTATACACAGGCCACACATTTGATAAATAGCGACTAGTTCAGCTTTAATTTCTTTCTTTCCTGGCTAAGAAGTACACTTGAAAGACACACAGCAGCCGTGCTGCTCATCTGTGAGTCACAACGGAAACCTGAAACAGGTCTGAGAACGTATGGCATGGTTTTTAAACGTAAAAACCCTTTAAATTATATGTCTTTATATACACCCACCTTATTTTCTGTACATTTTCCCTCTCTATCCTATTACTAAGCCATAAAAAATGGCACAAAAATTATTTTTGTCTCAAAAAAAAGTCAATTTTGACATTTCTTTTGAAGATCTTCAATTAAAAAGGGAAATACGCTTGGCTGAGTTACAGCTGAAGAAAAGTCTGCAAAACCCACATGTAAAAGCTACCAGAGAAAACTTATCTTCTAGCAGTCACAAGCGAGTTAGCATTGACAAGATGAGCTGTTTTTTTTTTTTTTTAAATTAGGCCACAGACTGCAAGTAAGTTGAAACTGACTTGAACGAGTGCACAGTAATTTCTAGACATGTATGCCATCCCTAAGTTTTCAGTGTTCAAGCTTTAAGAAGCTACTGAGTTCCACAAGCATGTTTGAGACAAAATTCAAAACAATATTAAGGAAAACACCTTACCACTTCTGCCTGGGATCCTGCAGGGAAAAAAAAGACAAAAAGAGATGCACTTTCAGAAAAAAAGTGAACTCACACGTCTTTTATTTTAGCTTTCTTCACTTACTCTAGCTATTCTGCATTTATCCCAGTCTCAACCGCACAGGAGTTGAAAGGTAGAGCTGGCATGTTTTTATCTGTTGCCTGAATGACCCTCTATTTTTAATCAGGCTTTCTTCATGCTACCCACTTCAATAAACAACTTGTACAAAGATACAACTGTAATACAAAACATGTTTTGATTAACAGAAGGAACAAGCTTTGCCTTGCTTTCCTTTCCTTACAAGAAAAGGATATAGACCTTCATTTAATGAAATCAAGACCACAGCAAAAAATAAAATGGAAATCACTTCCTGCAAGTCTGTACTAGGTTGACCATCCATTCGTAGGACAAATCTCTCACCAAATCTATACGTCATGCTAGGTAACTACAGCTGGTGAATGAGATGGAATCCTAGCAGACAAATTCACTGGTCTGACCTTAAATACAGGGTAACACTTGACTATACTGTAGCTCGGTATTTCATCTTCCAAATGTTTCTCTTAAAATTTATCAGATCAAGTGTTTCAAAAGAAAAACTCAGTTTGTTTCTTTATAACGCACACTGCTAAAAAGATAAAAATCACTGACAAACTGCTTCTCCTGCAGTTGGTTTTTAGGCAACACGCTGACATAAACTCGCATTCTTTCTACTTCCCCATTCTCCAGTAAGCAACAGAAAAGAGAGGAGAAGTCACAATGGGTGGAGGGGAAAAAAAATAAAAAAGGGGCAGCTCTTCTGATACAGCCCATTAAGATCAGCAGGCAGTTAAGCACTGCAGGTAAGTTCACTGCCAGGGGGGTCAGTGTGTAGAAAGATACAAAAGGAAGCCCTGTGCACACTCACTGACTACCACAATAAGACACCAGAGCAGCAACTAGTACCCAAAGGCACTCTCCACATGAAATCAAAGAGTAAAACCACTAGATTTTCACTGCTCTTTCCCACTTGAATTCTCAAGTCTTGAAGAAAATAATTCTGAAGTTGGATTTAGAAAGCAAGCTGACACATGATTCCACAGTTAAAATCAGTTGTCTGAACTTTAACTATATACTCCTCTAAGTCTAAAGTATAGAAGAGTTCAGGATATACAGTCAAGAGAAACAAGGCATAAGAAAATGGGACTTCCTTTTAAATATAAATGTTTTGGTTTAAGGACAAAGTGAACTGTAACCCTTTAAAAAGAAATAAAACAGCTTTAAATAATAGGGCACATCAAATCCTCTAACAAGTAAGGGTGCATCTCTTACCGTTTAGCGTTTCCTCACATCTTTTAATCCAAATAGTAAAGGTATCATCTACATCTAGAAGAGATCAAACACATTAGCATTACAACTCTTCAAGTACTACATGCATTGCATAAAGAATAGTTCCTTTCAACTCCCAGTTGGAACAAATTCATCCCAAACTTGCACCAATTTATTAAATCATGGTATTATTTCTGAGCACCTTCAAGTAAACTCTGTCATTTCAGTTCATTTTTAAGTACTTTATACAGCTCCACTATTTAACTCTGATAAACGTAATTAATTTCAAATTAATTTGTAAGACACTATGCTTTTTTTCCCCTCCACTGACCCATATATGCTACTGCTTTCCAGCTGATCTCTATATGACTGCTAGAGAACAAGAAGTACAGTTTTACACACCTCTCCATTACTCTTCAAATCATTTTTCCCAAACAATTACGTGCTGCCTCTCCAGAGAAATATCAAAAGACATTGTCTGTTCTGTGGATAACCCACAGTTGGTGCAAGTTTGCACAAACACCAGCCATCTTCTCCCGGTGGTTTCAGACGTACATACTTCACATGCATATCTATGGTTTCAGGGACGTGGAAAATAAGTAGGTGACAATTCCACTTTACAAATCAAAACCACAGAAGAGTTTAGTAAGATCATGACAATTCTAGGAAGAAGCTCCCCAGAGAAATGAATTCACTGGAAAATAGCTGAAAAGGTAGGAAAGTACACATCATTTCAGTAAAATTCCCAGCAAAAGCCTTCACCGTGAAGAATGTTAAAAAAAAAGCTGCAACATTACTGACCAACTACTAAGCACAGCTAAATTTTTATCTTTTCACAATAGCTGGAATTCACTTCGAGGGATTCATGCAATCAACTTCCCTGCAGAGGGCTTGAAGAAGCTTAAGGAAAACCCACACAACTTTCCAGCAGACACACACACAAAGATACAATGTGGCTCTACTGCAGTTCTGCAAAGAATTCACCTCAGCCCTTCCAGTGTGCATACATTTTAAGGTGTGCCTTATACCAAAATTGCTACCCACTGCAAAGGGAAACAGTCAAATCCATACTTGGCAGCAGGTGAAGAATTCTCTTTTTAACTACAGCCTACAAGATTGCCAAGCAACACAAACAGAAAGATTCAGAGTCATCTGCCCTACTGTCCTTAAAGATCTGCCTCTTTTCCTGTATCCCAGCACGTCATAATTTGAGGCAAGAACTTCTTTTCCTCTCAGTACTTACTCTCTCAAAGAACTTACCAGCAACATCATGAATAACTTTCAGTTCAGAAAGCCTAATTTAGTCTTCACTTGCACACGTTTTCTTTAGAAAGATAACACACTCCATCTTCACTAAATTAATTAGGTGGTCAGAGCAAAAAGGAAATTTCTCATTTTGTGTATTTGTCCTAAATCCACATCATGTACTAACAAGGTGCAGATCAAATTGCTTTTTCAATATGAGGCAAATCAGTGAACTCCAGAACTCCACATGCATCTAGTCTCATGGCTGAGTGAAATCCTGCTTCCTAACTTTACAAAATGAAGAAATACTGCATATTCAGTAATACACCACATCCAATTAATCTATCACTGCAGGTGGACAGTGCAGCACAACAGGCCCAGGGCACCACCAGCAACAAGTGCAAGCAGAGAGCTCACATTCCTTAGCATTCCAAAGACATAAAGCAGACCTCACATCAAGGAACAGGAGCATGTAATGGTGTACTTCTGCCCCCTCGTGTGGCAAAGAAACCAGCCTTGCCAGCACAGAATTCCCTACCGCAGCAGTTCTCTACCAGGCAGCAACAGCCAACATCTTCTCTCTTTATCACCTGCTCAGTGATATGTGGCTAATTTTCCCACCGTGCTTTGTTCATTTTACGCTCGCTACATTTAACTGAAAGTTAATTGTTTTGCCAAAATGCTTATGTTCACGATTATTTTCACCTGGGACCCATCAAACATTTCACAGAACTTCAAAAGCAAATTCTGTTACTGGCATAAATTTGCCAGCAAGTTGGAAAACAAGGAAGCTAAAAATCCATATGTAACAACAACAACAACAAAAAAAACCTCCAAGAATCTCCTCTTCTCACAACGGCTCATAGAATTTCCTGATGATGAAGAACATTAGAAGCAAGCTTCAGATGAGGAAGCAATCAGGAAATACTGGGAAGCATCAGAAACATTTCAACTGGGTCAGCAGCAAAACGACAACAAATTGAATTTGAACAGGTAGAAGTCAAACAGCACGGGAAAATATTAGGCTGTAGTTCAGGGATTCTGTGCTGGCTAAATGCATCCTGGTACTCACTGACTCACCAATGTGCCTGCAGCTCAATGCGCTGCTCTAATCTGTATGGAGGATGCAAGATCCAACAGAATGAAAGCAAAGTGATGCCCTGGCCTGAGAAGGCTTTGCGTGTATTACATGTTTTCAACAACTCCAACTGACAAGAAAGGTGACAAAATCCATGGGCACGAAAAGCTGAAATCAATAGCAGCTACTTGGGGCAGGACAACAATGCAAAAATACAGGGAATTTCTGGCCTTGTCAGCCACTAACACAAACTTGAAGTGACTACTGATTCAGCTCAGGATTTACAGGTTTTGAGATAAAAGAAAACTCGGCTATCAAGTAAGGAAAGCTACAGAAGTCACAAGAAAGAAGCACTCCCATTCACAGGAGATGAAAGAAAACTTGGCTAGACTGCAAAGATCTCCCTCTTACTACTGTTTAAAAAAAAAAAAATAAAGCCAAAGTGGAAACTACCTAGTTATCCAAACAACCCAAACTGAAAGAACTAAGCAGTTTCTTATACTCAGCTCCTCTTCCAGAGCACCCTAAGCTGAAAGCTCTGGTCCTGCAATTCCACCACGTCACCCTCCCACCACCATCACTGCTGCCTCAGCACTACTCTGCCCCTTCCTGCCTGCTGGCTTCAGCACTCAGACCCATCAGAGGGCTATTTCAATGCATCAAAGTGGGCAACTTGTTTTTCTGTTTTTTTTTTTTTTTAAATAATAGTTTTCTGCAAACGTAATGTATTGAAAGAAGAGGCTAAACAAGCTTAAGAGTGGGAGGGGGCACAATCACTTGGCAGGAAGAACTTTAACTAGCTTATGCTCCCATCAAACTCCAGTTTTAGATCAGAGGAGCAGATCACTTGTTTGGGAGAGGCAAAATAATTGCATTTTTGCTAAAGCTTTCAGCCACTTTATGGATAATAAAACTGAAAGATCTTAGACTATGACAATGCTTATCAGAGTAGTGCACTTTGCTCTGTGTAACCTTTAAGATGCTTTTAAGATTTCCTTCCACTGTTGAGAAAGGGAATTGAATGAGGGGAGTTTTATTTGACAGAGGAAATAGGAGGAAAGATAAAGGAACTGTAACCATCTAGAAATTACTTTGTTATATGCTTCCTTGGGTTTTCTACCAAAGTTTTCTGTGTTGAATTCTTTCTTTCCTGCTTCTAGAAGTCAGTCATACTATTAGAAAGCTCTAATTCTTCCCCAAATAAAATGTGTGCAGTTCCAACTGCCAACGCTTTGAGGAAAAGAGAGACCATACACAAGCTTCTGTCGTGCAGCAATAGCTAACGTGAGGAGAAAATCCATTCTGCCAGTTTGAATACCCGCTAAGCTGCATGCTCCTTCTGAAGGCCAGCGCATGAAGTAGTTTAACAACTAAAAATTCCAACTACGCATAACAATTCTGTTCAGAAACTTTTCTCTGACACTTAGTATCACGCCACTGCCACTATTTATTTGCAAGACCTCTGGGAAGCAGGGAAACACCCTCCTTTTGTAAGGCGAGAAAATCATGCACTACCAGCTAAGAATTCCATACACACTTTTAAGCAGTTTTACACTTCCATGTAGTAATTGCACAAGCCTCTTCAAAAGCCAGACCTGTTCCAGATATCTCAAGTCAGGCATCTAATTCCTAAGCCTTAAAAAAACAAAAACAAAAAAAAACCAACTTGGTCTCCACTTTCAGCTACCATATTAGAGAAATTCATTTCTTATTAGTGAAAGAGTATTGTGCACACAAGAAATTTTAATACTTACTGTCCAACTTCTGTCCCTCTTTGAAAGACTCTAAAGCAGATGCATAGTTTTTGATATGGTATTCTCCTAACCTGACACAAAGAAAGAAAAAGCATAAGGAGACTGCAATTACTTTCCAATCTAATCCACATTCTGAAGATCACAGCATCCTCAGTTTATACACCATACTGGTTAAAAATACATGTGTTGGAATTTAAATCACCTACGAAATCTGTTTTTTAAATAGCTAGGACGAAAACATCATCATCCCCCTCCAAAAAAAAAAAAAACCACACCAAAAGATCAATTTTATCTTATAAGCACGGTTTTATTACAAAGGAGTTACAAGCACGGAATTTACTCATTCACAGTCTTGCAAGAAGTTTGCATAAGGCATCTGGATTGTGATTCTTGCTGTCCTAAAGATGATCAGAATATTGTCAGAGCACAACATACGATACATACCCTTTCCTAAGAAGTGCTACAGCATTACTGGGGTTGAGTTCTAGGGACTTCTTTGCATCTGCAACTGCATCTGTTGAAAGTCAGTGTACAGGTGAAGATCATTATAATGTTATGAAAAGCAATGAAGTGCAAGTCTTTTAGTACACCTCAAAAAAAACCCATCACTACTATGTTAGCTTTCTTAGCCTGCACATAAGTCAAACTGAATTTAATTCAGACAATGCTATGGATAGATGAAGTCTTCTATCAGCTACAGAGCTCCAGAAGATGAAGTGTGATCTTCATTTAGTCAAATACTCTACTTAGGTCTGAACTGTGAATCGCCATCATTTACTTATTTATTTTAATTACTGAAAGGAAATTTGGGCCAAATGTTAGTTCAGTTAAACAAATAAAGCCTGGGAAGCATTTAACAACTTCCTACTACAACTGGATTCAGTGTCTACCAAAAAAGCACATAAGGTTGGAAGAGCTTACAACACAAAGCTTAAAATCTGCCTAAGAAGTCTACTGAAAAGAATGTTCCAAGATAGTGCTGTGCTAAACTCAAATGGAAAACTGGGACTGCAGAATATCTGATTCACTGCAAGTTCTGCAGATACAAAATAATCAAGGATGAGGAAAACCTTAAAGTATGACCTAACTGCAGAAACAGCAAACTAAGTTACAGATAACAGTCTGTTATTACTGATTTATCATCTTCTATAAAGAGTGTCATAATACACTTGTAAGAGGATTCTCAGTGTTGCCTGAAGATGTTACCAGTGTAATTCTGTAGAAGAATATGAGCGTAAGCCCGTTGACAATAATATTCGGCATCATCCGGACTCTTTTCCAAAGCTCTTGTCAGTTCCTGTGAAGAAACACAGAGAAACAAGAAATGGCACTTCAGAAATCCCCATGAAGATATATTACTGAGCTCTGTCAAGTAAGACGTCAGAAAAAAAATATCCTGGACTGGCATGAATGTTTACCTATTGATCAGTTTTCATCCATAAAGCTTAACATCAGAGCCTGAAGTACAAGGAACCTGCCACTTACACCCAGTTTGAAGAACCCATTCCTTGCAGAGGAGGGACGTTCAATGCTTTAGCAAGTCTAATGCATAAGTGATCCTGTACATTCCAAAAGCCTTCCTACAATTCTCAGCACATTTGAGAGAAAAATGCCTCACAGAGGGCGACGTGCCTGGCTGTGATCCTGGGCAAGGTGCTCCAGGTGACTCTGCTTGAAGCACGGGTTTGTCTGGACTAGATGATCCCAAGTGGCACATTCCAACCCTCAACCATTCTATGATTCTGTGCTTTGTACACAGTTGTGACAGATTTGAGGAAGCACCGCAATACCAGGGATTTGAAATCAATATACATTAGTCAATACACCCGTGCAGGAATAACACGCTCAAAGTGGTGTAATGTGATGAAATTATATGTTATATGATATTATTGAGCATGGGAGATTGTTCTGAAGCATGCTGAGCAAGAAAAGTACAAGGACAAAAGATTCAGGCAGCACAGGGCTCACAGGATATGTTGCTACACAATGGAAAAAGCATGAAGTAGTCCCCTGCTAGGAAAATCACCGGGTACACAGACTGAAATAGATATATTACACTCTCTGAGAGAAAAGTTTATTATTTTTGCATAACAGAATGAGAGCACAATGACTCAATGCACACCCACTTGGAATGAATGCCCCCAGTTCTCCTACTACCAGGGAGCAAAGCTCTCGTCTTTGCAAGAATATGGCAGGTCCTCCCAAGCTACTTCAGTATGTCACCACGGTACAGTTACTATGTTTGCTAACTTTGCTGGATTTCTATTCAGAATTTGGCAAGCATGAGGGTGGCTAAGATACAGACTTTAAGCCTGTGTAAATGTTAGTACAACACAGCTGCTAGAACTCAATCTCACCAAGCCAGAGAAAAAAGGAAGAGTAGAAGGGCCTGTTTTAACTCAGACTGGCACCCTGCTCTCTTTCATTTATATGCTTATTCCAATTAGGAGCTAACTGGCCACAACAGCTTCTTCCAGTGGCAGCATCAGTGTCATGGAGGATGTACAAACCTCTACGTAAGCACAGCACAAAAATCTAAAACCTCAGAGGTCTCTGAAGAAGTGGGAGGCAGTAACAGCTACAACAAAAAGCAACACTAGATCTAACTGTACAGACATGACCCTAAGTTTAAGGATACATTCAAGAGCAGACATCATTATGCAAATATTCATGGTATACCCATGCTCCAGGACCACATAACACTGAGAGGTGAAGTACAACTTTCGAAACCAAGCAGGGGTCTGACACTGAACACTACAGCTGCCTGACAAGCACAACCCATTCTGTGACCACCTTTCCAAATGTAGCCTCCCATGCTCTGCTCTGAAAACAGGACCACTGGTCAGAACCAGTCTGCAGGAGCAGACTCTCCAGCAGAAGAGATCCAGAACTAGCTTTCACCCAAGGAAAGCAAAGAAAGCCAAAGCCAAGCATTTTCAGCTGGGTAAACTTACCTTGGTTGGCTTTTTGTCGGTCAATCATCACATCTCATTCAGCTACTGAGACACTCCTCCCCAAAACGTATCCTACAGCACAGCTACTCAAGAAGTCAGCCAAGGGGCAGCTGACTGGCACCAAGAGTTACAGATGGGGGACATCAGCTGCAGTTACTTAGACAAACTGAGGCCCTATCCTCCCAGACTCACATACATGCCCCCAGGTTACTTTCACTCCAGGTCCTTACCACGCGATCAAGTTACAAACGCATCTGTAAATCTGGAAGGACATGACTACAGTAACGGTAAGAGTTGGTATGAATTAAAAGTATTCTCAGCCTCCCGTCTCACTTGTGCCTGAATTTAAGGGGATCATCATCCTTTTTCTTCGTTTGACAAAACACCTCACCAAAACAATAAATGCTCATTTCAGCAGTTACTCCTGGTTCTCTCTTAAGTCACCCCCACTTACACCGCAGAGCATTATTCCACACTGCAGAGCACTTCTTCAACTTAAGATGACATAAGAAGCCATTAAGAAGTTTATGGCTTTGTCATTCACTGTTTAAACACAGATGATGACCTCCCAGTTGTATCAGATCCAGGAGCAGAAAGCCAAAGCACGCACTCTGGGAATTAAAGGACTCACAAGTCGCCAAGACACCGCAAGAATGCCATGCTGACTGGACAACTGTCCTGTCAAGCGTGCAAACAGGACACAGCACCACTCACAGGGTGACATGTCCCAGATTACGAATGTTAACTACACGAGCTGAAAGACCACACCTAAGTGCAAGCAAACCTGGTACACTACGTACAGCTCCAAGCTAGTTAAGTCATCAGAATGCGACGCTGCATTATGGGACTCACCGCTCCAGAGATGATCAAACGCAACCTGCCTGCTCAAATCAGTACTTTTAAAAGCAATAAGCACACCAGTAGCACTGCAACAGATACTGAGTAACACCTATAGAATGCTGGCAACAAAAATCTCTCTCACACAAGGTCACCCGATGTACAAAAAACTGAAACAGGAACTAGGCAAAGTGAAGCCACTCTGCCAAGACAGAGAATAACAAAAACACACTCTGACAGTATTCTTTAGTACTTCTGAAGACCTTCTGCTGGTTTGACATCTTGAGTTGCTTTTATACAGCCTCGCTTCAGATCCGCTTTTAGGTATTTTTTTTATCTTCTGAAAAACTTTTGCAACAGTATAGACTCAACTCTGAAGAAGAGTAAGGATGTGCTTCAGTGTTTCCCGGGGTAATGACAACCCAGCATCACCCGGTGCCTCTGCCACCTCCTGCACTCTGCAGAACTAAGAACCCGAGTCCCCCCGCTTCCAGATGCATGAAGCAGAATTACCTACCCACCCTCCCGCCCTGCTTTCTCTCTACCTCACACTTTTAAAGACGAACAACCTTTGAAAACACAGCAACGCAAGTTAATGTGTATAACACCGAGAGAGGGAGAAACAGACCACAGCAGAATAAAGACTAATAAAGACCGAGCAACTTTCTCTGATAAGCTTGTTTACTTAACCGCAAATGACAACTGATTCAGCTATTTGACCCATCCGCATGGCACAGAGAGGGCTTTTATTTCTGCGTTTTCTGTATCAGTACGAGTACGGTGACAGAAGTGCCTTGAATTCCGCCAGGCCCCGCACAGAGGCCGCCCCTCCGCCAGGAGCACAGCAAAGCAGCCCCTGCACACAGCGCTGCTGAAGCAACCTGGGAGAGCCCCCAGCCCCGCCCCCCGCA